>NC_045438.1:25094195-25358846 GCF_002776525.5 Piliocolobus tephrosceles | reverse complement strand
AGTAGAAGTAGAAGTAGAAGTAGAAGTAGAAGTAGAAGTAGAAGTAGTAGTAGAAGTCTTGTCCAATGCAAATAAGAAAGTGAAAGCCTTGCTTCTCAGACATTAGAGTGTACAAATCACCTAAGGATCTTGTTTAAATGCAGGTTCTGATTCAATAGGCATGTGATAGTGCCTTACTTTTTTTTCCTTTGGCATTTCCAGTGAGCACCCAGATGATGTCGATGATGTTGGTTTCTTCACGTTCCTTTGGATAACCATAGTTTATTTCATGTAAGGATTTTTTTCTGACTTAAACTATCAATATAGTAAGTACCAATTAATTTTCATTGATTTTACTTACATAAAAATATCTCCACCTACCATAAAAACTTACATAATTTATACACACCACTCTAGCTGAGTTACTTATTTTTAATGAGAACAGTGTCCTTGGATAGCCATTCCCTAGCCCACTACAACTTGATGATGTATATACATTTCTAACCTGCTTGCTTATAGTTTTTTTCTTCTTAAAAAATCCCTGTGTTTTGATACTTTCTGGGTTATATTTAAATTAAGAAACAGATGTTACCTTTTTTTTCTTGGAGAAGATGGCATGAAAAAGATGCTAAGGAAGACAATTGCTGATTGCAATATTTCAATGTCTATGTGAAAAAGAAATGTTTATTCTACATACATATCAGGAACACTTGAGAATCCATAGTTCTTATAAGGCCCCATAGGGCTTTATTGATACCAAGTTAATTTTTTATTGATGCCACATAAAGGCTTTCTAACATAAATCCTTTACCTCTGACACTAGCAAGACTCTTTCTTGGTGTTTTCATCAGAACATAAATCCTCTTACATATCAAAAAATGATGTAGTATTTACATTTGGCAGAACCAGATAACAAAAGTAGTTAATGTAGATGGGTGTTGTATTAACTATAAATATGATTTGATTCTAGTTTATAGAATTGAATTTCTTTTATAATTTGAGCATGTTATGCACGTGAAGAAAGATTGTCCTGAATCTTTTTTGCAATACTTAAGTTTTTGGTCTACCTTTGATGATGACTTCTGAGTACAAATTAATGCCAACTGATTATGAATACGTCTACTGATATCAGGTTATAAATACTTGTATTGATATGATTTACTTACTCTTGGTTCTGTTAAATTTTCTGTGGGGGGCATATGTTTTTCATCTTTTTGGCCAGATTAACAATGTCTTCTTTTGGGTGTGACAAAATAGGACACATATATACTAAGTTACTTACTTTGAAAGTATAGGTATTTTACTTCAGGCTATTGCTACAATTATAATCCATAATTTAAGCCTTGACATAATGAGAATACCTTACACTTATGTAGTGTTTATATTTCCCAAGTCAGCTTTTCTTAATCTATTATGTTATTTAACATAGGCATTCAGTATAGATTTACAAAAGCTTAAAAGGGTTTATATTGTTTCCTCTCACACTAAAGGTATTTCACCCACCCATTAGTAAAACATCAGGCAAAGAAGTTTTAAAAAGGATTATCCTATTGTCTAAACCTGTCCTATGTTACCAAAATACCAAAGATCCTGTTTCTTTCCTTAGTTTTATTTACATCCTTAAAGAAAAGATGCAAAGGTTAAAAGGGCAGTTATTACTGTTCTCACATTAAGCACATTGATATCTATCTGCTTTTGTTTTTACAAAGGGGAGTCACTGTCATAGACCAATAGTAAATAAAATAACTAGTTAATAGCAGAAAACGATTAAAGAAAAACTGTCTAACATCTCAGGCAATCAGTAGTCTCATCATTTTTACCCAATTATCTCTGGTTGTTGTTTTAAGTTTTTGCTTTACTTTCATTTATTGATTTAGTGAAAAATAAAATATATATGTATCATATACAGCATGTTGTTTTGAAATATGTAGACATTGTGGAATGGCTAAATTAAGGTAATTAACACATGTATTACCTTACTTATTTTTTGTGATGAAAACATTTAGAATCTATACTCTTAGCTTCACGTTTCAAGAATACAATACATTGTTATTAACTATGGTCATCATATTTTACAACACATCTCTTGAACTTATTCCTTCTAAATGAAATTTTGTGTCTTTTAATCAAAATCTCCCCAATCCCCTCCAAACCCTTTACCCCTAGTAACCTCCATTCTACTCTCTACTTATATGAGTTTAACTTTTTAAGATAACACATGGTGAGATCATGCAATATTTATCTTTCTGTGTCTGGCTTATTTCGTTTAACATATATCCTTTATGTTCACCATGGTTTAGCAAATGACATATTTCCTTATTTTTAAGGGCTGAATAGTATTCCATTGTGTATATATACACATTTTCTTTATCCGTTCTTCCATTAATGGATACTTTGGGTAATTCCATATTTCGGCTATTGTGAATAATGCTGCAATGAACATGGGAATGCAGATATATCTTTCACATACTGTTTTGATTTCCTTTAGATATAAATCCAGTAGCAGGATTCCTGGCTCATATGGTAGCTGTATTTTTAACTTTTTGAGGAACCTCCATACTCTTTTCCACCATGGCTGCACTAGTTAGCATTCCCAGCAACAACATGCAAGTATTCCCTTTTCTCTACATCCTCTCCAAAACTTATTATCTTAACCATCCTGACAAGTGTAAAGTGATATCTCATTATAGTTTTAATTTGCATTTACCTGATGATTAGTGATATTGATTATATTTTCATATGCCTGTTGTCCATTTGTTTGTCCTCTTTTGAGAAATAGCTGTTCAAGTCTTTTGCCCATTTAAAAAATGGGGTTATTTGTTTTAATGTTATCGAATTGTTTGAGTTATATATTTTAGATATTAACTCCTTATATATTTTGGATATTAACCCTTATGAAATGTACGGTTTGCAGATGTTTTCTCCCATACCATAAGTTGTCTCATCACTCTGTTATTTCCTTGGAAGTGAAGAAGCATTTTAGTTTGATACAATTCTATTTGTCTATTTTTGTTCCTGCCAACTGTACTTTTTGGGTCACATTCAGACAGATTATTACCCAAACCAATGTCATGCAGCTTTCCCCTGTTTTCTTTTAGTAATTTTTGTGGTTTCAGATCTTTTAATGTTTATGTCTCTAATTCATTTTTAGTTGAGTGTTATGTGTGGTGTGAGAAAAGGGACTAATTTAATTCTTTTGCATGTGAATATCCGGTTGTTTCAACACCATTTGTTGAAGAGATTGTCCATCCCCATTGTTTGTTCTTGTCACCTTTGTTGAAAATCAGTTGACTCTAATTGCATGCATTTATTTCTGGGCTCTCTCTTCTGTTCCACTAATCCATAGGTCTGTTTTTAAACCAGTGCAATGCTGTATTGATTACTATGGCATATTTTTAAACCAGTGCAATGTTGTATTGATTACTCTCTAGCATATTTTGAAGTCAGATAGTGTGATATCTCTAGTTTTTTTATTTTGGGTCAAGATTGCTTTGGGTATTTGGAGTCTTTTGAGTTTCCATGTGAATTTTACATTTTTTTTTTTCTATTTCTGCAAAAGATATCATTGGTATTTTGATAGGGATTGCATTGAATCTGTACATAGCTTTGGGTAGTATGATCATTTTAACAATGTTACATCTTCCAATCCACAAACATGGGATATCTTCCATTTATTTGTATCTTCTATTTCTTTTATCAATATTTTATAGTTTTCAATGCACAGGTCTTTCACTCCTTTGGTTAAATTCATTTCAAAGTATTTTTTGGCTGCTATAGTAAATGAAATTATTTTCTATATTTTTAAGATTGTTTGTTGTTATCATATAGAAATGCTACTGATTTTTTTTACCTGCTGTTGTTGTTTTAATGGGAATCTTAACATAAAGAAAAAACCCTTTTATGCCATTTGCTAATTTTTAATATTATTACATGGCAAATCTGGCAAAGTAAAATAGTCTATTAAGCCTTGTTTTGACTTGTCATCTCAACTTATTTTTCCTATCTGAAAATATTGTCTATTAACATTTCATCTGTTTTATTTTCCTAAAAAAATCATTCATTAGCTCTTTTCCAAAATTTGTTCCCCAGAGTAAATTTCTCCTCTGTAGTCCTTATTTTTTCACCTCTGCTTCAAATTTTATTCTCTATCCTTTAGTTTTAGGATCAAATTTAAAACCTAGAAGAATAAGCTGAGTGCAGTGGTTGCACTTGTAATCCCTACTTGGGAGACTGACACAGGAGCATTGCTTGAGCCCAGGAGTTTGATGCTGCAGTGAGCTATGATTGCACCACTACACTCTAGCATGGGCAACAGAGTGAGACCTCAACTCTAAAACAAAAGAAAACAAAAATAGAAAATTTATCTAATGCTTTCAAATCTATTTTGATATACAACACAATATGTAATAAAAGACCTTTTGGAGATGGAATGTAACTTAGATTCTGTAACTAGGTCAAAACAGGAAATAAAGGCAAATCTAATAACATCTTAGCCTCACATTGGTTAGCCAGTCTTCTTAATCACCTAGAAAACTTGTTTAGGTGATTTTATTATAGTATTTCTAGGATTATAATAAAAATTATATCTAAAATTTAATAAAATTATTGTCATGATTGAAGTGAGAAAATAACCACTACATAACAATTATGCATTTAGAGATTTTTAAATGCTCCCAGGAATCAACTTTCAAGGGTTTATACCAGAAACTGTTCAATAGCAAATAGGAACCAAAAATGATACTGTTTTGATACGGCTAATAAAATGCAATGTATCAGATCAAGGAAGCAGCTAATAAGCTCTGAACTTCAACTCTGATCTTCTCCACAATAATCATTGTGAAGGCTTCTACTTCTGCTACTCTTTGGCCAGGCTGAGACTCTCGAAAATTTTATAACCAATGATAGATGTTTCTCTCTGTCTACAGTTAGAATGCATAGCAGAGAACTGAGACAATTTTAAATCTAATTTAAGCCTACTTTCCCTCCTATTAGGTTACTGATACCTAAAATAATTCCAATGAGTGATAATCCAGGACATTTATAGATGCTTCAGATCAAACAAATCCTGAGCTACACAAAGCAAGATCAACTTCCTCTTGGCTGGATTTGAATCTTTTAGAAAAGGGCTATATGCTGTTTGGAGTTATATATTCCTTTGCTAATCTGATAAAATCTGTAGGTCCTAAATGCTAATGCTCCCCAAATTGAAAATTGAACATAATTTGATAAGAGTTTCTACACATCCCACACCTACAATGCACAGACAGTGGTTTGAGAACAGCAGAGAATGGAAAGGAAATAAGTGATCCACTTAAATATCTCTGATATTTAACTCATGAATATATTTTCCTTAAATACAACTTTTTACTTAGACATGGTACATTTTATGGTTTCTCTAGATAAAAATTTCTCCATAAAACACATGGTCCATGCACAAGTCTCACTTTTTCCTACCGCAGAAACAGGCCTTAGACTGATCCTGCTGGGAGACTTACTATGTGGAAAATTGAAGTTCAGTTCCACAGGGATTTTTGGTTTTTTTTAGTTGTTTTTGTTTTGTTTTGTTTTGACTATTTAATTCCTTCTGGTAAGAAAACAAGCATAATCTAGAATTTTAAAGAAGGAAGCTTGTGGTTATTAAAAAATAAAACATACCTTTATAAGATTACAGAAGAAAAATTATATAACTTTCAATAGATACAAACCAGTATTTTATTATATCCCACATTTATTCATGGTTTTCAAAACCTCTCAGCAAACCAGGAATAAATGGAACTTAATCTGAAAAAATGTACAGTGAATATCATATTTAATGGTGAACTCTTAAAATGTCTAAAATTTTTAATTTCAAAAATTGGAAATCAGACAAGGTATGTGTGTACTTCGTTTCTATTACATGTGACACTGTGTGGGTCCACTTAATGAAATAAGGCAAGAAAAAGAAATAAAAGACATAAATATCACAAAAATGAAGCTAAACTACTTTTATTCATAGATTATGTGACAGCATATGTACAATACAAGGGAATGTGTCCAAAAAACAAACTTCTCACTAGATCCAGTGAGTGAATTCATGAAGGTCTCAGGATACATGATCAAATACAGTTACAAGTCACTTAACAACAAGTGTATATTCTGAGAAATGCATTATTAGATTATTTCATCATTATGCAAACATCATAGAGTGTACTTAACGTAAACCTAGATAATATAGCATACTACATACCTAAGCTGTGTGGTATAGCCTAGTGCTCCTAGGCTACAACCTGTAGAGCAAGCATAATATTATGCTAGATACTGCAAGCAATTGTAACACAATGGTATTTGTGTATGTAAACACTTGTAAACATAGAAAAGATGCAATTAAAATACTGTATTAGAATCTTATGTGATCAGTCTCTTAGGTGTGGTCCGTCCTCGACCAAAATATGGTTATGTGGCACATGCTGTAGAAAAATTATTATTACTATTTTTTATACTTTAAGTTCTGAAAATACATGTGCAGAACGTGCAGGTTTATTACATAGGTATACGTGTGCCATGGTGGTTTGCTGTACTCCTCAACCCGTCATCTACATTAGGTATTTCTCCTAATGCTATCCCTCCCCTAGCACCCCAACCCCCGACAGGCCCTGATGTGTGATGTTCCCCTCCCTGTGTCCATTTGTTCTCATTGTTCAACTCCCACTTATGAATGAGAATATGCGGTGTTTGGTTTTCTGTCCTTGCAATAGTTTACTCAGAATGATGATTGCCAGTTTCATCCATGTCCCTGCAAAGGACATGAACTCATCCTTTTTTATGGATGCATAGTATTCCATGATGTATATGTGCCACATTTTCTTTATCCAGTCTATCATTGATGGGCATTTGGGTTGGTTCCAAGTCTTTGCTATTGTGAATAGTGCCACAATAAACATATGTGTGCATGTGTCTTTATAGTAGCATGATTTATAATCCTTTGGGTATATACCCAGTAATGGAATTGCTGGGTCAAATGGTATTTCTAGTTCTAGTTCCTTGAGGAATCACTACACTGTCTTCCAGAATGGTTGAACTAATTTACACTCCCACCAACAGTGTAAAAGCGTTCCTATTTCTCCACATTCTCTATAGCATCTGTTGTTTCCTGACTTTTTAATGATTGGCATTCTAACTGGCATGAGATGGTATCTCATTGTGGTTTTGATTTGCATTTCTCTAATGACCAATGATGATGAGGTTTTTTTTTATTTTTTTTTCATGTTTGCTGGCTGCTTAAATGTCTTCTTTTGAGAAGTATCTGTTCATACCCTTCACCTACTTTTTGAAGGGGTTGTTTTTTCTTGTAAATTTGTTTAAGTTCTTTGTAGGTTATGGATGTTAGCCCTTTGTCAGATGGATAGATTGCAACAATTTTCTACCATTCTGTAGGTTGTCTGTTCACTCTGATGATAGTTTCTTTAGCTGTGCCGAAGCTCTTTAATTTATTTAGATCCCATTTGTCAATTTTGGCTTTTGTTGCTGTTGCATTTGGTGTTTTAGTTATGATGTCTTTGTCCATGCCTTTGTCCTGAATGGTATTGCCTAGGTTTTCTTCTAGGGTTTTTATGGTTTTAGCTCTTACATTTAAGTCTTTAATCCATCTTTAGTTAATTTTTGTATAAGGTGTAAGGAAGGGATCCAGTTTCAGCTTTCTGAAAATGGTTAGCCAGTTTTCCCAACACCATTTATTAAATGGGGAATCCTTTCCCCATTGCTTGTTTTTGTCAGGTTTGCCAAAGATCAGTTGGTTGTGGATGTGTGGCGTTATTTCTGAGGCCTCTATTCTGTTCCATTGGTCTATATATCTGTTTTGGTACCAGTATCATGCTGTTTTGGTTACTGGAGCCTTGTAGCATAGTTTGAAGTCAGGTAGTATGATGCATCCAGTTTTGTTCTTTTTGCTTAGGATTGGCTTGGCTATATGGGCTCTTTTGTGGTTTCATATGAAAATTAAATAAGTTTTTTCTAATTCTGTGAAGAAAGTCAATGGTAGCTTGATGGAGCTAGCACTGAATCTATAAATTACTTTGGGCAATATGGTCATTTTCATGATATTGATTCTTCTTGTCCATGTACATGGAATGTTTTTCCATTTGTTTGTGTCCTCTCTTATTTCCTTGAGCAGTGGTTTGTAGCTCTCCTTGAAGAAATCCTTCACATCCCTTGTAAGTTGTATTCCTAGGTGTTTTATTCTCTTTGTAGCAATTGTGAAAGGGAATTCACTCATGATCTGGCTCTCTATTTTTGGTGTATAGGAATGCTTGTGATTTTTGCACATTGATTTTTTATCCTGAGACTGATGAGGTTGCATATCAGCTTAAAGAGATTTTGGGCTGAAACAATTGGGTTTTCTAAATATACAATCATGTCATCTGCAAAAAGAGACAATTTGACTTCCTGTCTTCATATATGAATACGCTTTATTTATTTCTCTTGCCTGATTGTCCTGGATAGAACGTCCAATACCATGTTGAATAGGAGTGGTGAGAAAGGGCATCCTTGTCATGTCCTGGTTTTCAAAGGGAATGTTTCCAGCTTTTGCCCATTCAGTATGACATTGGCTGTGGGTTTGTCATAAATAGCTCTAATTATTTTTAGATATGTTCCATCAATACCTAGTTTATTGCAAGTTTTTAGCATGAAGGGGTGTTGAATTTTATCAATGGCCCTTTCTGCATCTATTGAGATAATCATGTGGTTTTTGTCATTGGTTGTTATGTGATGGATGACGTTTATTGATTTGCATATGTTGAACCAGCCTTGCATCCCAGGGATGAAGCTGGCTTGATCGTGGTGGATAAGCCTTTTTGATGTGCTGCTGGATTCAGTTTGCCAGTATTTTACTGAGGATTTCCGCATCGATGTTGGTAAGGGATATTGTCCTGAAATTTTTGTTGTTGTTGTTGTTGTTATGTCTCTGTCAGATTTTGGCTTCAGGATGATGCTGGCCTCAAAAAATGAGTTAAGGAGGAGTCCCTCTTTTTCTATTGTTTGGAATAGTTTCAGAGGGAATGGTACCAGCTCCTATTTGTACCTCTTGTAGAATTTGGCTGTGAATCTGTATGGGTTCTGGGCTTTTTTTGGTTGGTAGGCTATTAATTACTTCCTCAATTTCAGAAATTGCTATTGGTCTATTTAGGGATTCCACTTCTTCCTGGTTTAGTCATGAGAGGGTGTAGGTGTCCAGGAATGTATCCATTGCTTCTAGATTTTCCAGTTTATTTGAGTAGATGTGTTTATAGTTTTCTCTGATGGTAGTTTGTACTTCTGTGGGATCAGTGGTGATATCCCCTTTATCATTTTTATTGTGTATATTTGATTCTTCTCTCTTTTCTTCTTTATTAGTCTGGCTAGCAGTCTATTTTGTTAATCTTTTCAAAAAAAACAGCTCCTGGTTTCATTGATTTTTTGAAGGTGATTTTTTGTCTCTATCTCCTTCAGTTCTGCTCCGGTCTTAGTTATTTCTTGTCTTCTGCCAGCTTTTGAATTTGTTTGCTCTTGCTTCTCTAGTTCTTTTAATTGTGATGTTAGGGTGTTGATTTTAGATCTTTCCTGCTGTCTCCTGTGGGCATTTAGTGCTACAAATTTCCCTCTAATCACTGCTTCAGCTGTGTCCCAGGATTCTGGTACGTTGTTTCTTTGTTCTCATTGGTTTCAAAGAACTTATTTATTTCTGCCTTGTTTTCGTTATTTACCCAGCAGTCATTCAGGAGTAGCTTGTTCAGTTTCCATATAGTTGTGTGGTTTTCAGTAAGTTTCTTAATCCTGATTTCTAATTAATTTGCACTGTGGTCTGAGAAACTGTGTGTTATGATTTCCATTCTTTTCCATTTGCTGGAGAGTGTTTTACTTCCAATTATATGGTCAATTCTAGAATAAGTGCAATGTGGTGCTAAGAAAAACATATATTCTGTTGATTTGGGGTGGAGAGTTCTGTAAATGTCTATTAGATCTCCTTGGTCCAGAGCTGAGTTCATGTCCTGAATATCCTTGTTAATTTTCTGTCTCCATAATCTATCTAATATTGATAGTGGGGTATTAAAGTCTCCCACTATTATTATGTGGGAGTCTAAGTCTATTTGTAGGTCTCTAAGAACTTGCTTCATGAATCTGGGTGCTCCTGTGTTGGGTGCATATATATTTAGGAGAGTTAGCTATTCTTGTTGCATTGATCCCCTTACCATTATGCAATAACCTTCTTTGTCTCTTTTGATGTTTGTTAGTTTAAAGACTGCTTTATCAGAGACTAGGATTGCCATCTGTACTTCTTTTTGCTTACCATTTGCTTGTTGAATATTCTTCCATCCCTTATTTTCAGTCGATGTTTGTCTTTGCACATGAGATGAGTCATCTGAATACAGCACACTGATGGGTCTTGACTCTTTATCCAAGTTGGCATTCCTTGTCTTTTAATTGGGGCATTTAGCCCATTTACATTTAAGATTAACATTGTTATGTGTGAATTTGATCCTGTCATTATGATGCTAGCTGGTTATTTTGCCCATTAGTTGATGCAGTTCCTTCATGTGTCGATGGTCTTTACAATTTGGCATGTTTTTGCAGTGACTGGTACTGGTTTTTCCTTTTCCTGTTTAGTGCTTCCTTCAGGAGCTCTTGTAAGGCAGGTCTGGGGTAATAAAATCTCTCAGCATTTGCTTGTCTGTAAAGGATTTTATTTCTCCTTTGCTTATGAAGCTTGGTGTGGCTGGATATGAAATTTTGGGTTGAAAATTCTTTTCTTTAAGAATGTTGAATATTGGCTCTACTCTCTTCTGGTTGTAGGATTTCAGCAGAGAGATCTACTGCTAGTCTGATGGGCTTTTCTGTTATGGTGGGTAACCCGACCTTTCTCTCTGGCTGCCCTTAACATTTTTTCCTTTATTTCAACCTTGGTGAATCTGATGATTATGTGTCTTGGGGTTGCTCTTCTCAAGGAGTATCTTTGCAGTGTTCTCTGTATTTCCTGAATTTGAATGTTGGCCTGTCTTGCTAGGCTGGGGAACTTCACCTGGATAATATCTTGAAAAGTGTTTTCTAACTTGGTTCCATTCTCCCTGTCACCTTCTGGTACACCAACCAAACGTAGGTTTGGTCTTTTCACATAGTCCCATATTTCTTGGAAGCTTTGTTTGTTCTTTTTCATTTTTTTTCCTCTAATTTTGTCTTCACACTTTATTTCATTAAGTTGATCTTGAATCTCCGATATCCTTTCTTCTGCTCGATCAATTCATCTATTGATACTTGTGTATGCTTCACGAAGTTCTCGTGCTGTGTTTTTCAGTTCCATCAGGTAATTTATGTTCTTCTCTAACTGGTTATTCCAGTTAGCAATTCATCTAAGCTTTTTTCAAGGTTCTTAGCTTCCTTGCCTTGGGTTAGAACGTGTTCCTGTAGCTTGGAGGAGTGTGTTATTACCCACCATCTGAAGCCTACTTCTGTCAACTCATCAAACTCATTCTCCATCCAGTTTTGTTCCCTTCTGGTGAGGAATTGTGATCCTTTAGAGGAGAAGAGGTGTTCTGGTTTTTGGAATTTTCAGAGTTTTTGTGCGAGTTTTTCCTCATTTTCATGGATTTATCTACCTTTGGTCTTTGATGTTGGTGACCTTTGGATGGGGTTTTTGTGTGGTTGTCCTTTTTGTTGATATTGATGCTATTCCTTTCTGTTTGTTAGTTTTTCTTCTAACAGTCCGGCCCCTCTGCTACAGGTCTCCTGGAGTGTGCTAGAGGTCCACTTCAGACGCTGTTTGTCTGGGTATCACCAGCAGAGGCTGCAGAAAAGCAAAGATTGCTGCCTGTTCATTCCTCTGGAAGCTTTGTCCCAGAGGGGCACCTGCCAGATACTAGTCAGAGCTCTCCTGTATGAGGTATCTGTCTACTTCTACTGGGAGGTGTCTCCCAGTCAGGAGGCACAGGGGTCAGGGACCCACTTGAGGAGGCTGTCTGTCCCTTAGCACAGCTCACGTGCTGTGCTGGAGATCTGCTGCTCTCTACATAGCTGACCCTGGTGGTGTAGGCAGCCTGGGGAATCTTCTGGTCTATGGGTTGCCAAGACGGTGGGAAAAGCATAATATCTGGGCCAGAATGCACCGTTCCTCAGGGCACAGTCCCTCACATCTTCTGTTGGAAAAGGGAGGAAGTTCCCCAACCCCTTGCACTTCCCGGGTGAGGCTACACCCCACCCTGCTTCCGCTGGCTCTCAATGGGTTACACCCACTGTCTAACCAGTTCCAATGAGATGAGCCAGGTACCTCAGTTGGAAATGGAGAAATCACCTTCCTTATACATTGATCTCACTGGGAGCTGCAGACCAGATCTGTTCCTGTTCAGCCATATTGCCACCCACTGTCCAAAAGTTATTTTTATTTCCATACATGAGTAACAAATAGAACATGTAATTTAAAAAATTAATTTCATCCAGAAAAGCATCAAAAGTAAATAAAATATATGGGATAAATTTAGAAAAATATAAAAAGGAACAAAGCATTGTTGAGAAAGTTTAGTGTTGTTGGAAGTTTCAATATTGTAAAGATGTCAATTATTCCTAAACTACTCATAATGTAATTAAGATAAAAATCCCAGCAGGCTTTTTTTAGATATTGACAAGCTCATACCAACATTATATAAAAATCTATTGGTCTCAATTTATCTAAACAATTTTGTAAAAGAAGAACAAATTTGGAAAACTTATACCAATTGATTTCAATACTTATTATAAAGTTATAGTGATTCATACTGTGTGACTTAATTTTTATGAAGTCCAATTATGGCTCAAACTAATTTATGGAACAGAAATTAGAGTAATTTCTGCATTCAGTGGAGAGGAACAATGTAAAGGGACACTATGGGACATTCTAAGGTGATGATGTTCTATATATCAATTGATATGCTGGTTACTTGGGTACATACTTTGTCAAAACTCACGGAACTCTATACTGAAGATTTGTACATTTTATTATGTAACTATATTTTCATTTTTAAAAATGAAGTTAAAAACTTCTTAAGATGAGAAAGAGAAGCTTCTTGCACCTGGTAATTTTTTTTTCCTCTGTAAGTGGTAAAATTGGCAGCTGTAGGTCCTTGCAGGGAATTTGGAAAACATAGAAAGCCTATAACAGAGTGGTTCTTAAATTGGCTGCACATTGGAATCACCTGGGGAGTTTTAAAGAGCAGTGGTGTCTGGGTCTCACCCCTAGAGATTCTTTTTTAATTGCTTTTGGGGGTGGCCTAGGCATCAGATTTTTTAAAGCTCCCCAGATAATTCTTAAGTGCAACCAAGATTGAGAATCATTACTAAAACCGTTACTGGAAGCATGCCGCACTGCCCCTTGATTTGAATAAACATTTCCAAACATAGGATGGTATTCTTCATCATTTCAAAGTCTTTTATAAAACATATCAATTGGCATATTCATAACCATCATATTACCACCCCATTGTGATTCCCTTGCATGTGTAAAAACAAGGAAGAAATCAAATAAAAATGAAAGAGGTAGCACTTGACTTAATATCTGGACTTAATATTCCTATGCTGGAATCTCCTAGCGTAGATTTTGCCCTTTGACATCTATTTACATAGTATCTTAAATTTTTCTGTCAACTTATTAGACCTGTACTATGTCTCTTCTACCACCTCAAAACTTAAAAAGCAGGGACCATATGGATCATTTAAACACTACATGCAGAACACCTGACATATTACAGAAGCTCAATAAATACATGTTGAATAATAAAAATAAACTCCTCCTTATTTGGCAACTTGCTAACAGGAATGATGACTGTTCTTCTCATCTTTGATACAGGAGAAAAATACATGTAATGTTTTTCTCCCCTCCAGTCAGGTCTATGGTGAAGAAGCAAGAATGCTGTGGGAGAAATCTGTTTCAACACATCTGTACCAGACTCTTTGTTGTTTTAGGGATATGTCAACCAACAATATGACAAGTCATGGCTGACTGGAAAGAAAAAGATTATGGAGTCTCTGCAAAGGGGCAAATGGGGAAGACGAATTGTTTGGACCGCGGCTAATCATAGTTTATTATGGGGCTGCTATTGACAGGGCTGCAAACAGCCCACCTCACAGAAGAACAGGCATGCAGGCCATTCTTAGATTCCGTAAATTGCCTAAGAACAACACAGTTCATGAGCCTTTAATGAGGAGAGCACTTGGAGCAGGCAGCATAATTTGACACCAGCAAATAGAGATATCTACCACAGTTTAACACTCCTTAATCTTCACTGCATTAGATGGCTGCCCTGTCATTTATCTTTTTATTTTATTGGTGTTACATTAGTAGCAATAGCCAAAAAATGGACATTGATGCTGAACCCTGGATCTGCTTCCAATCAGCATGCAGACAGGGACAAAGCTCCTGTAACACTGTGAGTAGAATGCTCCAGGAGTCAGTCTTCGGGGCATTTCATGGAGTGAGAGATGCAGACATTTGAGCGTTTCAGCTCTTTCCCATACTGCACACTGTGAGTACCTTGTTACCAGAAATTATAGGTACTGAATGAAATACCTGGCTGAACCTAACCCATCTCTCTTCCATACCCTCCTTAGCCAAAATGGAAACCAAAGACTACAGAGAAAGAGACTTTTGTTTCAGACTACATTAAATCTTTCCTTTCACTCAAACTAATGTTTAATTATAGGTTATTAAAACTAGTTCCTGGCCACGTGTAGTGGCTCATGCCTGTAATCCTGGCACTTTGGGAGGCCAAGCCAGTTGGATCACCTGAGGTCAGGAGTTCAAGTCCAGCCTGGCCAAAATGACAAAACCCCATCCCTACTAAAAATACAAAAATTAGCCAGGCAGGTGGCACACGCCTATAGTCCCAGCTACTCAGGAGGCTGAGGCAGGGGAAATGCTTTAACCCAGGAGGTAGAGGTTGCAGTAAGCAGAGATCACAACACTGCACTCCAAGCACTCCAGCCTGGGTGACAGAGCGATACTCTATCTCAAACAAAAAAAAAAAAAAAAAAAAACTAGTTTCTTCAACCATTATCAGAATGCTACCCACATAATTTTTTATTGATGGTTTTAATTAGTTTCATGATATTTTCCAAAGTAAACGTTTACCTTCTTGGACTTGAGGGCTGATCATTTGTAAAACTAAATAGATAGGCTCTGGTGATTCACAGTTCTATGGGAATGTGTATGTGCATGTGCGCACACACGCCTGCCTGTGTGCACACTCATACACAAACATACACATACACACACACACACACACACATAGATGTGTGTGTATGTTTTCCTTTGTTTTTGGAACAATTCTAAAGTAACAAGCCATTTCAGAAGCATTATATATATATATATATATATATATATATGTATGTATATGTGTGTCTATATATATGTATATTCACTGGAAATAGTATAAAGAAAATCATCTCTCTTTTTCTAATATACATACTGTGATCTGGGCCTAACCCAAGAAAAAGAAAGGTCAAATAATTTATAAGTCAAGAAGGACCCATAAGAGTGAAGAAGGCATTCAGCATCTGTTTATAAGACTTGTATGGAAATATCCATGATATAATGATTAGAATAACATGAAAACAGGGACCACATTTTCTAAATATAAGAGTAATATTTTTGCTTTAAATCCATCATCACATAAAACATAATGAAATTTTAAGTAATAATAACACCTTAGCAAATGGCATTATTATTATTATTGAGAAACAGATTGAAGCAGTTAGGAGACTGTTGGCTGATCTGAGTCGTTTTCTACATAAAATACAAACTTGGAAGCAGTGAACAACTTTATTTTAATATTAAACCCTTTTAGTATAAAGTGAATACCTCTGTGCAAGATTCTAGCCCAAAAAGTTAGAAGAGTTGTATTTTTTATCTATTGCTGCACAACAAATTACCCTCAAATTTAACAGATTACAAATAAGAAACATGTATTAGCTCAAAGTTTCTGCATGTCAGGCAAGTGGGGACCGCTCACATAGGTGTTTGTGGCTCAGGGCCCCTTACTCTCTTTAGGCCGTAGACAAGATGTCTGCCAGGGTTGCAGACATCTGAAGGTTTGACTAGGGCTGAGGGCTCATTTTCAAGGCGGCTCACTCAACATGCCTGGCAAGTGAGTGCTGGTTGCTAGTAGAAAGCATCAGTTTCTCATCATGTACACCTTTCCACAGGGCTTTTTGAGTGTCCTCATGGCCTGGCAGCTGGTTTCCCCAAAGCAACTGATCCAAAGGAGCAAAGCAGAAGCTGCAGTGTCTTTTACGGCCAGCTTCAAAAATCACAAACCCTAATTTTGTCAATATCCTTTTATTACATAGGTCAACCATATTTCCTGTAGAAAGGGACAACACGAGGTTGTAAATATCAGAAAACATTCAGAATTTTTGGGGGTCATTTGAAGGCTGGCTACCACACCAGTGGACATATAGAATAAAGAGACACCTTAACTAGCAAGAATGGGAATAAATTTAGGCTTGTGTTAGTCTATTACATATCAAATTACCATTCAAATGCATTTATAAGTTAATACACACCAAGCTGTTGTAGGCACTGTATTTATCTGAATGTGTCCTCCAATGTGTCACCTTTACAGGCATCTAGGCAAATTTCCCAAAATATACACGATCATCTTTTTCCAGGGGCCCTGATTCTGAATTTCAGTATTTATTCAAAAGGTTTCACAAGCTCCTATTATTGTACCATTTAGGACAGAATGTTACTTTGTCAGAAATACTAACATTTAAATATAGGATTTGATATCAAAAATAAAGAAATGCTCTTTTTTCCATATTTCTCTCTATATTGTCTAGGTATTGGAGCCTTTATACATTTTATTTAAAAAGTATTATGTTTAAATTTTTTCTAAGTGTTGCTCTGGAGTAAGAAAATGGGGAGGCAATAAATTTTGATGCTTTTATTCTAAACTTTACCTGACATTTTCTCCAAAATATAATCCAAACTTTTTCTAAGGAGTAGATTTTGGATCAATTTCCTCCAACTAAAACTATTTAAATATTTACAAAATGAGCATCAAAACTGAAACATGTTTTCAGTGTTTTACACATATATTTTTAAATAAAAATGTGACCTTTTCCTACTTGACTCTAAAATATTTTCTAGTTTACCCAAACATCCTTATCAAAATTATCTTCCCAGAAAGAAAATCTAGTCAAATCGACAGACTTTTGGTTAGATAAACCTAACTTTTCAATATATCATCAAAACTTACATAAATTTAGAAAGTCCATCACTGGCCGGGCACGGTGGCTCACATCTGTAATCGCAGCACTTTGGGAGGCTGAGGTGGGCAGATAACCTGAGCTTGGGAGTTCGAGACCAGCCTGACCAACATGGAGAAACCCTGTCTCTACTAAAAATACAAAATTAGCCGGCTGTGGTGGTGCATGCTTGTAATCCCAGCTACTCGGAAGACTGAGGCAGGAGAATTGCTTGAACCTGGGAGGCAGAGGTTGTGGTGAGCTGAGATCATGCCATTGCACTCCAGCCTGGGCAACAAGAGTGAATCTCTTTCCTCCTCCCGCCTCCCAAAACAACAACAACAACAACAACACGAAAGTCCATCACGCTTACTGAATTCTGGCTTATGTATCTATACAACTGAGGCTAATGACTTTAAAATGTTGGTTTGAAGATTGGAGTTACATGTAAATTTAAGTTTAACTGCCTTGATCCTTTACTGATCACAAAATGAAACTGCACATTACAGAATAATGCTCAAACTCCTTGGCTTGCCATCAAGACCATTCATGAATGTGTCACAACTACATTTGCATTTCCCACCATCTCTGCAACCCACATCCTCTAGCCACATTGGATTGTCTGGTACTTCCCAAACATATCTTATAACATCATGCCATTCTAATTTTGTTTGTGGCATTTGTTATCCATGAAATGCAGAAAGACTTCTTCACTTAAAGAAATCCACTCCTCTTTTAATGATCTACTCAACTATCTTCTCCTCTAGGGAACTTTGCTTGATAGTCTCAGAAAATTTTCTATCTCTGGACTTCCACTGTTAATTTATATGTATGTTACAGCACTTGTCATTATTCCCTTTTGTTAGTTGTTAAAATGTTGTTAACTCTTTCATAGATGGTGTGGAAATAAAGACTCTGTATTAATTATCTTTTTCTAAAACCAAGCACTGAGCCAGGCATATATGTCAGTTCAGGAACCGACACTGGAAAAATACTGTAAGTAATCAGTGGAAATATTTGAGAAATGAAAACTTACCAAAATATAGAAAGTGATTAAATATTTTCAGAAGATATAAAAGATATTTCCAGATCAGTAAATTCTGCATTAGTCCACTGGAGATTCTGGAATAAACACCTTTAGGGTACTTCTAAAGAACACTGTGGTCACCAGGAATTTATAAGATCACTACAAGAGAATGGTGTATACAAACTACATTTTATTATTACTGCTCTTTAAGAGGGTAAACTCCACATATCTTGATTTTAGGAAGAGTTTGAAAAAGATTTTTAAGATGTAACTGACAAGAGGAAGAAATGTGGCCAGGATGATGATGATACTGACACGGGAGGGGGGCAGGGAGGTACTGGGTAAAGAAGAGCAGGGTCCCTGGCAAAGGCTCAACCCTCGAACCTGGGCCCATGGACCTAAGTGAGAATAGGCTCTCCTGTTTTCATGCCCAAATGTTGCATTTTCCAAGATCACTCTGGCCCACCATGCCCCCATCCTGTGTCCATATAAACACAAGACCTTAGGGGGCACAGACACAAGTGGCTGAACATCAAGAGGAGCAGAGGAGCAGACCAGCAGACACCAGCTGACCAGCAACAACAGAACAACACAGCAGAGAAAGATAGAAGAGTAAGGACATCTGAATGAGGGGAGTTCAGCCAGCGGCAGTCGGAGAAGAGCCTGGCAGCTGTGCGGCCTGACTCCAGGGGAAGACCACTTTCCCACTCCATCCCCCACTTTACCCCTGCCCATCCATCTCGCTGAGAGCAACCTCCACCACTCAATAAAACCTTGCAATCATCCTTTGAGCCCACGCGTGATCCAATTCTTCTGGTACACTAGGAAAGAGCTTGGGATATAGAAAGCTGTTGCACTGGCCCTCTGTCCTTGTGATAAGGCAGAAGGTCTAGTGAGCTGATCAACACAAGCCATCTGTAGATGGAAAAGCTGAAAGAGCACACTGTCACACATACCTTCTTGGGCTTCAGGAGTTACAGACACCCATCCCTAGACATTGCTGTGGGTCCACAGCCCAAAAGCGATCCCTATGGCCTCTGCACCTGCCCATCTGCATGCTCCCCCTGGGGATTTGAGGGCAGCAGGATGGCCAAAGGAGCCAGCCACACCCCTGTCACAGGACCTGCAAAGGGTATAAGGGAACTCTTCTGTTTCAATACTAAATTGGGGTCTGATTGCAGGCAGTGCCCTATGAGTATTGATTAATGGAGAAAACTCAGTCAGGGGAATGAACTGTCTAGTGTTTGTCACTCAGTTTCGTGCTTATGGTTTTCTGGTAAGCATTTTTATCAGTTACTTGAGAAAAGACATAGGAGACAAGTTCATTATATTTGCTGATAAAATATAAGGAGGTACATTTTCCAAGACAAGCTACTGACATACATCACCTCCCCTCTCCTCTATTTTGATAATCAAAAATATTCCCAGACATTGCCAGATGTCTCCTGGGAGCAAAATCTCCCTGAGTTGAGAACTCCTGGGCTAGAATCAGGAAGTGAACTGAACCACATGAAACATGTATAAATGCTTCGTGAGGTAAAGAATGCACTATCTTTCTGGCTTAACTTTCTACGTTCTGTGCTTGAGACATAGTAGACATTTATTGAATAGAGAAATGAATGAGCAAATAATTGATTAAAACACCAGTCTGAACTTATATTTTGAAAAGCACAATAACATCTCTTGAAGATGAAGAAAGTCCAACTGATTGAATGTACTTCCAAAAATACAAAATTTGCTACAAGATCAGCATGAGCCAAATAATAATATTGCTCTGGAGAACCAGCACAAAC
Organism: Piliocolobus tephrosceles; assembly: GCF_002776525.5. Lineage (NCBI taxonomy): Eukaryota > Metazoa > Chordata > Mammalia > Primates > Cercopithecidae > Piliocolobus > Piliocolobus tephrosceles. The sequence continues at coordinate 25,338,824 of NC_045438.1, read as the reverse complement.
TAATAAATGCAAGGTTAGGCTTCATTCCTAATATTAATAGGAATATCCAGAACAAGGGATGTGATGTTACACTGACTAAAACATGGCATTCAGTTCTGTTGAAATATATTTAGAAAAAAATGATAGACCGGAGTGATTTTAAGAGTAAACATAGGTAAAGTTCCTGAAAAAAATACGTCACAAAATAAATGTCTGAAGTATAAGATTATTAAGTTTAGGGGAAAATATCCTGGAGAACATGAAAATTTCAAATATTTGAAAATTAATCCTGTGATTAGATTCTGTGTATTCCAAAGGCTAAAACAGAATTAATGTATAAAGTTTTAAAGATAGATTTAGGCTCAAAGGAAATAAAGAACTTCTAAAAATAGAACTTTCTAAAAATTTAATAAGCTACAATGAAACCTCATGACTAGCTTCTGTTTCTGAGATTCTAAGAGTTTTCAATTATCAGATTCATAATATCTTGAAAGTGCTTTGATATTCAAACCATGATGATGCCTTCAGGACTATAATTATAGTCAAAATGTGATCAAAATAAAATGTTCAAAAGATATCTGGATTCAAAATTTATTTGCCTTGAATGTTTTTCTTTGGAACCAATTTGAAATGTTTAATAATTATCATTGATACAGTAAGTGAATCAAAAACCTTTTTTTCTCATTTCTATAAAGTGAGGGATGTTGCAGTCTACAGATGTCAAATGAACATTGGTTCAGTAACTAAGTGTCAGCAGCAAGTAACCAGAAGTGGTGAGCTAGCTAAGAAACTATCAGCTGTGAAAATGCTGGGGGTAAAAACACAACAACCTGAGGGATAAATGAAAATAGAAGAAAAAGGAGTCCTGAGACAGTAGCTCAAAAGCACCAGGATTGGTCTTTTTTGCCAGGGATTTTTCCCAGAGAGAAAAAACGGTGTAACAAGCACTTTCCTGCCTAATTCTCTCACAGTAGCTCAGAACATCCTTTGATTGCATCAGGTCACATGGTCTCATCTAGTTTTAAAGAGAATTGGACCGTTGAAGGCAAAAGAAATGTTTCCTATGAACCAGACCTTCTTCCTGTCTCCCTGAAGAGGATGATCTACTTCTGCACAGTAAACCAGGGATTTCCATATGAGCCAATGGGAACTGTTACTCTGAGCTCTCCATGACTATTTCTATGATTGACTCTCTGCAGCAAACTTCAACAGTGGTCCAATTCACTGACAGATTTTTTTTTTTTTTTTTAAAGAAATACCAGGGGCATAATAGGCTTATGGCAGAAGCATTGGTTCCTTCATCATTATCTTAAGCTTTTTTAGCTACCACCATTGCTATAACACCCTTGGCACTTCTACCACTGTCTGTTCAAACCCCACTACATTCTATCCTTTTTGGACATTGGCCTCAACTCCTTCTACTATGTCACGGCTACCTTCTCAGCTATCTGAATCTTTACTGCTGGCCCTGTGCTAGCTACTATACCATCTACCAAAAAGCTGCTGACCCTGCCACTACAGAGGGGCATTTCTCCCTTCACATTCTTCACATTGACCTCTGAGCTTTCCCCACATCTAAACCACACATAAACTGCCTGACCACCACACCTTTTCTTTTAGTTCTATTTATTTATTCATTTATTTGGTACAGTTTTACCAAAAAGAAACTATGGTCCCGACAGACTGGTCTCCCTATAGATGTTACAAAAAAGAAGCAATGTTGGATTTAATAAAACACAATTTTTAGTATGTTTTAATTTGAATTTTGGTCAAGAAAATGCCCAAAAGAAAATAAGCTAGTCATTTGAAAAAGAACACAGATGATTTCTGCCCACAAAAGCAAGATACAGAGGTCACATAACAATATGAATTAGAAAGAATCACATATGTTGAAAAACTCAGTGGGTCTCTGCTTCATAGATGAATTCTGTCCTCATTGTCATTCTAATCTCACTGATTTTTGAGCAAGGACAGAATTGTCAAGAAAACTTTAATTGTGCCTCAAGAGGTTCACTTTTTAAAGAACTTTAATAATACTTTGTGGACTTAGGAAGAAGCAGAAATTATTGCTTCAGACAAATCTGAAGATTAGATCAGTGTTAAGATAAAGAGTGCTAAATTTGGGGAGTTGTTTTTCAAGTGTAACCTCTGAATCTGTTGAAGTTGTTTATTAACAAGACAAACTAGCTCCTAACCAGACTTAGGAATGCATCCTGAGGCATTAACATTTCCTTTCAACTGACAAAGCTTACTGTGAATTTAGCATCATCTACCCTTAATCCCAAAGGATTCATCACACCTGGGCAATCACCCAAGTGCTATTTAAGTTCATGTATCAATTCGAGTAAGTTGTATGTTATATGTAATGAAAACTAGCAGTCCACCAAATAATTTTACTTCATAAACATATCTAACAAGTGGAGAAAGGAATTTCTGCTTTTTATGACCCAAAGTTTCCATTCAATGTCTCAGACAAGTCTACTTTGACATGTACAAAAGGTGACTAGGAAGAACAGGACTCTCATAAAAAGCAGTGTAATATCAGAGTAAGTTTTTCCTTCTCTAGTAATGATATTCAGCTCATGTGCCTGCCAAAATCCATTCATTTTGGAAACATTTTATCCTGCTGTTCTCTCAACATACACCAAACAAAATACAGATTTGCTATAAACAGGGTAACTTTCATAGTGTAATATATAACAACACAAAGGAAACTCCTCCCCACATTATATCATTGGTATCCAAAGCCTTAAACCAAATTCAGCCCAAACCAACCTCATATTTTTATAAAAACCTCATAACAAAAAATCAGGAAAATTTCTGAAAACAAAGACAGTAAATTTCCTAGGAGTACTGGCAATTTTTGTAATCAGTGATAGAATATTCTCAGAACATACGTGTTGATTCTGTGGGACATGACAGTTCCCATAAGAGCTGAAAAAACCAACAGAAACACTTGTGTTAGCACAATGTGCTGAAGGTTGCATTGTGATGGCTACTTCAAAACAAAATAACTTTTGAATGGTAAAAAGTAATCAACTTTCGGGAAAAGTATGCAGTATGAGCCATATTCAGTTGCTGAAACTTCCATGGAAATATTTCTCTTCTCGCAAACACCATGCAAGAATAGAGAACCTACCTATAGAAGTCAAGTCCAGAAAAGTTAGAAACATTGTTCTACCTGGCAAAAAGTAAAGAAATTTTTAAAACCACTGTCAGTAGAGAAAAATGACAAGACTAGTCTTGATCATTTTAGGAGGTTTATTTGCCCAAGTCAAGGATGTGTGCCTGGGAGACAGGCCTATGCTTTTCTCCAAAGATAATTTTGAGGACTCCAGATTTAAAGGGAAAAGAGTGGCATATTGAGAAGTATACAATTTTCATGAAGAGGTGGGTAGAGAAAAATAGTCATTCATGCCGTTGTCTGGCTCAGTGAATCTGTATTTTTTTTTTTTTTTTTTTTTTAACATAAGATGACATAGACAAATGGGGCAGAGGAACAATCAGACATGCATTCATGTCTGGTGGGCAGGGGGGTAAATGCACCTGTAAAGATAAGCTATCAATAATATTGCCGTGGTGAAATTTTAACAGAAACACCTTAGGGTAAAGGTCTTGGAGCTCACTAGGAATTCCCCTGTGGGCAAAATATGGGGGAGGCATGTAGCTTTCCATCTAGTAGCCATCTTATTTAGGAACCAAAGGGAGGCAAGTTTGTGTAACTCAGCTCCCAGCTTAACTTTTCCCTTTGGCTTAATGAGTTAGGAGTTCCAAGATTTATTTTCCTTTCACACTACCATTTCCTATAAGTAAGTCATAATTATTTCTTCTAACAAAGCAAATCATAATCATGTAATGTTCCTATGTCTCAATGTAATATGCTTATATGTCAATGTGTAACTTATTTTTAACACTGTTGATCTGTGTTTGCAAATTCCTGTCTAATTAAATATTTTTTTTCAAACCCATGGCTGCCAAATGTATTAAACAATATGAGTGCTAATAAATAATTTTGAGGGTCAAAACAGGAAAGCAAGAAAAAGCATACACAGTCTCAGGTTCACTGCCAAGGTTATCATCTAAATCTAATTTAGAGAGCCTCATTAAATATGAGCCTCCCAGCAAATTTAATGGAACTCAGGAGAGGCAACCATTTCAAAGTTTTTGGAAAGCAGAATGCATGTTTTTAATTGATAGTTTATTTTATTTCAGAACTGTTTTTAAACAGAATATGTAAGACATTACCAAGAATTACTTTATTCCATGTCATTTGTGTTTTAGTTGGGTACATCTTTTGCACCTGTCATTGAGAAAATATAGTGTTTGAAAAAAATTAGATTTTGAAAAGTAACATAATTTTAGTAGGATGATTTTTATATAAAATTATCTGATAAATCTTTCCTGTGTTATTTAAAAATCAAAGGTTTATTCCACACTGTTATCAAAAAGATGAATAATAACAAGTGTTTGTAAGGATGTATTGAAAAGGGAACTCTTCTACATCCACTGTTGGTGAGAATGTAAATTAGTACAGCCATTTTGGAAAATAGTGTGGCGATTTCTCAAAAAACTAAAAATTGAATTACCATATGATCCAACAATCCCACTTCTGGGTGTATATCTAAAGGAACTGAAATTGATATGTTGAAGAAATTTCTGCACTCCTATGTTAATTTCAGCATTGTTCAAAACAGCCAAGATCTAAAGGCAACATAATTGTCCACCAATGGAAGAATAGATAAAGAAAATGTGGTATATATATAATGGAATGCTATACAGCCTTAAAAAAGAAAATTATCTCATTTGTGACTATATATGACATTCCTTAGAATATCTGGCACATAATAGGCACCAAATAAAAAGTAGTTTTTTATAATCAATAATATACTGAATAAATTATGGTTATATTAACTGTAGTAACAGTAACAGGTAAGCCTGAAAATTTAGTGGCTTAACATATGGAAGCTTATTTTGCACTATCCAATGCAAATTTCCTTGTTAGAGAGTGGATTTTCTCATTATGGTAACTTCATAACCCAAGTTATTTCAATTTTGTGGCTCAATTATTATATGGTTGATGAGTCCCCTGCCCTAACCAATCTAAAAGGAAAACAGTGGCTCATGACTGTAATCCCAGCACTTTGGGAAGCCAAGACGGATGGGTCACTTGAGGCCAAGAGTTGGAACCACCTGGCCAACATGGAGAAACGCTGTCTCTACTAAAAACATAAAGAATTAGCCAGGTGTGGTGTGCACCTTTAGTCCCAGCTACTCAGGAGGCTGAGCCATGAAAATTGCTTGGACCCAGGAGGCAAAGGTTGCAGTGAGCTGAGATTGCATCACTGCACTCCAGCCTGGGCGACAGAGCAAGAACCTATGTCAAAAAACATAAAAGGACATAGAGAGTTGAAACGTCTTAGCCACTATTTTAAAAACTGGGTCTCATGGTAACAATGATCACTTTCATAGATATTCCCTAATATAAAACTAATCAACTGACACACGTGGGTGTAAAGGTACCTGGCAATGTAGTTCCTGGTGGAATACCTTTCTTTCTAGTGATAACTCAACAATATAGAAGAGGTAAAAAATTCTATGTGGACAGCTATCCATCTGTACCACAGTCACTTCCTTTGGCCATTAAATATCTTTGTGCACTCTTCTTCCCCACAATATACACTCACTCTTGCCCCAGACTGTATTCAAAAAGTTCCATCTAGTTATGGCATCCCTCTCAAAATCCAGGAGCCCTGAGTGATACACAGTTATTTCCTCTAGCCATATGTGGCACCTTATAGTCCAGTGACCCATGAACTAAAAGTCAAGTTATCTTTCTCTGGCTCTTCTGACACCCAACATACAATGTGGCAGCAGAAATAGAATAATCACCATAAACACTCCCACTGGGAGAGGGAAAGCATAGGAAACATATGTCCGTCCCTGGTCCACAGCAATAATGAAATTCTGCCAGGCAGACATGGTGAAGACCTTTATTTACCCACACCATGATAGAAGCTCTCTTCTTAGACTTGGGATCAAAATTTCCTTGCCAATCAATTATTTCAAAGTTACGAGGCTTCTGAACTGTCTGCTGCTAGTGAATTCCATGTGTCAATAATGACACCCAAAGTTTTTTTTTATCTTCATTGCAGAGTTGAGCCCACTGTTTAACTGAAGACTTAATGAGAATTTTTTTCAATCTCATCCAGTTGTGGGCCAGAACTTGAGCTTTTTCAACCTTGTGAGGCCTTACATTTAATCTACTTCCTTTTATTTATGCTCTCAAAGCAGTCAATTCTTGCCTAAATTCATCTCTTTCTTGTAATATCTTATAAAATGTAGCAAGTAACAATAAACACAAAATATAATGCTGTTTTCCAACTCCTGCTTCTAGAGTCACAGCCTTGGAAGCATATGGCCTAACTTCAAAGTTATCATTGGCAACCGTTTTATCAATAGTCTGCCACTGTAAAACATGGATCTTTATTTTCCCAGCCTCCAATATCTGTTTTATCATCATCCAGTCTTGAGGTCAATGTTACATATTTATGCTTTTTGGAAGCTGCAATCCCACTTCCAATGCCAATTTGGTTTGGTAATACTAGTAGCTATAACAAAAAATAATTTTACTGACAGTAGATAGTCATTTCCCACTCTTTTCCCAATTCCTTATAGATGGAAAATCTTTATACTGATCTTATTAATCAAGTGGTTCTGTTAGCAGGCAGGACAAGACAATACGAAGATGCCCTACCAGCTCCTTAAAACCTAGGCCCGGTATGGCACACACTATTTCCTCTCATATTCTTGTGGTAAGAACAAGTCACATGGCCATACCTGGATACAATAGTAAATGTGAATTACTGGCTGGGCAGCTATCTTCCAGTATAACCTACCTTATAGAATGAGGTGTATAAAATTTTTGTAATCAAATGACTTCCTTTTTCACATATAATTCATAGCACTAATATAATTATTATAAAATAACTTATTAAAACAAGAATTAGAAGGTTAGAGCAGAGGTCTATGTACTGGGGCCTTTCTAATCTGTGACTAAAAACTATTTTAATTTCCTTATGAAAACAGTTAATCTCCTTTAATTTTTCCTTTAAAGAGAGAACCACTTCTGACTGAGTTTAATTATCAAATTTCATTTGATCTAAGCATAGCAACAATATAAGGCAAGATTGCAGCTTTTCTTTTCATTCAAGAAATACTGATTCAGTGTCAAACTACTCTGTACCAGGCACTATTCTAGGCTCTTGGATTCATCAGGGAACAAAATAGACCCATTGAGATATCTAATATCCTACAAATAGCACAGATTCAAAAACACAGTGTTAGTTTTTCAGACAATATATGTCCTTTATGACTATGGTCAACCAGTCTGAATTCTTACCCACACTCTGCCCATTATTAGAACTGTACTCTTGGGCAAGATGCGTATTCTCTCCCAAATCTATCACCTTCATCTCCAAAATTGAAATAAAATATCTCTCCTTCCTGCTTTACACAGTTGTTTCAAGAGTCAAAAGTCATATTATGTACGGAAAGTTATTGAATGTACAGCTGTGCTAAGATGCAGTAATGAATAATCGGTAGGCATTCAAGCTTTCAGAAATGGAGAGATACCTAATTTAGGGAAAATATTATCAATCTGTTAAGATTGTAACATCATTCTTTAAACAAAGTTTTTGGCATGAATTTGATTCTATCTTTCACAGCCATTCCATCGGAATTCCTGTTAAAACCCATTTCAAAATATAATTGCATCTGCATACTATTTACCATACTTACTACTAAAATCCTGATCTTTGTAACCTTTATTTCTCACCAGGTTAATCTCAGTAACTTCCTAATGAGTCATCCTATTTCACCTGTCTCTCTTAAGTCACTCTTCTCAGAGCAGTCATAGTGATTTTATTTATTGCTTGTTAGAGTTTATCCCAAGTATGCCTCAGAAGAGGCATATTTTCCTCAGAAGTAGCACATAAGTAAAATAATCTTTGCATTCTCTCACATCCTCAAAATTACACTGGCTGAACCTTCAAAATCTATCCAGATGCTATCACTTTTTACTGCCTCTGCTGCAGTCATCCTGGCCAATGTCCCTGTCATCTCTCACATGAATAATTATAATGGCTCCTACACAAGTATCTTGCTTTCGTTTTGCTTCATAGTCTATTTTTTACACAGCAAGGAGTTTGATCAAGTCACTCGTCTGTTCACAATTCTTCAATGATTCCAGCGCATTCTAAATAAACTCTAAAACCATACTCATGTCCTTTAAGGCACCTATGATCTTCCTCCTGGCTCCCACTCTGGCCTTAACTCCTTTAGTTCTCTCCTTTGCTACTTGACTCCAAACTCACTGGCCTCTTGGATTTTTTTCCAGAATACAGACTCAGGTATGCCCTCACTACTGCTTGCTGAAATCTTGGCCCCCAGATATTTCTAAGACTTTCATTTTCATCCTGTCCACAGATAGAAGGCCACCTTCCCTGATGAAACCCATAGGAAAAAAACTATTCATTTGATACCATAACTTACTACTTCCTTGTCCTGATTTTTTAATTCTTCATAGTATTTATTACTACTGCACTTGACTTATATCTGTTTAATACCTGGAATCCAGAATATAAGCTACAAAGAACAGAGATAGTGTCAGTTTTGTTCAGTGACTAAAACAGCATACAATGTATATGTAGGTGCTCAATTAATCATTTTTAAATTCATCAGTGATCTTTAAGAATATCAGTTGTTGGCTGGGCGCGGTGGCTCAAGCCTGTAATCCCAGCACTTTGGGAGGCCGAGGCTGGCGGATCACGAGGTCAGGAGATCGAAACCATCCTGGCTAACATGGTGAAACCCCGTCTCTACTAAAAAATACAAAAAAACTAGCCGGGCGAGGTGGTGGGCGCCTGTAGTCCCAGCTACTCGGGAGGCTGAGGCAGGAGAATGGCGTAAACCTGGGAGGCGGAGCTTGCAGTGAGCCGAGATCCGGCCACCGCACTCCAGCCTGGGCGACAGAGCAAGACTCCATCTCAAAAAAAAAAAAGAAGAATAGAAGAATATTAGTTGTTATTTACATTCCTCTATTAAATAAATCAAGTATTATTAGTTACGAGTATAATCTCCAACCCCCCTGCTAGGGTTCAGTTAAGCTATTGTTATTTTAAATTAATAAAAATGTTGCCTATATATTTTATTTTTCCTGATACAATCCTCCTAGAAAGACTGTTTCTCATAATCATACCAAACTGATGTATGTTATTAGAACAAGACTATCTTGATGAGTGTCCGTAACTTTGTAGTCATACCCAAATGCATGTGTGAAGTTCTAGTTATATCCAAATGCATGGGACACTTTGATTTATATCATTCCATCATCTAAACTAAAAGTTGTTCAGAGACAGAATTGTGCATGTGTACGTGTATTATATAGAGAGAGATGATAGATTAGTATAGATTTAAATATTTTCATTTTAAATATTAAGTAAATATATTATAATAAATACATTATAAATAATAATTAATAAATACATTTCTCCCTCTTCTTGGTCTTCCATTTCTGCAGGGTTATGGCAAAGAGGGGAACATGTGCTTCTCTATTAAAATACAGATCTTTAAAACCTTGAAATCTCAGTATAAATTCTACATATTCCAGGAAAGGCAGAGTTTAACTTAAATATATTTTTCCAAGGCAATTTTTCCTCTCAGAAATTAGTAGTTAATTGTTATTGCTTCCTTATAAACATTATATAATTGCTGGAAACTCCTCACAAGATTTTGTTCAATTTAGCCATTTTTATAATTAAATTTTCTGTTGAAATTCTTGGGTTTTTGCTAACAGCTGCCAACTATACTGCATTTCAAGAATACATTATCAGTAAGAAAGCAAAACTAATCCTAAGATAATCACTACCCTCTTCCAAAACAAAACAAAACAAAATATAAGAATGTATTACAGGTTAGCTCCCAAAATATGTATACTCTTCACATCCGAATGCTAGGACCTGTGTGTTAAAACATAAAACCCAACATCAGTAGATTCCCAGAAGACATTACTAAGCAACACTGGACTTCTGGCTCTGGGAATCACATGGGCTCAAGCGTTATGAGACCATTAAAAGCACTACTTGAGGAATGAAATAACTCATAGGTTCTAAATTATAGATAGTTGTCCTCTGAAACATTATTTTAAAATTTAAGAAAGTTAGGAAATATTTTATCCTCCAATAAAAACTAAACAAAACAAAACATTTATGATAAAATAAGATGGAAAAAACCCTTTATATTTGTCTAAGTAATTTGATTATTTTGGAACTCATGATGTTAAAAAAAAAAAAAAACACTAATAAAATAATTAAAGGTACAGCTGTTCTGGCCATACAGTTCCTAAGATTTCTACAAGCTGAATCAAAAACAAAAAACAAAAATTGTGTTGACATAGTCCCTTGCTTCCTTCCATCCCCTTTGATATTGTTTCCCCCAATATGTTTACTTATGGGGTCAGTGCTTCATTTTTTCTCCCATCACATTCAAAATCACTCCTATAGGATTTTGTAGCATATCAAATTTAAAATGTTTCTATTTGTTTCCATTCATACTTTGCCTGCTTTCATTTCTTCCCAGTATATTTAACTATCTAGAAAAAATTTCCCAATGTGGCTTCCTCAGCATTAATCCCATCTCCCTCATTGGGCTGACTTCAGTATCCCCCCACCCAGGACTTCTAAGGCAGAAGTTACAAGAAAGCCACATCAAAGAATCTTTGAAATAATAGAAAATTTTTTCCTTTTAATATATCTAATTCATTCAGGCATACATTCAACAAATGAGCCTACTAGGTATGAGGTTCTGTACTTTGCACTGTGAAGCATAATAAGCTCACAAAAGACATAGTCTTTTCACATAAGAGTTTATACTCATGTAGAAGAGAAAAATGTTTAGGTTCTATCTAAAGGGCAGTGTAAGATAAGAGTTATACAACTGATACAAACTAGTTCTTTAAAAGGTGCAGAGGAAAAAAAAAATTCTTACAGCTGGGATAACTATGAGCAGTATCAAAGAAGAGGCAGACTTTTAGCTTGGGCTTAAAAGAGGGCTAGACTTTGAACAGAAGACAGCACCTTACAGCTGAGGGATAGGTATGAACTGAAGAGACAATATGAGAAATTACCAATTTCAGTGTCCAAAGAAGGGTGACTAATCCACAGTGATTCAGGCCTGAGTCATGATCTGTGGTGATGGAATGAAAAGGATGGACAAGAGTGAAGCAAATAGCAAAACTCCAGGCAAGTTGATTGGAATTTAGTACAGAATAGTAGTATTCAAGCATTCCTTTGTTTATAAATCCCAAATAATGTTGAAAACGGGATACCCCTTCACATATTTTTAAGATCTAAAGTAGTCACGATAAATTTAAATATTTGCAAAGAATATGATTTCTGGAAAATAGAATATGGTTTTTAAAATAAAGTTGTTGCATCACTCTTTTAAACATACACAATAGAACGTAGCATACTTTGTTCTCTACTAGAACCTATATATGCTTTGACAAATACCAACTATGATCTGTTTACATAAAGGTAGATAGGCTCATATTTAAGTTTCACATTGCTAGTATTTTGTGTAGAGCTTATTTTGATCCCACTTCCACAACATAATTTTACCTCATCTATTTGTATGTTTGGAAGTCTCCTGTTACTATAACACTTCTTTGACAAAAAGTATATAAATAGAAAGTAATGAATATTTCCCTTGTCTTTAAAGTCTCTAATATTAAAATAAATGTTATACATTGAGTTATTAATACTAAGAGTAGTATGAAATTTGGCAAAAATCATATTTATATTACAAATTTTAACAAAAAGTATTAAACATAAATCTTTTCTGGAAATGACTCTCTCAGTGTGATAGATAAGATAGGTTTTTTCAATTGGTATATTATTACATAAATAAACATCATTTTTGCTAGGATAAAACAGGGAACATCATAATTCTATCTTATTTTCACTTTTATAAGTGTAGCACTAGGAAAAGTTGTTCCTAAAATAAGGACTTGGGAAGGGAAAGGCTATTTTTATAGAACTGTCACAAAATTCTTTGAACTCTGTCAGCGTTTCATGCCAAAAATCACATGGTGATCTATCATCAAAAACTATTTTTAATGATCTAGCAGCTGACAACAAGATTAGGTTTTCCTTCAGTTTTGTTGAAACATAGGAAACCACCTGCCTTGGGGGAGGGTGTAGATGAGGGAGATCTAATCAGGTAAAAAAGTCCTGTGACCCACTTCAAAAATTACAGAGAAGGAACCAAAGGACACGTTCATTTATTTATGTTCAAACTGGAAAGGAGATTCTCCAATCTCTTTCCCTCATACAAATGAAAAATAATGTCAGCTGCAGCAATAATAACAGCAGCAGCTGCACAGCCATTGTAAATATAAGGGACAACACTGAGAATTTGAATGCTTAAAATAATGGCAATTAAATAGCATATTTGAACCATCTTTATAATTCCATATAAAACCACTTATATATTTTTATAACTTTTAATATTTTTTTGCAGTTTTAACTTAGGTCTCTTCTTTTCTGGAAAAACATAAATCACGCAACGACTTTTTGTTATAAAAAGGTAGCTTACAACGTGCAAACAAGATTCCTTTTGTGAAATTCATTCTTTCCTTCAAAACTACCATGAGAATTGAATGTAAAAGCAAACCAAAAGTCACATAGCTGAGTTGAGCCAAAGTAATTCTGAGATGTGCTCCAAATCTAGAGCTGACAATTTTTTAGTGCACTGTAATATAAAGTTGGCAAAATTACTTCTCTCTTCTTCCAAATAGAGAACAATGAAATTTGACTTGGACTAGTAGTCTCACAGACTCTTATTTTTTTTTAAATTCAGACTAGTTTCCCACCACCTAACTACTGGAATTATCTTATTAAGGATTAAAAGGTATCATCTTCATTTGAGTACTTTTATAATATTTTAAGTAATACATAGATTCACCAGAAAAAGTAAAGTGAAGCAATATAGGAAAATTCTTCCAAAAATATAGCAAAGTATGTGAAAGAAATAAAATCATGAAGACATGTGGCAGCATGCAAACTGATTTACATTTTCTTCTATGCCAGTGTGCTAAACTTTCCAAATTAAGAGCCCTCTGTGTTATCTTCCAAGGAAGTGCTCCCAAATCTACCAACATGGCCAATTTCATTGAATTTTCCTTGCAGAAATCTATTAGGATTCATATTATAGACTCTTCTAGATCTCTCATTAAATCTCAATATTCACGAGTAAGGAAATAGGGGATGAAAAGCTAGAATTCACTTATTATTAATTTGTGCTTATAGAATCCATATTTTAGAAAATTGAAACTTCATCTGAACCAAAAAAGCAATACTCGGTAATTTGGGACAGTAGTAGTATGTTCCTTAAATTACTTTTGTACTCCTCTGTATTTAATTTCTCAAAAGAAATAAAAGAACATTTAAATAAAAAGAAAGAAAGAACAATATATTGCCTTCCCAATACCTGCACACATCTAACACAAAACACACACATTACACACACACACACACATTTTAGTCACTGATAATTATGCAAGAAGGACAAAAGAGTATGTGTAATCATATATTGGGGGAGATAATCAATTTGAGTTATCAATTTTAAAATACTTTATCATAAACCATATCTAGGTCTGCACTGTCTATCAATTCATTTGACAAAATTCTAATTGCAGTATTGATTGATGTTATATTATTAGAGACTCAAAATTGTTATTCTTGGTTATATGTGAAGAAGATGTTAAATAGATCAATATACGGGGTGCTGAGAGAGATATTGGAATAATATATCTCTGGAGGAGTCCCTCTTTAATTAATCTGTCTCTTTGCAAAGCGAATTCTGAAGAAATAAAAAGGTCCAAATATCCAGCTATTATTCATTTGACTTGTGGAAAACTCAGAAAAATAAATTTGCCTAAAACTAGTTTTAGATTAAATTCTAGCTGTTGAAAAACATTCAATAGTCTTAAAGTACTCTGAGAAATGTGAAACAAATGAGTTATCTGTTACAAAAATTATATTTTTCCCAGAGATATTTAATATACAAATTCTGAACAAAAGTATGAATTAGACTAGAACAGAAAGAGTGGCACAAATGTAACAAAATTTTGGGTCTGATTTCAGCATAACCTCCAACAGATTACCCAATTTCATTTTTAAATTTCACAGCCTTACTTCCCTTTAAAGATACATGTGCTATGAAAAAAACAGTTATAACTTGTCTTACAACGAAGGAAATAAATATACCATACCACAAAAGAGACTGCAAGGACTTTTCAGTGATTACTATGTTTTAGAAGCCTTAAAAAGAGATATGAATTTAATTAAGCAAAGACACCCTACATATTGACTGGCTCCACTGTCCTCTGAAAGTAGCCAGAATTCTTCTTTAATAATGTTCTTGAAAAAGAAAAAGTCTGTTTCAATCTCCATGAAAATACATTTAGTCCTGTGTGTGTATCTTGGTTAGTGCACTCAAAATATTCAGGCTTGGTGTCCTTCCAAATATTTTTTTTAAACCGCACTGTTCCACGACATTGATGGATTTAAACATGGGACTGGGAGCAAAAAGGAAGGTGTGGTGATTGAACACTATGAATAGAATTTTCAAGGTGATTCAAATAAAAGCCTTAAACTAACCAATCTGACATATTCAGCATCTCAGAATTATTGCCAACAGTAAGGTTTGATTTCTTTCGACTATATTCATTTTTGTTGTTGTTCATAGTTTTTCATTAGTCATAATATAGCAAAAAAACAACTCTGATCATATTTTACTGCAGAGTTACAATTCATGTATTTAATAATTCAAATCATGTGAATAGAACATATGCACTAATTGAAAAATAGCTCGAACAATAAGGTTAAATTTTTATGTGGGAGTAATTTCTAGCTGATAGCACACACTTCATGTATAACTCCAGACTCTCACCAAATCAAAGAGATGTCCCAGCAGGGGATGCTTGCTTAACAGAGAAAAGAATACTTTAATGACAGCACATAATGCATACCCCATGCACAGCCCACAGGGAAGTCTGATTTCTTTTAACCCCTTTAGATAACATTCACTGTCAAAGGATTCGTTGTTCTTGTATTCTTCTGAATTCCAAGAGTTTTCTTTTTAATTTTTATCCCTTTATGGACCTCAAATTACAAATTTTATGTATGTATAGCCTATAACTCTATAGCAATTCTGAGCACTTAAATAACGAAAATATTTTGCCATGAGTTTTAACTCATAATAATGTTTTGCTATCTATTTACTATTCAAATCTAAGGCCTGAAGTGAAGTTGAGGGTGGAAAATAAAATGGTCATTCTATAATGAGGAGAGTTCAGTTAAGACTATATTCCTAAACCAGATTGGTAAGGGTAGCCAAGCTGCAAAAGCTTATTTAAAATGCTAGAATTATACAATATGTTGTCTTCTGTACCAGAATGACACCACTCTCCCACTATCAGGCCACGTTAGCTCTGATCTGGGGCCTCCTTGAGAACCATTTCCTGATTTGTAAAGTAACCGACTTGGAGATACGGATTTCCTTTGTTATAACAAATCAAAACTATTTTATCTTCAGTGAAAACTGGCAAGTAATGGAGTTTTATATTTTAGTCCACCTTTGACACTCACACCACACTTTTTATCTCAGTATTGAAGCACTTGTGAAAATACATCATAGACACACCCCTGGTGTGAGGCAAACAGTACAGTCATCTGGCAGCCCTGTGAAAAAAAGGTTACAAAAAATTTGGAAGAAGCTTCTCCTTTGCATTTATCTTTCTTCCAAGGACAGACTTTTAGGTGCTTTCTGTCTTGTCCATTCTCATTGTGTTTGCCATAATAGGGAAAAAGCATTATTTTGTGTGTTTTGCAGGCAGACCTATAAAATCACTCCACTCAAACCAGAAATATCATATGACATTTTTAAGCCACCTCCTGCTGTTACTACTATGTACACTTAATTGAACAGACATACAGCCTTCAGAACTTAAAGTTAGATTCTTAAATGGTTGCATATTGCTAAGAATTTTGGATTTACCAAGGGTGATTGTAGGATATATCTGTCAGAAACATCCTAAGTGTGATCCTGGTTGATGTTAGGGGATGACCAGGCAAACGAGCAGTGCCACTGTGGTAAAATGCCATGTTTAGATGACTTATCTTCACTGTTATTCCTATTGCCAAATGCTGCGAACACCTTCCTAGAGACTATGTCCTTTGAGAACATGCCCTCTCCTTTCTCATACATCATCTTTCAAAGTAAGAATAGGGAAAAATCAAAAAGTTGCTACATGAATAAAATATATCTGAGTGCACATTTTATTCCAGGAGAGATTGTTTTAAAGAATTGAAAGAAAATCTATCTAGGTCCTGGGTGTTATGAAGTATAACTCGGAGCAGTTGAGTACTTTCTGGGTTCAACCTGTTCTCAGTACAGACTTGCTCTTGTGTGGTTATCTCGAAATTTCTAATTCTTGTAAAATAGACCTTGTTTCAGTTCTTCACTTCAGCTCAAGTCATCTTCCTACCTCTCCACTCGCTCTTCCACAGCACTTTTGCATTAAGAACATAAATATTTCCCTTCCTTCTTTATTTTCTTCCTGTCTTTCATCCTTCTCCTTTTCCTTCCACAGTGTGATAGATGAAAGTCTAGCTTCCACTGGTAGAAAGATTAATAAGATGGAATTTGCCATTTTCTTCCCTTGCTGGTGTCAAATGACTCCTCAAGACTTCCATAGATTTCCATAGCCATAGACTCTAAGGCAAAGCTAAGATGTTGAACCACAATTCTATTTGACTCACCATTGTTTTCATGCCTTTGTTGAGTACTAACTATGTACTAACTATGTAACCTGGCTCTCCATAATACCCTGAGGATACAGAAATTAATACAATATATCTTTTTCCATTTAATATAGTTGGAGAGGTAAGTATTTAATTAAAATAAACACAGGAGGTGCTATAGAAAATTTACAGAAACATGCAGGAAATAAATAGGGATCATGCATGGATTTTTTAAGAAGATGACTACTATTTGGTTTAAATCTTAAGTAAGGAGAAGTGGCTAACTTGAGAAGGATGAGGTAAGTGAGGGGGAACATACTGTGGATGAGCACTACCCTCAAAGGAGAACAGCACGGGCAAATGACTTGTGGAAGGAAAAAGAATACCATGATGCCAGAGCAGACAAATATTTGATACTACTAGCACAGGTCATAAACAGGTAATCCAGGGTCCACGTGTCCTGAAGACTTGTCTTATTGCCCTAATACAAATAAAGTTGAATTCTTTAGTTGGGCCTTGTATATTTCAGAGTGTCATAGTTCCCACAACTCCTTGTTTCTTCCACCCAGCCCACTTCAATTATTTATCTCTCTATGCCCTGTGGAGAAGTGTTTTGCAAGCAGGGATGTTTGAAGGCAGGAATAGGCAGAGATGAGGCTAGAATGATTGGCAATAACCAGATTATGGAGGGCCTTAAAATATAATAGCAGAGACTGGATTTTATCTTCTAGACAATGAAGAACTATTTTAGAAAAGAAAGTGACAGGGATGGAATAGATAGAACATTTTGTCTGTTGCGTAGTAGACAGACTAAAGATAGGGAGACTAGGCTGGGCATGGTGGCTCATGCCCATAATCACAGCACTTTGGGAGGTTAAGGTGGGTGGATAGCGCTTGAGCTCAGGAGTTCAAGACTTGGGCAACACGGGGAAACTCCATCTCTACTATACACACACACACACACACACACACACACACAAATTAGCCGAGAGTGGTGTCACATGCCTATAGTCCCTGTTACTCGGAAGGCTAAGGTGGAAGGATCACTTGAGCCTGGGCAATTGGGGCTGCAGTGAACCATGATTATGCCACTGCCGTCCAGCCTAGGTAAAGAGTGAGACCTTTCTCCAAATAAATAAATAAATAAATAAAATAGGGAGACTAGGGCTTAACTAACTTTGCCCAGACAAGAACAGAAAGATGTAGCTGAATTAAGGCACTGAGAGAAGACTTGGAGATGAGTACAGGGATTCAAGTAATGTTTTAGGGGTTAAATCTGGCAGAACACAGATGAAGAAGGGAGAGTAAAGGAGAGCCAATGGGAAGAGAGAGTGGGAGAATATCCTGGAAGAAGCAGTATCATGGATAAGCTCATTAACAGGAAAAATGCAAAAGATGATACAGAAGTGAAGATAGTACAGGTCAAAGGGTGAAGGAATAAGTGGGAGAGGCAAGGGATCATGTTTGCACACATCACTCGTGTAATGGTTAATAGTATATTTCAAGTTGACTCAGCTAAGGGGAGCCTAGATAGCTGGCAAACATTATTTCCTGGTGTGTCTGTGAGGCTATTTCCAGAAGAGATTAACATTTGAATCAGTAGACTGAGTGAAGATCACCTTCAACAATAAGAGTGGTCATCATTCAATCTGTTGAGGGCCCAAATAGAACAAAAGGTGGAGGACATGTGAATTTTGTTCTCTCTCTCTCTCTCCTTCTCTCTCTCTCTCTCTCTCTCTCCTTAAGCTGGGATATGTATCTTCTCCTGCCCTCAGACATCAGAACTCTTGTTTCTCAGGCCTTCTGGCTCAGACTGAATTATACCAGCTTTCCTGGATCTCTGACTTGCAGATGACGTATCATGGGACTTCATCGGCCTTCATATCTGTAAGAACCAATTCCTATATTTTCTCTTATATATCTATATATCTTATTATCTCTGCTTCTCTGGAGAACCCTGACTAATACAATCCCTTTGTGACTTATCAAAGCTAGCTTCCTCCAATTACGCTATGCTTTCAACTTCCCCTTTTAATCTCTTTGTTCACCAGTTGTTACATATGAACCTTGTGTCTTGCCTTTATCTTATTGTCAAATTGCCAACCAGAATTCTGGCCAAACATATACCCATTTCAAACTAGCATATATAAACACGTTCACTTTATAGGGCAGTCTTCTTCAGAATATAACCAAGGACAGCACCCCAGAGACTCTCACTGAATAAACTAAAGCCAGTCTAATATTTAAATAATTACTGTGAAAAGTTTTCTAAAGACCTCCACAAATATCCTACAATATTTTAACAGCTGAGGGATATGTAACAGCATGAACCTAATGCAACATTCTTCAGTGACAAAGTTCTCACTTAACTTATAATGGTAATAATTTGCCACATCTGATTAATATTACCACCCTACTAAAGAATCTGTTATGGTGTTAGAACAGAAAGTCAAATAGTTTCTATTTTATATTGAAGTTTCGATCCTAGCCAAAAAAAAAAAAATTGAAAGGGAGGTATTCACAAGTTCATGTTGAATATAGCTTTATTTAACCATTACAAAGTTCATGGAAAGTACAGGAAGTGAACTACTTATTGCTTACACTGAAAGGAACACTTGATGTACTCAGCCTCCTCCCAGATAGATGTCTAAGCTCCACAGAAAAGGAAATAAAGCAGATATTTCTAATACTAATTAGCTTGTGCTATATAAACACTTTATACTGAGAAAGGGCTTTATCATTTGCATTTAGGGACTTTTCACAAATCTATGGTTCTTATTACAGGGGATAACATTTGGCCATATCATTGTTTGATTTGTACTTTCAATGTTAATTTTCCTGTACTGGGTTTCATGACTCTTGATTTCTGTACCACTCTCAGTGAGTAGGCATGTTATTTATACTATATATAATGTTATGTGAAACTATCATTAATATCCATTTCTTTGAACCATGATTATCCCTAGGAATTCTAACTAATGGCCCTCAGAAAGTGGAGGCACCCTCCTCATATTGCTAAACAAGCTTATCGTCTAGTGAAGAATGGCAAAATGTTGATTAGTATGACCTATAAAAGATCAAATTGTCCAGCCCTAAATTATTCAGAAAGGGAAAATATTTTCAAGACAGGAAGGTCAGCCTTTTTCTTTCACAGACAGTTCTAGCAATATTATTATAAATTCACAATTATTTATAAACTGTTGATACAATTTCATGTTTCTCTCAAAGTACTGAATATCTCTAGAGATAGTAGTTCAAGCTTATGTAATGCTAATGTTAACTACTGTCCTTTTATCTAAGCCAATGTCTTCACAAACTTGATCCTTAAATCTGTGAACTCTGGGCAGCCCTTGTCTTGTTACATGACTCTCAGTTTCCAGGTCAAGTTAGAAAAGCTAACATGAACAAGCATCTCTGTGTTTCCCTCATTTCTGGCAAGAATTTAGGAGAAAAAAAAAATGAGGAGGGTAAGATTAGAGTCCCTTTGAACCCCAGTATGATCTGGGACTCTGCTTGAGTGGAAGTGGCTTTGGGTGATGATGTCATTTACACATCAATGTCTGTCTCTCCTGTTATCATTGTTCCACAGGGACTGTTTCTGCTGCAACTTCAAAAGATCCTTATGGCATACAAGTGTGTGCAAGCTATCAACAGCCAGTTTCCTTACTTGTCCTTTCTCCCTTGGTGCTTTTTATTTCCTTGCTTATTACATTAACACAGACTTAAGCTTACTGTGTAGTTTGGTTCTAATCATGCTAGCACACTCTGCTGTACAGTGGTAACATCACAACATGCTCAGTACTCTCTTTGATATTGTTGTGCATCTCAACATAGTTTCCTGTCCCAGGTAATTAATCTGGAGGTGATAGTCATCCTTCACTTAGCCTTGGCAGCAATTCATTCACCTTTCTTTTTTCTAGCCAATTGATCATTTCCTATAACTTTTTCTAACTTGATTTTTGGATAGTTTTCCCAACTCTCTTTCTATGAACTTTCTAAGAACTATGATTCTTTAGCATCAGATAGATGTCTTCAAGTCATTTTGGTCTTTTTAACCACCTTACTTATTTTGTCTTTTCTGTCTTTTTTTTTTTTTTTTTTTTTTTTTTTTTTGGAGATGGAGTCTTGCTCGAGTGCGGTGGCATGATCTTGACTCACTGCAACCTCTGCCTCCTGGGTTCAAGCAATTCTCCTGCCTCAGCCTACTAAGTAGCTGTGATTACAGGCATGTGCCACCATGCCTGGCTACTTTTTGTATTTTTAGTAGAGATGGGGTTTTGCCATGTTGGCCAGGCTGATCTCGAACTCCTGGCCTCAAGCAATTCACCCGCCTTGGCCTCCTAAAGTGCTGGGATTACAGGTGTGAGCCACCGTGCCCAGCCTATTTTGTCTTCTTAATGGGATATACTACAACCAACTCACTTTCAGTTTCAAATCTTATTCTGTCCTCTTATTTTGTAGATTCCCCACCCCATCCATCCCATTTAAGAAACTATTACTAGAAGAATGCCATAGCTGGATGTTTTGGAAAGTTTTAAAACAAAATTTTCTTCTAATAATATCAAGAGAATAAAACTGAAAATTTTCCACTGAAAAGAGTAAGGTCTTAGAAATTCTGGCTGCTAGAGGGTAATGAGAAGGATAACCTGACCTATTGACAGAGTTTTGTTGCAAAAAATAAAATGTTACTTACTGAGAATATATATTGCATTTCTCAGATATATTATTATTTGAATATTAGAAAATAACTAAAATGAAGAATACAGATCTTTCATTTGAAGTTACTATAAACCACTAATAAATAGCTCTAAAAATAAAGTCATTCAGAGATATCAAACAATACATCAGTCTTCCTCCCTTTTATTTCTATAAGATTGTGAGGAGGAGAAAGAGGATTAAAGAGATAAGATGCTATAAGAAATGATAGGGCAATGGAATCATCATTCTGCATTTCCAGAGTACATTTCCTAGACCCAACATTACCAGAATCTCGTAATAGGGGTGGAGATCTTTTTTAAGGATCTTGTAATAGGACAGGACATGAGATAGATCCCTCTAGAATAAGGTAAGCCTACATAAAACAGGAGCATGTATACGTTTTATACTGAACATTTTAAACAAATGGTCTTCAATGAGTAAGTCTCAAAGCTACTTATTTTGAAGATGTAAAATATATAACAAAATACAGTGCATCAAAAATTATTATATCAAACATCACAAATAGGCAAGAGGCATTGTTGCTGAGTGAACTAGTGGAGGCTTCTGTGCTGAGTCTGACTATGCCAGGTGAAACTAATCTGAATAGGAAACAAAGATGTTTCCTTTCCTCCTCCTGGAAAATCATTACAGTCCATCTGCTAAGCTTTCTCATCTCTAGTAGAATAAATGTGATTTCCAGTTTTTCACTTGCCCTGTTAACAAAACATACAGCATTAAAGAACTTCTTGTTTTTGAAGTCGCAAAACCAAGTATAGTACAATTATTTCATTTACCAGCATAACCTCAAATTTTTAGCAGAGATATTAATATAATTATATATGCTACAAAGGTTAATATCAAGTCACTTATAATAAAAAAGAAGCAATAAAAATGATAGCAATACTCAGACCTAATCAGAACTATCTAAGATAATACACATGCAGAGGCTGAAAAGATTGTTGGCTCAAAATCTGACTAACCTCTCCCCTCCTCCATTTGAAACAGCTCTCAAAAATATGTATTAAACTAAGAAGAGATTGAATATCTTTTCTTTCTTCTTGGCTTGACAAAATTAAATAGCTTTCATGTTACCAAAGAGTCCTTTTCAATTATTCTGCAAACATATAGTTTTTAATTAAGGCATTTAAATCAAAATAGACAACTGAAGGATGATCTGAATTATAGCTGGGAATATCTCAGATTCAAGAGGCAGTTAGAATACAGTTTACCTACCTACAAAATAATTATAAACTTCTCAACTGACATGATTTATTCTTCACCTACAAACCTGAATTCAAATGCAAATATTCCTCCAAGTATAAAAATAGTAATAAATAAAGTAGGAAAGATTTCCAACACTAAAACAAAAGGAGGAAGAGTAAAGAAATGAGAGAGAAAGTTTAATAGAAAGTTAGATATTTCTTAAAACTGCAGTGGCACTTTACATTAACAGAATACATTTCGATTAGAATCTTGGCCCCAGGCAAATTGAACCATGAAAAATCAGCTCCCTGAGTGTTCCTGTCAGAGGCCAGTGATGGAGGGATCCCTGTAAATTCTTAATCTGCCTTTTTTCAGAGCAGGACAATATAGTTCTACTGAAAGGAAGGTCGAGCTGCTGAACCTCCACAGTAGGTAACCCAGAAAGCAATCAAGCTGAGCTGGCAGGGAGTAGATTCCAACTGAACTCTGTAGTGAGGTCTTTTCTCTTCCCCTGCAGGTACCATACAGAAAGGAAGATTCCTAGGACTTGTGGCTTAATTTCTCTGGCTACCGCACTAATCGCACGCATCCCATAATTATTGTCTTCTTTCTTCCTCCAGACTGTCATTCTTCTGTCTTTTAGCTCCATCCCACAGGCAAACAGTGTCTACACAAAGGGCCAAGCTAGTTAGCCAGCCACCTGAGGGAACTTCGTGGCTCCACTGTGCTCCCCGTGTCTTTTTTTTTTTTCTTTTTTCTCCTTCACTTGTCACCCCTCCCATTCTTTCTAGTAAAGAATATTTAATTTGCATTCTTTCCCAGCTAAACCAGAGTTAACGAAATTGCTTCATTAAATGAGACGTCTATGCAGAAAAGCAGAAGAAATCTGTGAACTAAGTCTGGGCTCCTAAAAAAATTAACCGCAGATCTCTCAGGTATCACCAGGATACCACAAAGAGGTGCCTTAGGCAGCCCACAGTGGCATCAAAGATGCCCTGGCCATGCTTTAAACATTTTTACAGGTGTTTGACCTGTAACTCTCTCCCTGAACGGGGCACTGGAAGACTTTTCACATGGATTTATGGCTTTCCAATAACCTCACAAATGAGGTTATCGAGAAATCTCTAGTCAAACTAGCTAAGAAGTGATAAACATATGTGTGACTATAAAATTTAACAGGAGTGGAGCTTGTGCCTTGCGCACCAAGCTTGATTTGCTTTTCTGTGTGTCATGAGTATTCTTCTCAGTCATTGTAAATATATGAAGAGCCAAACAAAAGAATATTCAAAAGGTTCTGTTTTGGAAAGCTATACAGATCTTTTGGTGTGTCTTTCTAGGACCCTGGGGTAGGTGTACTAACCACTTTTGTAAAAGATTGATTGGTTTCCAGACCTGGAGCATCTGGAGGCATTGTGGAGACAGTTTATGGTCGCCCTGGAGGTGCAAAGCACCTCCTACCATGCTGAGGTGACCCCATTGGTAAAGTGTTAATTGGCTCTGAAAGGAGCCTCATCTGGTCAATCCAGATGGAGATGCAGATTTATTTCCCTAGATTGAAAATACCACAAAAATGCCAAGCCACCTTCTGAGAAGGATGGGATTGATGCTAGGCAATAACAGATTGTCGATATAATGAAAGGTTAAAGAGCAATCAAATGACTTGTACTTCCCCCATTTGCTATAATGAACAAAGCTGGAGTGTTCACAGAACATAAAAATAATTTAACTTATCTGTTTTGTTTAATTGAAAAAATATATATAGATATAGATATATGTGTGTGTGTGTGTATATATATATATATATATATATATATATTTAAATGCCCAGGTCAATCAATTCTTGGGTTATGGGCAAAATAATCAAGTATATTTAATCATTATAAATAAGTCAGAAAAATGATGTTTAGAAATGTAGTTTAATTCACACTAGACACCTTCTGTGTGCTTTAAGTCTCTAGAGCTCTCTTACAACACATATGTACCACAAGAAGACTTATTAAAGTGCGTTAACTCTGTTTCCCCTAAAACCAAGCCTAAGAATTAATGACCAATTGTTTCTCAATTATACATGTTGCTTTTTTTGTTAAGTATCTGGATTCTCTGGTGTGGGGAATTGTATTATAAGCTATCTGTCACAACATCATGAATGTAAAGCAATAACAACAAAATGTTAGACATGGTCGTTGCTCATATAGAAGTTGTCATCCTTATGCTTAAGGAGAAATTAGAAAATAGATAAAGATTTTCGAAAATATAAAAATATATATCCTCTCCCATTGAAAGCAGCTTTCTTCAGCTAATCAATCTCATTATGGCCTGAAGTTCAGTTGTGATCATTCATAAATATTATTTATTGTTTGTCATTCACTATACTCAGTATTTTCTGCAGGTTGATGAAACCTCCAGCTTCACAACCACCCTGCAGATAGCTTTTATTTGCCTAATTTGGCTACCTAAATCTCTAAAATCGTTAGTATAAAAACATAAAATATCTCAAATATTCATATATTAAATTAAATAATTTATTCTGTATTACAGATTCACATTATTTATGACTGTGTGCTTGTACAAATAGAGAGCTGTTTTTACATTTTAACACTGGACTGAACACATGGGAAAGGAGCCACAAGTTTAATCTTTACTTAGGTGACTTGTGAACAACACTCACAAAGAATAAGCTACAATCAGCTCTTGGAGACAGATGGGATCAGCTACCACAAAAAAGAATAGGGACAAGTTGGGACACAAAAACCCCTACTATCCCTTTGACCCCTTTGATGTTCTCTGAACTACAGCTTGAATTTACACATTGAAAGGGCTGGTACAATCATTTCTGTTACTGCTCCTTCAGTATGCTCACGGAAGGCTGGCAAGGAAATTTTCCTTACCTTGACTATTTTGCTCAAAAAAACTATTTGCAGAAGGTGCTCACTTAAAAAATGATATGAAAACTTGATCTGTGTGCAAGGCTCACCACAGAGGTTTAATTATTTGGTATTCTGGTTGTTTATGTGGAGAAAAATTAAATATGTGTGACATATTTTCTCATTAGACAGTCTCAAAAACAGCTTAATGACTAAGAAATGGGATCAACACCGACTGCATTTCCTATGATTTGTTTTCTCTTCGTTCTTGCAAACAGGAACTCATTTTAAGAAACAGTTTTGTTTTTGTCCCCCCCCGCCCTGTCCCCCGGCCAGGCATAAAGTATTGCTTCAATCTCCCAAGCATTCCTGGAAAAATAAGTGTTTAATATCTAGTTGAGTTTTCTATATAACTGAAGTTTATACCTGATGAAGTCAACATTTTTAAAGGCAGTTTTGATCAAAAGTCCTCAAATGTCCATCTGAATAACTAATTTTAAAAATTAACTTATTAAGAACAAGATAATGTTCACATATAATCAGTCATGTCCCTTGTAAAGGATTTCTAAATTCAAACTGTATAAGTTGAATCTAATTTTATGAACGAAATAATTCAGTTTTATGTCTTTTACCAAAAGTCTGATGTTGATTGAGGGAGAATTGTAAACATTATGTTTCACTATCTTTGATCGGTCCATAGTAGAATTTAAGCAATCATTGTCACTCACGAAATAAAACCAAACAAATTAAATGTGTTACAGTTACATAAACTTATAACAATGTGCACCATATGATTTAATATTCAGCATTTAGTGGGTTAAGCTGTTATTGTTTTGTCTATAAAAATATAATACGAAATAAAATAATTCCTTCATTTTATAAGAACAATGTTTGGGACATGGCATAGCAATCATTGAGCAAGGTTTTACCAAAGACATGGCAGTAATTAACAACACTTTTAAAAACAAGTCCTGGAATGGTATATCCTGTGTTCATGGATTGGAAGAATTAATATTTTTTAAATGGTAATACTACTCAAAGCTATCTACAGATTTAATGCAATCCCTATCAGAATACCAATGACATTTTTCACAGAAATAGAAGAAAACAAACCTAAAATTTGTATAGAACCACAAAAGATTCCAAAGTATCCAAAGCAATTTTGATCAAAAAGAACAAAGAGACATCACACCACCTGACTTTAAAATATACTACAAAACTATCATAATCAATATAGCATTATATTGGTGTAAAAACAGGCACATAGACCAGTGGAACAAAATAGAGAGCCTATAAACAAAATTATGCATTTATGGTCAATTGATATTTGACAAAGCTTTCAGGTATACATATAATGGGAAAAGGACATTTTCTTCAATAAATGGTTTTTGGACAAATGGATATCCACATGCAGAATGAAATTAGACCTTTATCTCACACATATATAAAAATCAATTCAAAATGAATTGAAAACTTAAACATAAGATCTGAAACTGTAAAACTCTAGAACATAGGGGAAATCTCCATAGAAAGACAAGTATCACATGATCTCACTTACATGTGGAATATAAAAATATTAAACTCATAGAAGCAGAGAGTAGAATGGTTAGTAGAATCTAGCAGAGGGTTTTGGGGAGATGTTGGTCAAATAATACAAAATATTCTTATGTAGGAGGAATAAGTTCAAAAGATCTATTATATAACATAGATACTATAGTTGATAACAATGTATTTATTATATAACATAGATACTATAGTTGATAACAATGTATTATATTCTTAAATATCACTAAGAGGATAGGTTTTAGATGTTCTTATCACAAGAAAATGATGTGTGTGAGGTGATACATATGTGAATTAGCTTGATTTAGCCATTTCATAAGGTATATATATTTCAGAACACCATATTGTACATAATAAATATATACAATTGTTACTTGCCAATTAAAATATTTAATTAATTATTTTTAAATAATATAACCAAGCTCTGAAGCACATGCTGCTTTTAAAATTTCTCGTTGCACATTTCTCTGTCAAGCATGGGAACTCAAGGTAAAGCTCATTTTTCTTTTACCTTTGAAATAAATGTCCTTTTAAGTTTTTGTACTTTCTATCAATATAAACAGCTTTAACCTTTTGTCCTTATGAAAGTGTACACTGCATTTTAGAAACTATTATTTGCATTCACTTCTTTATCATTTGATCACTCATTATTGAATTGTCTTCTATAGTGAACCCAATAACATGTAGTATTTAATTTAATCATAAGTTCACAGAATCAAATATCATTATCTCTTATCATTATCTCCATATCTATCTTATCATTACCTCAATATCATTATCTTTTAGTCATGTATTTTGCACAGCTATTAAAGAATTATTAAAGTTTAGTTATAGTGTGTCATTCTAAAATACTGAACTATTATATATAATCCAACCAGTCTAGCAGCCCAGAGAGAGACATTAAGAGAAAATAGGATGTAGCATTTGTTTGTTGTTTGTCTTTTAACATTGCAGTTCAGATCTTAGTATGTTTTGTGATTGTGATGGTATAATTTGAAGAGAATTCTTTATATATGGAACTAAGGTAAATGCATATATCTAAAAATATTTGGGGGCAGAGCAGCATGGCAAAATAGAAAGTTCTACCTATCATCCCCCATACCAAGACACCCCAATTTAACAACTATCTACACACAAAAAAAGAACCTTCATAAGAACCAAAAATTAGGTGAGTACTCACAGAACCAGGTTTTAACTTCATGTTGCTGAAAGAGGCACTGAAGAGGTAGGAAAAACAGTCTTGAGTCTCCAACACCACGTCTTCTCCATCCCTCTCAGCATCAGTGGCTGGCGCAGAGTGTTTTTGTGCACTGAGGAGACAAAGAACACAACAATTTTAAGGCATCAAACTCCCCTGTTGTAGCAGAAAACAAAACCAGACCAAACTCAGCCAATGTCCTCCTAGGGAGGAAGCATTTAAACCAGCCCTAGTTTGAGGATAACTGCCATCCCAGTGATCTGAACTTGAGTTCTGCAAGCCTCATCAATATGGGCTAAAGTGTTCTGGGGCTCTAACTAAACTTGAAAGGCAGTCTAGGCCACAAGTACTGCAATGCCTAAGTGAGTCCTAGTGCCACTCCTAGCCAGTGGACTGGGGCAAGCTCAGCCTACTGAGACACCAGCAGAGAGCAGCTAAGAGAGTTCTGGCATTACCTCTCCCATAACCCCAAGCTACGCAGCTTGTGGCTCCTAAAACAACCCCTTCCTTCCACCTGTGGAGAGGAGAAGGAAGAGTGGGGAGGACTGTATCCTGCATCTTGAATATCAGCTCAGCCACAACAGGATAGGGCACCAGTCAGAGTCATGCGGTTTTCCTTCCAGGCCGTTGCTTCCAAACAACATTTTTAGAAATGACCTGCACCAGAAGGGAATCTGCTTCCTGGAAGAAAAGAACCCAGTCCTGGCAGGACTCATCACTTGCTAACTGAAGAACCCTTAGGCCCTGAATAACCAGCAGCAATACCCAAGTACTATGTAGATGGCCTTGAGGAAGACTTTGAGACTTGCTGGCTTTAGGTGAGACTCAGCAAATTCCCAGCTGTAGCCATGGGGTGAGATAACTTCCACTTGAGAAAAGTGGAAGGAAAAGTAAGAGGTACTTTGTCTTTTACCTTAGGTTCCAGCACAACCACAGGTGAATAGAGCATCAAGTGGGCTTTGGGGGTTTTGAATTCCGGGACATGGATCTTGGATGGCATTTCTGGACCTGCCCTGGGCCAGAGGGGAACCCACTTCCCTGAAGGTAAAATCCCAGGACAGAAAGCATTCACCACGAGCTGACTGAAGAGCACTTGGGCCTTAAGGGAACATCAGCTGTAGTTTGGCAATAATCCCCATGGGCCTGTGGTGGAGGTGGCCACAGGGTGAGGCTCCTCTGCCTTTGGAAAGTGGATGGAAGAATGAGAAGAACTACATCTAGTGGTTTGAGTCCCAGGTCAGACTAAGTACACTAGAACATCAGAGGGATTTCTAAGGTTTTTTGGTCTAGTCCCAGGCTCCCAGACAGCATCTGTGGATGCACCCAGGGCCTAAGGAACCTTGCCACCCTGAAGAGAAGGACACAGCACTGACTGGCTTTGTTACCTGCTGATTGTAGGGCCCCAAGGCCTTGAGTGAACGTAGGTGGTAGCCAGGGAGTAGTTATAGGAGACTTTGGGCAAGACCCAGTGCTCTGTTGGATTCAGGCCTGACCCAGCACAATCATAATAGTGGTGGCCACAGGGGTGCTTATGTCACTTCACCACTTGGTCCAGGTGGCTCAGAACAAATTCCATTTGTTTGGGAGAAAGTAAGGGACGAGAACAAGAGTCTCTGCCTGGTAATCCAGATAATTCTTCTGGATGTTGTACAAGACCATCGAGGTGGTATTTCAACAAGTCTACAAGAACCACAATGGTAATGAGGTTAGGGTGCTCCCAAAAGCAGATACAGCTTAGATCACAAGACTCAACTCCTTTTGCATATCTGGAAAGCCTTCCCAAGAAGGATGGATACAGATAAGCCCAGACTGAGAAGACAACAATAAATACCTAACTCTTCAATGCCCAGACACAGAGAAACATCTACAAGTATCAAGACCATCCAGGAAAACATGACTTTAACAAATGAACTAATTACAGCACCAGAGACCAATACTGGAGAAACAAAGATAAGTGACCTTTGGACAGAATATTCAAAATAGCTATTGTAAAGAAATTCAAAGAAATTAAAGATAACACAGAGGAAGAATTCAGAATTCTAGCAGACAGATTTAATAAAGAGATTAACATATTTAAAAACAAGCAGAAATTCTGGAGCTGAAAAATTCAATTGGCACAGTAAAGAATGCATCAGTCTTTTAATAGCAAAATTGATGAAGCAGAAGAAAGAATTAGTGAGTTTGAAGACAGGTACTTGAAAATACACAGTCAGAGGAGGCAAAAGAAAAAAATTAAAAACAATGAAGCATGCCTACAGGATCTGGAAAATAGACTCAAAAGGGCTAACATAAAATTTGTTGGCCTTAAAGATTGGAGAGTAGGTACAGAAAGAGATGGTGTAGAGTTTATTCAAAGGGATAATAACAGAGAATGTCCCAAACCAAGAGAGAGATATGAATATTCAAGTGCAAGAAGGTTATAGAACAACAAGAAGATTTAACCCAAGAACACTACCTCAAGGCATTGAATAATCAAGCTCACAAAGGTCAAGGATAAAGAAAGGACTCTAAAAGCAACAAGAGAAAAGAAATGAATAATATACAATGCAGCTTCAATACACTTGGCAGCAGACTTTTCAGTGGAAACCTTACAGGCCAGGAGAAAGTGGCATAACATATTTAAAGTGTTAATGGAAAATGTGTTTTACCCTAGAATAGTATATCTGGTGACAATGTCCTTCAAATATAAAGGAGAAATAAAGACTTTCCCAGACAAATAAAAGCTGAGATATTTCATCAACATCAGACCTCTCCTGTAAGAAGTGCTAAATGAAGTATTTCAATCAGAAAGAAAATGACATTATCAGCAATAATAAATCATCTAAAGGTACAAAACTCACTGATAATAGTAAATACACAGAAAAACATAGCATATTATAACACTGTAACTGTGGTGTGTAAAATAAGTACCCTTAAGTAAAAATAATGAACCAGTAAAAAATAACAACTACAACAACTTTTTAAGAAATAGAAAGTAGAATAAGATGTAAATACAAACAACAAAACTTAAAAAGCAGGGGGATGAAGTAAGGCATAGAGTATTAGTTTAGTTTTCTATTTGCTTGTTTGTTTACATGAATAGAAAGTTGTTATCATCTTAAAATGATGGGTTATAAGGTAGTATTTGCAAGGCTTATGGTAACCACAACCAAAAATCATAAAGCAGATAGACAAGAAATAAAAAGTAAGAAACTAAACCATATCACTTCCACTAAAAGGAAGACAGGAAGAAAGAAAAAAAGGAAGAGAAGACCATAAAACAAATCATAAAATGGCAGCAGTAAGTCCTTACTTATCAATAATAATATTGAATGAAAATTGATGAAACTCTCCAATCAAAACACGTACAACTGAATGATTTTTTTAAAAAAGACTCAATGATCTGTTGCCCTGTTGCCTACAAGAAAATCATTTCACATATAAAGACACATAGATGAGAAATAAAGGAATGGGAAAAGATATTTCATGCCAATGGATCCACAAAAGAGCAGGAGTAGCTACATTCATATCAGATTAAATAGATTTGAAGACAAAAATGGGTTGGTGCAGTAGGAATTGCAGTTTTTGCGTTGTTGGGACTTGCTGTTTGATATTGGAATACATTCTTAAATAAATGTGATTATGTTATACATTATTTTAATGGCCATTTCTTGCTTTTTTTCTAATGACTTATTACTTGCTGTTTATTTTAGACTATTGAAATTATCTTAGATAAGAAGCAAATTCGAGTGATTTTCTTATTCAAGTTCAAAATAGGTCATAAAGTAGCGGAGTCAACTGGCAGCATCAACAATGCATTTGTCCCAGGAACTGCTAACAAACGTACAGTGCAGTGGTGGTTCAAGAAGTTTTGCAGAGATGAGAGGCTTGAAGATGACAAGTATAGTGACTGGCCATCACAAGTTGACAACTAGTTGAGAGTAATCATCGATGCTGATCCTCTTACAAATACACAAGATGTTGCCAAAGAACTCAAGGCCAACCATTTTTGCAGTTGTTTAGCATTTGAAGCAAATTGGAAAGGTGAAAAGGCTCGATAACTGGGTGACTCATGAGCTGACTGAAAATTTTAAAAATTGTCCTTTTGAAGTGTCATCTTCTCTTATTCTACATAACAACAAATCATTTCCTCAACCAGATTGTGACGTGTGATGAAAAGTGGATTTTATATGAAAATTGGTGATGACCAGCTCAATGGTTAGACTGAGAAGAAGCTCCAAAGCACTTCCCAAAGCCAAACTTGCATCACAAAAAGGTCATGGTCACTGTTTGACGGTCTACTGCCAGTCTGATCCACTACAGCTTTCTGAATCCTGACGAAACCATCACCTCTGAGAAATATAATCAGCAAATCAATGAGATGCACCCAAAACTGCAATGCCTGTAGCTGGTATTGATCAACAGAAAGGGCCCAGTTCTCCAGAACAATGCCTGATCGCACATCGCATAACCAACACTTCAAAAGTTGAACAAATTGCGCTATGAAGTTTTGCCTCATCAGCCATATTCATCTGATCTCTCACCAAGGGACTATCACTTCTTCAAGCATTGCAACAACTTTTTGCAGGGAAAATGCTTCCACAACCAGCAGGATGAAGAAAATGCTTTCCAATAGTTTGTCAAATCCTGAAGCATGAATCTTTATGCTACAAAAATAAACTAACTTATTTTTCACTGGCAAAAATATGCTGATTGTAATGGTTTCTATTTTGATTAATAAAGATGTACTTGAGCCTAGTTTTAATGATTTAAGATTCATATTCTGAAATTGCAATTACTTTTGCACTAACCTAATAACAAGAGACAAAGAAGGTTACTATATAATGATAAAGGGGTCAGGTCGGGCATGGTGGCTCATGCATGTAATCCCAGCACTTTGGGAGGCTGAGGTGGGTGGATCACCTGGGGTCAGGAGTTCGAGATGAGCCTGGCCAATGTGTCAGAACTCCATCTCTACTAAATTTACAAAAAAGTAGCTGGGCGTGGTGGTGGGCACCTGTAATCCCAGCTTCTTGGGAGGCTGAGGCAGGAGAATTGCTTTTACCCAGAAGGCGGATGTTGCAGTGAGCCAAGATCATGCCATTGCACTCCAGCTTGGGTGACAGAGTGAGACTCTGTCTCAAAAAGAAAGATAAAGGGGTCAATTCAGCAAGAGGATGTAACAATTATAAATATATATGCACCCCAACACTGCAGCATCCATATATTTAAAGCAAATACTATTAAGTTAAAAAGAGATAGATCCCAACATAATAATAGTTAGAGACTTCAACACTCCAATTTTAGAATTGGACAAATCATTGAGAGAGAAAATTCAACAAAGAAACATCAAACTTAATCTGCACTATAGACCAAATGAATCTAACAGATATTTACAGAACATTTCATCCAATGGCTACAGAATACACATCGTTTTCCTTACCACAAGGATCATTCTAAAGGATAGACCATGTATTAAGTCACTAAATAAGTCTTAAAACATTTTAAGAAATTGAAATAATGCCAAATATTTTCTCCAACCACAATGAACTAAAAGTAGAAATCAAAAACAAGAAGAATTTTGGAAAATACACAAACACATAGAAGTTAAACAATGTCCTCCTGAATGACTAGTGGGTCAATGAAGGAATTAACAAGAAAATTGAAACATTTATTGAAATAAATGATAATGAGCATATACCATACCAAAACTTATGAAAAAGAGTTAAAGCAGTGCTAAGAGGGAAGTTCATAGCTAAAAGTGCTTACATCAAAAAAGAGGAAAAGTTTCAAAGGATCAACCTAACAATGCTAATGTATCTTTAAAAACTAGAAAAGCAAGAGGAAACCAAACCTAAAATTATTAGAATAAAATAAATAATAAAGATCAAAGCAGAAATTAAAATTTATTTCATTGAAATAAATGAAATTAAAATGAGGAAAACAATACAAAAGATCAATGAAAAATACCTTGGATTTTATGAAAAGTTAAAATTGACAAAACTTTAGCAAAAATAAGAAAAAAGAAGATCCAAATAAAATCAGAGATGAAAAAGGAGACATTACTGCTGATACTGATGAAATTCAAGGGATCACTAGTGGCTACTATGAGGAACAATATGCCAATAAAATGAAAAATTTAAAAGAACTAGACAAATGATTAGACATGTACAACCTACCAATATGAATCATGAAGGGAAACTTGATATATCCACATGCAGAAGAATGAAACTATATCCCTATCTCTCGCCATATACAAAAATCAAATCAAAATGATTAAAGACTTAAATCTAAGACCTCAAACTATGAATCCACCAGAAGAAAACTTCGAGGAAGCTCTCCAGGACATTGGCCTGGGCAAAAATTTCTTCAGTAATATTTCACAAGCACAGACAACCAAAGCAAAATGGGACAAATAGGATCACATTAAGATAAAAAGCTTCTGCGCAGCAAAAGAAACAATAAACAAACACCAAAAGTATTTGTCAAATGTCAAAAGACAACTCACAGAACTGGAGGAAATATTTACAAACTACCCATCTAACAAGGGATTAATAACCACAATATATAAGCAGCTCAAACAACTCTGTAGGAAAAACTCTAATAATCAGATTTTAAAATGGGCAAATAATTAGAATAGATGTTTATCAAAAGAAGACACACAAATGGCAAAGAGGCCCACTAAAAGGTGCTCAAAATCATTGATCATCAGAGAAATGCAAATCAAAACTACAGTGAGATATTATCTCAGCCCAGCTAAAATGGCTTACATCCAAAAGACAGGCAGTAACAATTGCTGGTGAGTATGTGGAAAAAAAGTAACCTTCGTATACTGTTGGTGGGAATATAAATTATTACAACCACTATGGAGAAGAGTTTGTAATTTCCTCAAAAAAAAAAAAAAACAGTTATCATATGATCTAGCAATCCCACGGCTGGGTATAAAACCAAAGAAAATCAGTATATTGAACAGATATCTGCATTCTCATGTTTGTTGCAGCACTGTTCACAATAGCAACAATTTGGAAGCAACTAAGTGTTCCCTAACAGATGAATGTATAAAGAAAATGTGGTACTTATACATAATGAAGTACTATTCAGTCTTTAAAAAAAAGAAAAATAGAATGAGATCCTGTCATCTGCAACAACGTGGATGGCACTGGAGGTCGTTATGTTAAGTGAAATAAGCCTGGCACAGAAAATCAGGTATCACATGTTCTCATTTATTTGTGGGATCTAAAAATCAAAACAATTGAACTCATGGAGATAGACAATAGAATGATAGTTACCGGAGGCTGGGAAGGGTAGTAGGGGTGGGGGGGGTAGGTGAGGATGGTTAATGAGTACAAAAATAGTTAGAAATAATGAATAAGACCTAGTATTTGATAGCATAACAGAGTGTCTATAGTCAATAATAATTTAATTGTATATTTTAAAATAACTAAAAGAGTATAATTGGATTGTTTGTAACACAAAGGATAAGGATAAATGCTTGAGAAGATGGGTACCTCATTTTACATAATGTGATTATTAAGCATTGCATTCTTGTATCAAAACTTTCTAGGTACTCCATAAAAATACACATCTACTTTGTAGCAACAAAAATTAAAATAAAAATAATAATAATTCACAGAAATTGTCAAGAATAAAGAAGGAAATAGACCAATTAACTTAAAGCTGATATTCCTGGGAATCCCTGAAAAACAAAGTGTCCCAGTGTAGAGCCAAATAAATTAACCATTTAGCCACCACAGATTGGCAGGGATTTTTTCTAGGAAGAATTACAAAGGTAATTTATTTTAAAGTCATGAAAGTATTGAAATTAAAGTACTGGTCCTGTGCACTGCAGATATATGCTGTTTCAATTCCCACACAAGCCAGCAAACAAACATTTGTTAAATGCTTTAAAAAATCTTTATTGTTGAAGATAGTACAGTGATTTGGAAAACATCTTTCTAAACTTTGTTTTGAGAAAACAAAGCATTTTTAAATACAAATGGAAAAACAAACCAAGAAGGAAGTCAAAGAGCAGAAAATTCAGAGGCAGAAAGACAAAATAATCAAAGCCAAAAGTTTTAATATTTTAGGTTCACATTATTTTTTAAAGAATCCCTTCATAAAACTCTTGGTATTTTATCATGCTGTATCCTGACCTGGTTCTTTTTTCTTCAAAATTGCTTTAGCTATTCCTCATTCTTTGCTCTATAAACTTTAAGATTAGCTTATCATTTTTCCCCAAACAACTCCTTTTGGGATCTAAATGAAATTACATTAAATTTATATTAATATAGAGAAAACTAACATCTTTAGAATACTGAGTGTTCCAATTTGTGAAAATAATATAGCTCTCCAGTTGCTCAGGTCTTCTTTAATGTTCTCAATAGTATTTTACAATTTTTCTATAATGTATCTTGAGGTTTTGTTGTTACTGTGAATACTGTATTTACCTATAACATTTTCTAATTAATCATTACCAGTGTTTAGGAATCCTGATTTTTTTTTAATGTTGATCTTACATATAGCAATCTTGCTGAACTCCCTTATTAGGTTTCTGCACTTGTTGTAAGTTCTCTTGTATCTTCTATGTAACTATGTATATCATTATCATCAAATAGTAGCTTTTCTTGTATTTTCCTATGTTTCCTTATTTGCTTTGTTTTTCTTTTCTTATTATTTTAGCTATGACCTATAATACAATATTTATAGAAAAAATGACAGCAAGAATCCCACCCTTGTTTTTGCCTAGAGCTCTGTTTTTTTAGAAACGTTTTGAAGCGTTTCTAATGCTTCATGATTAAATATAATGGTTTCTCCTAGATTTTGATAAATCTTGATCAGATTAAGAAAGTTTTGATTTAATCCTAATTTAAAGCTTTTTTCCTAATCTAAGCAAATGTAGAACTTTATTTTTAAATTTTTCATCTATTGAAGGAATCATATGGTTTTTCTCCTTTAATGTATTGTGAAGGATTTTAGTATAAATGCTTGCTAAAGTTGAGCAAGTATTTATATTTAGTATAAATACTTGCTAAAGTATAAATGCTTGCTAAAGTATAAAGTTGCTAAAGTTCTCCTTACGTTATTGGTATAAGTTGTGAAATACATAAGAATAAATTATATATATGTGTGTGTGTGTGTGTGTGTGTGTGTGTTTGTGTGTGTGCTGAGACCAGCTCGTTCTTGGAGACCCTAACCTAGTGGTGCTAGAGGAATTAAAGACAAACACACAGAAATACAGAGTGTGGGGTGGGAAATCAGGGTTATCACAGCCTTCAGAGCTGAGAGCCTTGAACAGAGATTTACCCACATATTTATTGACAGCAAGCCAGTCGTAAGATTTGCTAAAACTATTCCTTACAGGAAATAAAGGGATGGGCCAAAATAAAGGTATGGTCTCTGACTAGTTACCTGCAGCATTAACACATTCTTAAGGCACAGATCTCTAATGCTCTTGTTTGTAGTTTAAGAACACCTTAAGTGGTTTTCTGCCCTGGGTGTACCTTGCCCTCATTCCAGTAAACTGACGACCTTCCAGCGTGGGCATCAAGGCCATCACGAGCATGTCACAGTTCTGCAGAGATTTTCTTTATGGCCAGTTTTGGGGCCAGTTTATGGCCATATTTTGGGGACTTTTCCCAGCATGTCCCCCTTTTATGTTTTGTAAAGTGATAAAAGCAAAGGCAGCTTTGTCACGGCAAACTACTTCTTGCAGGAGTCGGGATCTGCATCTGCAGACTACATAAAGACAAACAACACAGATTAATAACACATCATTGAAATCACAGAGCTTCCAAGTGTTTTTATCCATTTTAATGGGTTACTAGCTGCTAATCTGTCTGCAGCTCCATCAAGCACTCCAGTTCCTGGCATTAAGGTCAGGTGTACCTGGGATGCTTTAAATATTTGTTCTTTTAATTTTGCAATATCCAAAGACAAGTTTGTAGAGTATCATTCTAGATGCTTTTTTATTCTTTCCTAAATTTTGATCTTAGTAAGAGTCATTAATTGTTTCCACAAATCCTTATGTTTAGTTCCTACAGTGGGCCATATCATTTGAAGTTGAGGTGCCACTATACCGCCATGTTTCCAGGTAACAGAAACTCTTGCCATACTTCTTACCATTTCTACCATCTGACCATTTTGTTCAGACCAGCTGAACATAGTGTGGCATGCAGACTGAGAGGTGCAATTCAAGCTACACCCCCTTAGGGGACACATGTAGAATTAGTGCAAACTGAAGCTGATTCCATTTGCTCATTGATCTTATTCCAAAGCTGTGTGTGGTAGTTGAGATTTTTGGTATTTTCTTTTCTCTGGGGTAAAAAGTTTTAGAATAAAATGTTTTAGAATATAAAAGTTTTACCTCTGGTAAAATATAGCATATTGAATGTTAATGTGCTTGCTGGAAGGTATTTATCTAGCTTTAGAAGATATTTAATTGAGCAGATCATATTTGCTCTCAGAAATGTTACACTGAGAAAATCTAACAGCCCAAGAAAATTATAATATCTAACAGCCCAAGAAAATTATAATATCCAGTAAAATTAAGAACCCAGCACAAGCAGTGTCTATACTCTGAAATAAAAATTTTCTACCACAAAGAAGTTATTCCTTAATTTCATGGCATTTCCTCCAGTATTTTGGGATGTTCTTAATGGGTACTTGCATAGTGTTCATCTTCCTATTCATTTTGTGGTATTTGAGGTGATCTATTAATAACAAATTAAATATGTTATGATTCTAAAAAGCTCAGCATTTCTTACATTTCCAACTAACCCTTGGTATATTATTTATTTAGCTGCACTGTCAATTAAATTAATGATCTCCAAGTAGACTAGAAGTCATAATGTAAGTGAAATGAAGATATCAGGTAATTTGTCCATGGCC
The DNA here is from genome assembly GCF_002776525.5 of Piliocolobus tephrosceles. Classification (NCBI taxonomy): domain Eukaryota; kingdom Metazoa; phylum Chordata; class Mammalia; order Primates; family Cercopithecidae; genus Piliocolobus; species Piliocolobus tephrosceles. The sequence goes on along the minus strand of NC_045438.1, from coordinate 25,299,591 downwards.
ACCCACAGAGTTCATTTTCAAAGCCAGCATTAGTTAAGAAACTTTCCTTATTCTCTGTCCGATGTTCATAGACCACAACACCATGCCTCATAACCCAAAATGATGAAATTAAGTATTGCAAAGTAAAATAACATTTTTTATTTCCTCTAACCCTTTCCTTGACCCTCTAGAATTTCTTATATTAACATTATTCCTATTTTATTTCTTTCTCTCTCTCTCTGTGTAGATAAAAGACTTTTAAAAACAAAGTTAAATAATAAACTATGTATTTTGCCCAAATTTTGTACTATGTATATGACAAGGGGAAGTAGGAGGGTGGGAAGAGCACTATAACGTGCACTAAACGTTATACACTTGGGTTGGGCTACTGGTTCACACCCATGTCCTCCATGCATGGTGGGAGGTCAGTTTGGTTAGAAGAGTAGTTATTTTTAAGACATGGAAAGCCATATATTAAGTGGTTATGTAAGCAGTTAGGAAAAGCATTGGGAAAATTTTCCCAGAATGTTAAGAAAAAAAAAGAGTAAAAGCAAAATAAAACAATAGAATCTGCAAGATGCCTCTTAAAATTATAGTGTTCTCATATAACAAGTGGAAGCTTATATATTATAGCAAAAACTGAGAGAAATTAAAGATCCAAATGTAAACGCTTGCTAAAAAGAAAATCTACAAAATGGGATTTAAAAATATATGTGAAAGACATCTGTGATCCCTTACCTCCCATACCACCAGCCTTTCTTAATATGCTGAAGAATAGTCAGGAAAAAGATGCATTTTTGAGACACATAGACTACGAATCTGAAGGGAGAAAGAAAATCCAGAATGTGTCCCTCAAGTTTTGTTTTGTTCTGAATGAATTGTGTGTTCTACTGGTGAGAGGGGGAATTTGACAGAAAGAAGGTGAAGATGATCTCATTTTTAATGAGGGTAGAATCAGGGTACTCACAGAATACTCAGGAGGTGATGTACAGCAAGTAAGTAAATTTTAGGGTCTGGAGCTCAGATAAAATTGTAGATAAAAATGTATAAGATATTTGTTTATAGGTAGTATCTAATAACACAGAGCACAATGAGTTTGCCTGGCTAGGAGGCCAAGTGGGAATAAAAATGGATTAAAGACATAGAGCCCTGGGACGACAGCCTTTAAAGGAAAGCAACGAAAGAACAGACTATAGTTCCCTAGGAAGAAGAACCCAGAGAACAAAGAGATAAAACCAAGTAATGTGCCACATAAATAGAAGGAGGATTGCTCAAAGAAGGAGAAAAGAATAAATTTTTTTGTAGCAGGACCGGGACTCAAATGTATGCAGGACTCTCTGTGGAGTCTGGTAGGGAGGTATATAAGAAGGCTTATCCAAGGACTTTGGCTAAAGAGGTCTTTCGTCACAAATGCACCCTATCAAGAGAGGCAGCTACAGAAGCCAAAGTTTTCTTCATTAGGAACTCTGAAACAGGAGAACCCAGCTGTTTCTTTTCGTGTCTAGATAAGAGAGTGAGAAAGAGCCAAGAAGATTCTCCTACTCCTTCACACATCACAGCATAGCTGTGAGGCATCATTTTTAGCAGTTCCAGTGTTCTAGGATATTTGGGACTATCACCTCCCTACAGATACCAAGGGCCTAAGAAGGACACCAATAGCAGTGAGTAGTAGGTAGGTAAGTCAAATCTCTTCAAAATGCAAGTAAAGAAACATAACTGTAGCCAGTTTAAACAAATATGGGCTTTGTCACTGACAAAACTGGGATGGACAGAAAAGGATTCAGGGCCAAATACTGTGTCCAGAGCACATATTTTACTCTCCCTACAATTCTAGTTTCAGCTTTCTCTATATGTTGGCTTCAATTTGTTTATCTGCAAATAGCTTTCTTTATACTTACACCCAGAGAGAGAGAGACACACACACACAGAGAGAGAGAGAGACTTCTATTTGGAGGGAGTGGTGACAGATGACTGTTGGCAGACCTAGATTTTTTTTCCAGCTTAGTGGCCTGGAGGAAAAATGAGGTGCTTCTCTTTCTGCTTCATTATTTAAACATCTCAAAGAAAACACCAGTTCACTCAGATTCCCCGCTTCTTAGACCAATCACTGTGATTGTCTGACTGGGTAAACTCAACTCCCTAAGTCAATGAAGTCAGGGAGAAGCTATTCCACCAAAGAAATAGCTTTGGTGTAATCAGAATAAGGGAGAAGAAATCCTGTATAAAACATATAAAAATGAAATACAGATTATTCTTATAAATTTGACCAATTGGTGTCCACAGTCTGGTGAAGCCAGAAGAGGTTGGATCTCAAGAGTTAAGTACTACCTGGGTCAGGTTAGGCAAGAAGAAGAATTGAAAAGAGCTGGTAGAATTCAGAAATTAATGATCACTGTTCATCTGCAGATGAAGCAGTTTCAAGTCATGGCAGAAGCAAAAAGACGGATGGCAATAAGAAGAGTAGTAAACTGGTGGTGAGGAAGTGAAAACAACAATAGATAGGACATGTTCTGAAATCTAGAAGCTTAGCTGTGAAAGAAAAGAAAGCAAAAAGAATGTTCAAGATAACAAGATAATTTGCTGGAATTTGGGGGAATTTTAAAAAGCTATCACTTAAAAGTTAACTAAACTTCTTGCCGTCTTACTATCACAGTTATTTTCTTCACATAATTCAAACTTTTACTCTGGGCTACAGAGTTCATTAGACTTTGCTCAAATCCTACATGCACAAAATTGAGTAAATCATTTGAGCTCTTTTTGAGTCTGTTCCTTTATTTGTAAAGTAGAATAGTGCGTATCACAGAGTGTGTGAGAATTAAATCAGATTAATACATTATTTGCTGGCAGAGATCTATTAAAAATGCTTGGTTCAACAATCTATTATAAATTTTCTCAGATGAATGTGATTGTCATCAGTTCAGAGGCTAAAATTAGAGCATTAAAAAACCCTGTTAAAATTTCATTTGTTCAAGCTCTTTTTACATTTGTTCTTATGCCAAACTCTTTTGGTTATAATGATTTACAGTTCTGTCATATTATTAATGTTAATAGTTACCATTGATCTAGTTTTTGATTCTATCAGTGATACTATTAGGAAGTAAGCAAACTATATATTAACATTGTACTCTCTTAATAGGCAACTGGTGTTTCTTCAATAATATGTTGGAGACAGAGTATGTTAGCAAAATTAAGGTTAATGTAAGAAATATGATCCAAATTATTAATGGTAGACTTGAATTTTCTCTGAATTCCAATATGGTGTTATCCTCATGTTTTGAATGTGGTAATATTAATTTCTTTAGCTTTTATTTCTCTAATAAACTTAGATTTGTTTGTTTTTTAATGAAGTATATTTCCTTTTTTTTTTTTTTTTTTTTTTTTTTTTGAGATGGAGTCTCGCTCTGTCGCCCAGGCTGGAGTGGTGCAGTGGCCGGATCTCAGCTCACTGCAAGCTCCGTCTCCCGGGTTCACGCCATTCTCCTCCCTCAGCCTCCCGAGTAGCTGGGACTGCAGGCGCCCGCCATCTCGCCCGGCTAGTTTTTTTGTATTTTAGTAGAGACGGGGTTTCACCGTGTTAGCCAGGATGGTCTCGATCTCCTGACCTTGTGATCTGCCCGTCTCGGCCTCCCAAAGTGCTGGGATTACAGGCTTGAGCCACCGCGCCCGGCCGAAGTATATTTCCTTTACTCATTTACTATATATGGAGAATTAAGTTAGAACAGTCACCCATTTAAACTGGTAAGGCTCAGTTCATATTCTTTAATCCATCTGGTTTTAGACACTTCCACAGTTCTTCTCTTTATGATCACACAGCTGGATATATAAGGACAGCTACAATCAACCTCTCAGATCATCTGTCTTTATAAATGGGAAACGATTATATAATTTGTGATATGTCTCCTTCAAAAAAGGTTCATATGCAATGATATTCTCTCATACATAGATATTGTAAGTGTTCCAATGAGTTAGCAAACAGATGGGAAGCCTTACAATCTCAAATCAGAATTACAAGATCTTTCGGAATAGAAATAGAGTTCTAACAAGTCATTTTGTAATACTCAACACATAATGTGACTCCTCTACTCAAAGGACAAACTGTATTTTCATTGCAGGTTTAACTTTATGAAATCAAACACACAGTAATAAATTATTATCTCTAGATGAGCCACACTAAAGATCTTGAATAAAAGCACTGATTTTCTCATGACTTTCAGTTCAAAGTAAAATTTTAGAAAACTGATCACTAATGCTTTTTCAGTAGAAATCTAGAGGGCATACTGATCTTTGTCATGTTTAAATTCTTCCAAATTAATATTTTAAGAGAAAGTAAAACTAGGAAAATCATCACAAAACGTAATCGTTGAGCTTTGACTGACCACAACACACAAAACAATGAAACAAACACAAAACTATCTTCTAGCTAATAGTCAACTGTCCCTACTGAGTGACCTGAACATAATTCCACTAGGTAGGAAGAGTGGAGGCTATGAGGGGAAAAACTTAATCACCTGATTTTTTTTTCCTATAAGAAAACTAGAAAAATGTACTGGCAGTCAGGTAGAAAGGGTGGAGGAAATGAGCCAGGGACTTGAGTTCTACTACTACTACTAGCAGTAGCATTAATTCACTATAAGTGGCATTCAATAGCTCTGATGAGACAGAGACAGTTTCCCCAACTGAAAAATTAGGGAGTTAGTGGCAACTCAATAATTTCTAAGGTCTTTTTTAGGGCTGCCATTCCATGTATAAAGATGCCAAACTTATCAAGAGTGGTGTAAACTGAAGAATGCATAAGCAACCTCAGATATTATAAACACATATATAATAACAGTATTTTTCAGTGTTTTCAAAGACCCTATGTCAATGTTTACATATATTATTATAAAGTTTTAAACTATTTGCAGAGTAGTTTTCATCATCCACATTTACAAATGAGGAAATGTAAACATAAGAAAGGTTACGTGACTCACCAGAGATGACTGGTAAGTAGCAAAACCAGGCTTAAAACTTGAGACTCCTAGATGCAAAGCCATTGTTCTTTTCAACAAATCAAATATTTTACCCAGGTTATGGTTTGTTTATAAGACTTAATTAAAAATGAATATTATTGCCTTCATATTTTGAGAAAACGAAAACTGAAATTCATAAATTCATATAACCTTTCATTTCATTTTTATAATTTTTTATTATTTAAAAAAATTTTTAATTGTATCTATTTATGGAGCACAAGAGATGTTTTGATAAAGGCATGCAATGTGAAATCATGAACAATGGGGTATTCATCCCCTCAAACACTTATAATTTGAGTTACAAACAATCCACTATCCACACTGTTTACAATAGCTAAGATTTGGAAGCAACTTTTTATTCCCTGATATAAAATCCCCCGGTAATAATTGTAACTAATATAAAGGTGACTGTCTACATAATTGGTTATTTTTGGGGTGACACTCAAGTTTTGAATTTTCAAAATAAATGTTATTAAAATTTAAATTAGAAATAAAAATAAGAAATTTTAAAGATCTTTAAATTCAGAACATTTAACTTTTTTTTCCAGAAAGAGAAGTTTAAAAGAGCTAACTGGTGGCTGCTTCAAAGTATTTACCTGACACATGCTATATGTAATGTGATTATGAGCCTTGTGAGACATACACGCTGGTGTAATACAACCTTTCTCTTCATAGCAGGCACCTAAAATCTGCTTTCATATGTAGCAAAGTAAAATTTATAGAACTGGATGATACAGTGTCATTATTTCAAACTATTTTATTGGCAAAAACTAATAAAATCTTCAATGGATTCCACATTTACTTTTAGAAATCTTGATGTTCCACCCTGGGATAGAGATCACAGGTGAATTGAGAGTAAAACCAGTGAATAAGAGGAAATAAATCTTGTGTGCTAAAGGGTAATGATATTGTTTGCATATGATTTACATTATAAAGTATTTGCTTCAAAGGGTGATAAAATATTCTGGCCAATTTAAGAATGATGGTGGCTTACAGCAGAAGTAGAACCTCGGAGAGATAATTGTCAGAGTAGATAAAAGATGAAAACTTTCCACTGGCCCTAATAATTCTTTTGGGAACTACCTGTTATTAAAGTATTCTAAACCTCTTTGCCCTTGGTCACGTATAAGCAAACCTCCATGTCCTCAGGAATATGAAAGAACCTCAGGTCACAGTGTGAGTGCCCAGTAATTGGTTTAAGCCCGCTCTAAATTTCTCACCCTTTAAACCCACAAGGTTTACATGGGGAAAATTATTATTATTCTGAATCCTTAGCAAGAAATGTAAAAACAAACAAACAAACAAACAAAAAAACCAGCTTGCAGTGAGCTGAGATCCGGCCACTGCACTCCAGCCTGGGCGACAGAGCGAGACTCCGTCTCAAAAAAAAAAAAAAAACCAAGAGCTTTATTGTTTAGGCTAGAACTTCCAGTACCATGTTGAATAAAAGTGATGAAAATGGGCATCCTTGCCTTGTTCCCAATCTTCATAGGAAAAGCTATCAGTTTTTCACCACTGAGTATAATGTCAGGTGTGGGCTTTTCATATATGGTCTTTATAAGCGGGGGTAATTTTCTTCCATTTCTCATTTATTGAGAGGTTTTCCTTCTTATCATGAATGGGTGTTGAATTTTTCCAAATGTTTTCTGCATATACTGAGCTAATGAGTAGTTCTGGGGTTCAATTAATGTAGTATATCATATTAATTGATTTTCCTATGTTGAAGAATCCTTGCTGCCCTCAGATAAATCTTTGATTATGGTGCATAATCCTTTTAATGTGCAATTGGATTTAGTTTGCTAATATTTTGTTGAGTATTTTGCATCTATGTTAGTCAGGTATATTGACCTATAGTTTTCTTTTAGTATCTTTATCTAGCTTTGGTATCAGAATAATGCTAGCCTCATAAAATAAGTTTGAAAGTATTCTCTATCCTTCAATATTTTTAGAAGAGTTTGAGAAGGATTGGTGTTTATTCTTCCTTAAACATTTGATAGATTTACCAGTGAAACCACCTGGTCATGAACTGATTTTAAAAAATATGGTACATACATATACAGGAATATTATTCAGCCTTAAAGTGAAGAAAATCCCATAATATGCAAAAACATGAATGAACCTAGAGGACATGATTCTAAGCTAGTCACAGAAGGACCAATACTGTGTAATTCCACTTATATGCGAAATAAAATAGACTCATAGAGTCTATTGAGAGTAGAATTCGGGGACAGAGTAGAATGGGGGCGTTGCTGGGGACTGGAAAGAGGGGTAAACAGGGAGATACTATTCAGTGGGTATGAAGTTTCACTTAGGTAAGATGAATAAATTTTTGAGATCAGTTGTACAACATCATGCCTATAGTTAACAATACTGTTTTATATTTTTAAAAATATGTTGAAAGGGTAGATCTCATGTTAAATGTTCTTACCACAATAAAAATAATCAATTAATTGATTTTTTAAATTAAAAAGTAACCAAAGTAGCACAAAAATAAATGTCAAGAATGATCTCCTACTTAAAAATCATACATTGTTCATATTATATTTAGTTTAAAGCCAAGGGCCAACAGTATATATATAAGTGATAATTCTAGAATCTGGAACAAGTCAAAGATACTCATGATCAACACAATTATTTAACATTGCTTTGGAAATGTTAATACAATTAGACAAGAAAAAGAAATAAACGCTATAAATATTGGCAGAAAAAAAGTCAAGTGGTTTCATAGCTAATGACCAAGTTCTCTTCAATCAAGAATGTCTACAGTTAATTGAGAAGGGCACAAATGCCATGTAATAAAGCATCTATTAATTGCTTCCATCTCTAGTAGCACATAGTGGCTTGCCCAAGAGTCAGTCCCTAATAAAACTACCTTTAACTAATGAAACACTGCAGAATGCAATGTTGCCTACCAGTTTTGCTGAGGTATGGTTGCTTGAGTTTTCATTTGCTCAGAATAAATGTTCTCCTGAATGATATCAGATGTTCAAGTGGAATTGGCAAGATCCCATACTCACCTTCATAAGATATTCTCTTTTCTTTAAAAAAAAAATCTGGGCAAATAATGTGTCATAACTAGTCCAAGATAATTCTATAAACTAAGGCCTGAGCTAGGGGTAGTGAACAATAACCACAGTTATTGTAGCAACAGAGCAATTAGGATACTGAGCCTTGGACCTGAGACACCACTGGATTAGGCCAGAGTCTTTAATATGCACAGTAAATTTTCAATAGTGTCCATGAAAAGGACTGAAATAAAGTGCAAATTCTAAACCAGTATGGAGGAAAAAGGGAATAGACATAATAAAAATAAAATGCAATTGATTCAGAATAAAAGGAAAGAAATAAACAACAATACTGTAGCAGAGACAGAGCAACATAGAAATAAACAACAAAGGCCGGGTGCGGTGGCTCAAGCTTGTAATCTCAGCACTTTGGGAGGCTGAGACGGGCGGATCACGAGGTCAGGAGATCGAGAGCATCCTGGCTAACACGGTGAAACCCCGTCTCTACTAAAAGATACAAAAAAAAACTAGCCAGGCGAGATGGCGGGCGCCTGTAGTCCCAGTTACTAGGGAGACTGAGGTAGGAGAATGGCATAAACCCGGGAGGTAGAGCTTGCAGTGAGCTGAGATCCGGCCACTGCACTCCAGCCTGGGCGACAGAGTGAGACTCCATCTCAAAAAAAAAAAAAAAAAAGAAAGAAATAACAAATAGAAGATACATCCAAATATGTAAATTGCCACAAAAATTATAAATTGACTACATTCAAAAAGAAGAATTATTAGTTAACGTGAAAAAAATCCATTTATATGCCTTCATATGATACATTAAATGTAAGGACATAAAATATTTGAAAGTAAATAAGTAGGAAAACATATAACAGGAAAATACTAACAAAAAGAAAGCCAAACTGGCTATATTGCTGATCCAAGTAAATACTAAGGAAAAAATACTAGAAAAATATATGCTCACTATATAATGTTTAAAGGTCAGCTCCTCATAATAACTCCAAACTAGAGTGTACCAGTAAAAATAGCTTGAAATAAATTAGTAATACTGAAATAGTAAAAGAAAAAAATTGCTAGACATTAAGGAGACATTTAAAAATCTACCTTTATAGTATTAGGTTTCAAAACACATCTCCTGATTATTGATAGATGACATAGATTTTAGCAATTAGTAAGCATATAAAAAATGAAAACACGTAAGTACCAAGCTTGATTCAACAACACATATAATATTATATGGTGTACCAAGCTTGATTCAACACTATATATATATATATTATATGGTATTTAGTATAAGTACCAAGCTTGATTCAACAACACATATAATATTATATGGTGTACCAAGCTTGATTCAACACTATATATATATATATACTATATGGCATTTAGTATAAGTACCAAGCTTGATTCAACACCATATATATATATACTAAATGGTATTGAAATTCTATACCAAATGATCAGAATATATAAAATTCTATAAATGATTAGAATATACACACACACAACATTTATAAAAATTTACCACATACTATTTTGTAAAACATTTCCCAATAAATTTCAAAGAAGCTTCAAGTTCTGTTGCCACAATCTAACTAAATAAAAAATTAATGAGAAAAAGAAAAAAATTAAGTCCATATAGTAATTATAAAGATATATATGTGTATATATCTCTCTCTACATATATATATAATATTCTACTCTCATTGTGTCCCCAGTAGAATGACTAAAATGATAAAAAAAAACCGACCATAAATATGTGTGTGTATATATATATATATGTATATATGTGTGTGTGTGTGTATATGTGTGTGTGTGTGTGTGTGTGTGTGTGTGTATAGAGAGAGAGAGAGAGAGATTCACTCTGTTATCCAGACTGGAGCGCAGTAGTGTGACCTTGGCTCACTGCAACTTCCGCCTCCTAGGCTCAATCAGTTCTCTTGCCTTAGCCTCCCAAGTAGCTGGAATTAAAAGTATGTGCCACTACCACCCAGCTAGGTTTTTATTTTTAGTAGAGACGGGTTTCACCATGTTGGCCAGGCTGGTCTTGAACTCCTGACCACAGATGATCCACTTGCCTCAGCCTCCCAAAGTGCCGAGATTACAGGAATGAGCCACTGTGCCTGGCCTATAAAGATATTTCTAAGTAGCATGGGTTAAAGAGGAAAAAAAGTTAAGATAAAAATACTTAGAATTCTATAATTTAAAAGCCATATATCATATTCACTATGGAAGAAAGTTTGCCAATTTTTTATAGAACTAAACATAGTTTTACTATGCAATCCAGCAATCTAATTCCTAGGTATTTACTTAAGAGATTCAAAAACTTACATCCACAAAATAAAAAGGCCTACATGTGAACATTTATAGTTGTTTTATTTATAATTCCCAAAAGCTGGAAACAACCAAGATGTCCCTCAGTAGGTGAATGAATATGCAAGCTTTGGCATAACCATACAATGAAATACTATTTAACAATAAGAATAAATGAGCTATCAAGCTATGAAAAGGCACACAGAAATCTCAAACACATAATGCTTAAGTGAAAGAAGCCAATCTGAAAAGGAGGAATATTATTTCAATTATATGTCTAATAATGTTGAGCATCTTTCTTGTGTTTATTTGCCACTAGCATATTCTATTAGGTAAAAATTCTACTCAAATCTTTTGTTGATTTTTTTAAAGTTAAGGATATAGAAATTAAAATCATGAAGAGATAACATTGTGCCCCTAGTAGAATGACTAATATGATAAAAGACTGACCTTACCAAGTGTTGGCAAGGATGTGGAGGAACTGTAACTCTCATATGCTGAACAACTGTAAAGTGGTAAAATATTTGGCAAACAGCCTGTCAGTTTCTTATAGATTTAAATGTGTATAGATTTAAATTTATATGGTAAATATAGTCTACTCATTCTACTCCTATGTGTTTAACAAAGGAAAAAGGAAATCTATGTCTATACAAAGTGCTCATAGCAGTTTTATTTCTAATAGGCCCAAACTGGAAACAATCCAGATGTCCCTCAACATATGAATGGATAAGCAAATTTTGGCATTTCTATACAATGGAAAGCTACTTATTAATTAAAAGGAATGAACTATTGATACATGCACCAGCATGGGTAAATCACAATTCATTATGCAGAGTAAAAGAAGCCAGACAAAGAAAGAGTACATACTATATGATTTCATTCATATAAACCTGTGGAAAATGCAATTTCATCTACAGTGACAGAAAGCAAATCAGTAGCAACTGGTATGGTTGGGCCAGAGCAGAGAGAATTCCAAACAGGCACAAGAAAATTTAGGGTGGTGAGGAAAACTTACATTTCTTGATTATGTATTATGGCTTTCATGGGTGTATACATATATCAAAACTTGTCAAATTTTATATAATAATTATGTGCAATTTCCTGTAAGCCAATTGTAACATACTAAAGAGCTTTAAAAATATACCAGGGAAAAAGGAAGGTTAAATAATATTGGCAAAGGTTATAATTATTGAAGCTTTATGATAGGTCCACAGGTGTCATCATATTATCTCCCTTTGGGTACATTTGAAAAAATTTTACTATTAATAGTTACTTTAAAATGAGCTTTTGTTGAAAAATATAAAGAAATTGAAAACACAAATGTAGCGAAGAGATTTATAGCCCAATAACTGACATCAGATTCATGTGCAAAATATATTTATATTCCAATTTAGACAGATAAAAAAATTTATCAACTTGAACACACCCATGTGATGAGCACTCTCAGATCAAGCAACAGAACATTACCAAACCGTCATAGGTCCCCCTCTTGCTTCCTCTCAATTATTGCACCCTTTCCCCATGCATTAGTTTTGCATATTGTACAATATATAAATAACATAGGATGTACCTTTTTGTATATCTGGTTTTCTCTATCAACTTTATATTTCTGAGATTAGTCATATTTTTGTGATTAGTTCTAGACTGTTTATTCTGATTACCGTGTTTTCAATGGTAAAAATATATATTTATCCATTCCAGTGTTGATGAACATTTTGATTGTTTTCAATTTTTGGCCATTTAAAATAGTGCTGCTATGTAGATTTTGGTACATATATTTTGATGACATGTATTCAGGATACATAGTGTATTAGTTTATTTTCACACTGCTATAAAATTACTACCTGAGACTGTATTTTATAAAGGAAAGTCTCATAATTCTGCACGGCTGAGGAGGCCTCAAGAAACTTACAATCATGGCAGAAGACAAAGGGGAAACAGGCACCTTCACATGGTGGCAGGAGAGAGAGAGAGTGCCCACAGGGAATCTGTCACATTTAAACCATCAGATCTCATGAGAACTACCTCACTATCATAAGTATACCATGGCGGAAATGGCCCCCACAATTTAATCACCTCCCACAAGGTGCCTGCTTCCCCTTTGTATTCTGCCATGATTGTAAGTTTCTTGAGGCCTCCTCAGCCATGCAGAACTATGAGACTTTCCTTTATAAAAAGCAGTCTCAGGTAGTAATTTTATAGTAATCAACACATGGGATTACAATTCAAGATAAGATTTGGGTGGGGACACAGAGCCAAATAATATCATTCAGTCCCTGGCCCCTTCCAAATCTCATGTCCTTTTCACATTTCAAAACCAATCATGCCTTCCCAACAGTCCCCCAAATTCTTAACTCATTCCAGCATTAACCCAAAAATCCAAGTACAAAGTTTTATCTGAGACAAGGCAAGTCTCTTCCACCCATGAGCCTGTAAAATTAAAAGCAAGTTGGCACTTCCAAGATATAAGGATGGTACAGGCATTGGGTAAATGTTCTCATTACAAATGGGAGAAATCAGCCAAAACAAAGGGGCCACAGGCCCTATGCAAGTCCAAAATTCAGTGAGGCCATCATTAAATCTTAAAGTTCCAAAATAATCTCCTTTTACTCCATGTCTCACACCCAGGACATGGTGATGCAAGAGGTGGGCTCCCAAGGCCTTTGGCAGCTCTGCCCCTCCGGCTGTACAGGGCACAGCCCCCGTGGCTGCTTTTATGGGCTAGTGTTGGGTGTCTGCAGCTTTTCCACATGCACAGGGCAAGTTGTCAGTGTATCAACCATTCTGGGGTCTGGAGCACAGTGGCTGTCTTTTCACAGCTCCACTAGGCAGTGCCCCAGCGGCAACTCTGTGTGAGGATTCCAAACCCACATTTCCCCTCTGCATTGCCTAGTAGAGGTTTTCCATGAGGGCTCCATCCCTGCAGAAGATTTCTTCCTGGACATCTAGGCATTTCCATACGTCCTGTGAAATCTAGGCCGAGGTTCCCAAATCTCAACTCTTATCTTCTGCACACCCACAGGCCCAAAACCACATGGAAGCTGCCAAAGTTTGGGGCTTGCAGTCCCTGAACCAATGGCCTGAAATGTATGTTTGCCCATTTTAGCTACAGCTGGAGCTGTAGTGACTGGGATGAAGGGCATCAAGTTCTAAGGCTGCGCAGAGGAGCCGGCACCTGGGTCCTGTGCACGAAACTATTTTTCCCTCCTAGGCCTCCAGGCCTGTGATGGGAGGAGCTGCCTTGAAGATCTCTGGAATGCCCTGGAGAAATTTCCCGCATTGCCTTGACAATTAACATTTGATTCCTTATTTTACCAATTTTTGCAGCCAGCTTGAGTTTCTCCCCAGAAAATGGGTTTTTCTTTTCTACCTCATGGTCAGACTGCAAATTTTCTAAACTTTTATGCTCTGCTTCCTTTTGAAATATAAGTTCCAATTTCAAACCAACTCTTTGTGAATGCATATGACTGAGCACTTTCCAAATCAGTGAGGTCACCTCTTGAATGCTTTGCTTCTTAGACATTTCTTCCACCAAATACTCTAAATCACCTCTCTCAAGTTCAGTTACTCAGATCTCTAGGGCAGGGAAAAAATGCTGCCATTGTCTTTGCTAAAGTGTAGCAAGAATGACCTTTGCTCTGGTTCCCAAGAAGTTTCTCATCTCCATCTGAGACCACCTTAGCCTGGACTTCATTGTCCGTATCACCGTCAGCATTTTGGTCAAAGCCATTCAACAGGTCTCCAGGAAGTTCTAAACTTCCCACATCTTCCTGTCTTCTTCTGACCCCTCCTAACTGTTCCAACCTCTTCCTAATACCCAGTTCCAAAGTTGTTTCCACATTTTCAGGCTACCTTTGTAGCAGAAGTCCACTCTGTTAGTAACAATACTCTATATTAGTCTGTTTTCATACTGCTATAAAGATACTACTTGAGACTGGATAATTTATAAACAAAAGAGGTTTAACTGACTCATAGTTCTGCATGTCTGGGGAGGTCTCAGGAAACTTACAATCATGGCAGAAGATGGAGGGGAAACAGGCACCTTCTTCATAAGGTAGCAGGAGAGAGAGGGAGCCTGCATGCAGGATAAACTGCCACTTTTAAACTTCCAGATCTCATGAGAACCCCCTCATTGTCACAAGAGCAGCATGGGTGAAATGGCCCAGATGATCCAGTCATCTCCCACTAGGTCCCTCCCTTGTCATATGGGGATTAAAATTTGAGATGAGATTTGGGTGGGGACACAGAGCCAAACCATGTAACATAGATCCATAGATACAGAAATGCTTGGCTGATTGCAGTGGTTCACACCTGTAATCCAGCACTTTGCGGGGGCCAAGGTGGGTGGTTCACTTGAGGTCAGTACTTTGAGACCAGACTGGTGAAACCTTGTCTCTACTAAAAATACAAAAATTAGCCAGGCGTGGTGGTGTGTGCCTGTTGTCCCAGCTACTCAGGAGGCTGAGAGAGGAGAATCACTTGAACCCAGGAGGTGGAGGTTGCAGTGAGCCAAGATCGCACCACTGCACTCCAGTCTAGGTGACAGAGTGAGACTCCATCTCATGAAATAAAAAAGGATATGCTCCATATTTTTAGCAACAATTTATACCATATTCCATCTTGATGTTATAGTTATTCCAATGTAAGTCTTATAATATCTCACTGTATTTTTAAAATAAGAAATTTTAGAACAATTTTAAATTTACAGAAAAATTGCAGATAGTATAGAGAGTTACCAGGCATCCTGCATCCAGTTTCCCCTATTATTAATATCTTTACATTAGTTTGATACATTTATTATATTATATAAACTAACAATGATACATTATCACTAATTAAAACCTATAGTTTATTCAGATTTCTTTAGTTTTTCTCTAGTGTTACTTTTCTGTTTCAGGATTCTATTTAAAATACTGCATATTTAGTGGCCACATTTCTTTCTCTTTTTTTTTTTTTTTTTTTTGAGATGGAGTTTAGCTCTGGTTTCCCAGGCTGGAGTGCAATGGCACTATTTCAGCTCACTGCAACCTCTGCCTCCCAGGTTCAAGTGATTCTCCTGCTTCTCAAGTAGCTGGGATTACAGGCATGCACCACTATTCCCAGGTAATTTTGTATTTTTGGTAGAGATGGGGTTTCTCCATGTTGTTCAGGCTGGTCTCAAACTCCCAACTTCAGGTGATCTGCCCACCCCCCGTCAGCCTCCCAAAGTGTAATCCCCCAAAGGGATTACAGGCATGAGCCACGGTGCCAGGCCCAAGTTACCACATTTCTTACTAGTTGCCCTATCTCTTTAGACTCCACTTGGCTGTGACAGTTTCTTCTTTCTGAGTGTCCTTGTTTTTGATGACCTGGACATTTTGACATTTTAGTACTGGTTGTGTATTTTGTACAATGTTTCATAATTGGAATTTGTGACATGTTTTTCTTATAATTATATTGCAGTTACGAGTTTGGGGGAGGAAAATCACACAGGTAAAGGACAATTTTCATTACATTGTATCAAGGGTATGTATTATCAACATACTTACTATTGGTGTCAATTTTGATCAACAGTTGAGCTAATATTTGTCAGATTTCCCCACTATAAAATTACATTTTTGCCCCTTTTTATATTGTACTTTTTGGAAGAAAGTCGCTGTGTGCAACCCACCTTAACAAGTTATGCCCCTTGAAGATGGAGTATCTGCATAAATTATTTACAATTTTTCTGTCTGGGAGATTTGTGTCATCTCCCCCATTTATTTATTTATTCAATCATTTTTATCAATATAGACTCATGAATATTTAATTTACATTTACATTATAATCCAATGTACTTTGTCTCGCTGATCAAATTATTCCAGCTTTGGCCACTGGAAACTTTTTCAGTAGGCTCTTGTTTCCCTTTGACACACTCCCATCTTTCTGGGTTTTGTGGTATTTATTTGTTTGTTTCTAAGTTTTTTTAGTATTTCCTTCTTCCTAGTTTTCCCAGCACCATTATTGAATAAGAGAAACCTTCCCCATTGCTTTGTTAGCTTTGTTGAGGATCAGATTGTTGGAAGTGTGCAGCCTTGTTTTGGGGCTCTCTATTCTGTTCCATTGGTCTATGTTTCTGGTTTTGTACCAGTACCATGCTGTTTTGGTTACTCTAGACCTGTAGTATAGTTTGAAGTCTGGTAACTTGATACCTTCATCTTTGTTCTTTTTGTGTAGGATTGCCTTGGCTATTTGGGCTCATTTATGGTTTCAAATGAATTTTTAAATAGTTTTTTTCTAGCCTGTGGAAAATGTCATTAGTAGTTTGATAGGAATAGCATTGAATCTGTACGTTGCTTTGGGAATTATGGCCATTTTAATTATATTAATTCTTCTAATTCATGAGCATGAAATGTTTTTTCACTTGTGTCATCTCTGATTTCTTTGAGCAGTGTTATGTAATTCTCATTGTAGAGATCTTTCACCTGTCTGGTTAGCTGTATTCTGAGGTATTTTATTCTTTTTGTGCTAATTGTGAACAGGATTGAGTTCCTGATTTGGCTCTTAGTTTGACTCTTGTTTGTCTATAGAAATGCTAGTGATTTTTGTACATTGATTTTGCATCCTGAAACTTTACTGAATTTGTTTATCAGCTGAAGGAAATTTTGGGCCAAGACTATGGTGTTTAACTGGACCCCTTCCCTACATTACATACAAAAATCAACTCAATATGGATAAAAGACTTAAATGTAAAACCCAAAGGAATATATGGATGTGCACACACACACATGCACGTGTGCACACACATGCACACACACCTATAAATACATCTATATGAAAATGTCTATATCTATATTAAACATGAGTTCATACCAGTGGCTCCATCTTTATACCATTACCACATGGAAAATTCTTATCTCCTGCCCTGCTTATCCATAAATCTCAATTCCAAAAATGAGAAGTCTGGTCTCCACTATTCACCACAGATTTACTTAATTGTTCAATTCTAGTACACATACAGAGGGTGGGTCTACCTCTCCCAGACAACTGACTCAAATGTTAATCTCTTTTAACCACAGACACACCCAGAAACATTACTTTGCATCCTTCAATCCAATCAAGTTTGCACTCAATATTAACCATCACAGTGCCCTTTATCAGATAAAATTCATTTCTATTCTTTGAGAGTTTTCATCAGGCATAAATATGACACTTCACATCACAACTGCTTTTTCAGCACCTACTGAGATGTTCAGGCGGTTTTCTTTTTATAATTTTTAATATGGAGAGTTGTACTGATTGTTTTTAAATGTTAAACCAACCCTACATTTCTAGGGTAAATCCCACTTGATCGTGATGTATTATCCTTTTACCATATCACTGGATTTGATTTTGCTAAAATTTTGTTTGCAATTTGATAACAATAACATATATGTTTAAAGAGTTATCAATATGTAGTTTGTTTTTCTTACAACAAAGATATTATAATATCTGTCTGGTTTTGATATAATGGTAATTTTGACTTCATAGAATAGGCCAGAATTCTGTTAAAAAGTATCCTATTTAAAACTTTTTGAAAGCGTTTATGAAAAATTGGCACTATTTCTTCCTTAAATGTTCTGTGACATTCACCAGTGAAGCCATCTGGAACCAAAGGTTTTTATGGAAAGTTTTTAACTACAGTATCAAGTTGTGTAATAGGTATAGGGCTATTTTTGTTTTCTATTTCTTCTTGAGTGACTTTTTGGTATTTGTGTCTTTCACAGGCATCTATTTGAAGTTGTCTAATTTATTGGCATAAAATTGCTCAAGTATTTATCCTATTAAGATCTGTAAATCACAGTGATATAATCTCTCTCTTTCCTGATATTAGTAATTTATGTTTTCTCCTTTTTTTCCTGATCAGTTTGACTTTATCAATTTTATTTACTTCCTCAAGGAATCAGCTTTTGGTTTTATTGATTTTCTCTATTGTCTTTATGCTTTCTATTTCATTGATTTGTTCTCTGATGTTATTTTCTTTGTTTTGCTTAATTTGGGTTTAATTATTACATTTTCATTTCCTTAAGATGGGAATGAACAATCTACAGTCTTTTAAAGGAAATGGCTTATCTCATCCTTATTTCCTAAACTGTGATTCCAAAAGTCAGATTTATTTCATCAATAAGAAGACACTTACATTTTTCATAATTTATAGATAGCCTCCCTGCCTCTAGGTATATCCTAGGGTCTCCAAACCACTCTACAAACATCCAGGACTTTGGTCTTCTTGTGGGTGCACTCCCACGTAGAATAATGTCAGTGAAGAAAAGGATTCAAAGATCATGCAATTTAACATGAGAGAGGAATGTGTCTGTAAATATCATGCAGTAAATTAGGAATAGAGCCACAGTTAAAACTCATGATTCAAGACTTTATACCTAATCTTCTTTTCACTATATTATGCTATTTTCTAAACTTGTCCCATTAAGTTGTCATAGCATGAACTAAATGTAATATCCTACTCCAAAATGACGTTTTAGATAAATCAATATTCTAATTTGCAAAATAATACAAATTTATCAAATTTTAAAAATTATATTTTATGCCTTCAATTCATAGGCCCTCTATTTAAATACACATGAGTCAGTTAATCCAGCAGTTGATTTTACAAGCACTTGTCCTTTCAAGTCTGCCACATAGCTGAGCTCATTACATCAGTCACAGGCAAAGACACCAATGCCTGCATATATTACAATAGAAGGGTAATTATTGTTGTTTTTTTAAAAATACATAATTTTGAGTGTAGTAGAGTATTTTGCATATTGGTCTCAGTCTGGGACACAGTCTTATTTTATGTGTGGTAGTGCTCAAAGGAATTTACTATCTATGTAAGTTAAAGGAATGGAAAACACAAGAAAGAGAGTAAGAGAACTTGCATGCACGTGTGCATGTGTGTGTGTGTGTGTGTGTGTGTGTGTGTGTGTGTGTGACGGGGAGAGAGAGAAGAGAAGAGGTGAAGGAAATGAGGGAACAAGAGATAAAAGTTATCATTTTCTCCTCAGCTTTCTACTTGAACTAAAAAAAAAAAAAGCTGAACAATGTTCTTAAATTTTCTAAACAATCTAAAACAAATCACTAAAATATACATTAAGAAAAGCTAAAAATTATTGGGTTATATGTCTATCAGTTTAAACTTCGTTATAAGTTACATAAGTAAAGTGGCATGACAGGAACACTAGAAAGCTGTCCTTCCTTGTGAGATGATGGATATGTTAATTTGCTAGACTGTAACTATTTTACTGTGTACAAATACATCAAAGCATCATGTTGCACACCTTAAATACATATGATAAAAAATAAAGATAAAAGAAAGATGTCCTTCTTGCTCAAAATAATTTCCCCAACTGATATCTCAATATTTATGAACAATCCACTCTATCTATGTTTTCAATATCCCAATGCTCCTTTTAAATGAAAAATTCTCGTAGGAGAATAGCATACTAAATTTCTAATATTTTAGTGAGAAGTAATTTACTGCTCAATTTTCTCACCTTACAATGTAGTTAGAAATGAACCTACTTCTAGACAATGATTCCTAAAGAGTATAATTCAGGATTGTTACCACTAGAAACCTTAGAGATCATCTAGTTGGACCTTCTAATTTTATAATTGAGAAAACCTATATATTAAGAGACTATTTTAATGTCACATATTGAACATTTTTCATTGCATTATAATTCTCTATTATTACTTACAACATACATCAAAGCTGTATCATCATTCTCTGTTTGGGAAGAAGCCGTACATAATGGCAAATGTGCCAAAAGAGATAATATGGTAAAGTGACTAGAATACAGACACTGGAAGGCATTATGTATATTTATTTCTCACATCAAAATTTTTAGCTAAACATTACTATTCTCATTTTAAAGATGAGAAGACTAATCCTCAGAAAATTGCACATGGTCACAACTGGTGTTAGGTTCAAGATTCAAACCCAATTCTGTCTGACTCCAAAGTCAGTGCCCTTTTTTTGAAATAGCTTAGTATTTGGGACACACTTAGCATTCAGTAAGACTCCAAGGCTAGCACTTTTTCTTTGAAATAACTTAGTATTTGGGACATGTATTAGTCCATTTGCATGCTGCTAATAAGGACATCTCTGAGAATGAGCAATTTACAAAAGAAAGAGGTTTATTGGACTTACAGTTCCACATGGCTGGGGAGGTCAGACAAGAGAGCTTGTGCAGGGAAACTCCCATTTTTAAAACAATCGGATCTCATGAGACTTATTCACTATCATGAGAACAGCATGGGCAAGCCCGTCCTGTGATTCAATCATTTCCCACCAGGTCCATCCCACAACACGTGGTAATTATGGGAACTACAAAATGAGATTTGGGTGGGGATACAGAGCCAAACCACATCGGGTCATATCACCCGACACTCTCCCCCTAATGTATAACCTCAGAAATATTTAGTGAACATCTTCTCTCTGCCAGCCACTATGTTAAGAACTGGGAATATAGAAAATAGATATACTCTGTGCCTTTAAGTAATCCCCCGTCCAGTGACACAGACTTTCTCCTTGACTAAACTTTAGTCAGGCTCTTCTAAGCCCTCTAGTCTTCAACATTTATGTCTGCCATGTTGGGCCTGCATGGCCCGGTTGTAGTACAAATCTTGCTAACTTAGCTTACAGACCATTTTCCACCCTTGATACTATCTTGTCACTCTCTTGGTGACAAATGCCTACTTGCCCATGCTTCATTAGAAACTGAGCCAAGTTCTATACTGAGGTCTCTTTTCCCCCATTGCAATAGCTCTGAATAAAATTTATTTTTACTGCTTTAACTACTGTCCAGCTCTGGTTTTCATTAATACTAGTAAGTAGAAAAACATGGACACAGTAATAACTTAAGTGATGAGGGAGAATCATGGCACTTTTAAGGACACTGAAATCAGGAGGGGGTAGGATGTTAGGGCACAGCGTTGACACTTGAGTCTAAAAAGACAGAATGCTCTCCTTCTTTAAAGTGCTTGCATTACACAGGAAAACAATTGTACAAACATGAATAATAAAGTCAAAAATCCCATGATTTTCAGACTAAGTTCTCAGAACCATCAATTTGCGTATCAAATTGAGAGCAATTTGAGTATTAGTGAACAATATTGTTTATATTAGTACTCGACAGGAAATACTTACAAATCTTAAATTAAGGGTCCCAAATGTGATTCAGGATTCTCTCTTCTTCAAGTAAATTTAAAACAAATCCTCACCCCCTGATCCAAATTGTTTCCACATTAACACATGTGGTTGCAGGCTTAGAGACTTTCAAGATAAATAATGAACAAGGTTACCGAAAATTTGGTGTAAGCTTTAAAATGAGAATTGTCATCACTTGAGTATATTTTTCCCCCAATTTGAATGTGAACAGCAATCCTGCATCTTTGCTTATTAAAAACACAAAATTACCCACAAGAATAGAATTTATTTGTTCAAAAACAAATAATTAAAATGTAACCACCAAAGAAAGAGGGCTTTCCTTAAAAAAAAAAAAAAAAAAAGGAAGAAAAAACATTGTCAATACATTGTTTTGAGACATCTAATAGTTGTTAATACTACAAACAGTGTTTCATTCTAAGAGATAACCATCCTAAAATCCCCGAATTACAAGGGAATTAGTGAGGAGCACAAAGTTAGGGAGAAAAAGAAGCTGTTTAACGATACGTTGAGTGATCTCTTCTAATACTGATTTTTAAAGTTAATTTTCTTTCCAATGCAGCTAATTCACTGACTTGCTCTTGAAAACACCATGACATTTGATTCCTCTAATACGGAATGTTGCAAGCTAATATACAAGATATTTTTTAAGACATCATGCCATATTTTACCCAACTAGTGTTACCTCAAAATAATTTCACTTTTGATAATATTTTCTTGATAACTCAATTCACAAATTACTATGTGAATTCTGTGTTTACAAATCCTTTTGTAAGGTAAACAATTGTCATTCTGCCTTAAATACATTAACTATAATAGATACTTTCCAACCTTATTTTGTAAATCATCTTTTAAGATAAATTGTATTTGCATTTACAAACTATTACCAACCTTTCAGTCTTTACTTCTCATCATTCTGGGGTTTATTAATTCTTTCTTTTCTTTTTCATTGTTAGTAATTATCTAAAATATAGACTATCTAGCAAAGTTTCTTCACATAATGATAAAAAATCTGAAGGGAGAATAGCAAGTCACAGAGAAGCTAAAAAAAAATCCATTAGCATTGAATCAATGAAAATCAGAACAGAAATAGGCATTGGAGGTGAGATACAAAATAATTAAATAACAATGAAAGATTATTTATAAATAAGTGACAAAAATTATGGTACAGATAATAAAACTTGAAATTTAGACACGATGAAGATGACTACATACTGGAATAATCAGAGAAAACGCCCTAGAGAACTTAGTTTTACTGGTCCATGAAGAAATTGTAGGCAAGTTTTCACACAGGAAAAGAAAATAGATCATTTATTACCTCCTACACAGACCAAAATGGATCTGGGAATGTAAAATTAAGCAAGACACATAATGTACATTTTAGTATTATTCTAATTCCCTGAGACATCAAGATCTGTTACTTAAAATCTTCAAAAACTACATTATTACTTGTAGTTGTCTTTAATAATTGTTTCAAACTGATGATGACTCCTTTCTCTAGGTGGACCTCCTTTCTATCATGATCTAGGCAATGCCATTAATCAGTATTCATTATAAGCAAATTTATTCCCTCAGTAGGTTGATTCCACAAAGATTCTCATTGTCTTCCTGAAAATTCATTACTTTCTTCCTCAGTACACAAATAGAGAAATTACCCTTAAATAGGGACATGGAAAGCTCACCAATGGTAACAGGCTGGTAGAAAAACTATAGATGGTGATAAATGGCAGATGTGGTAGAAGCCTGGAAAAAATCTCAATTGTTTCAATATTCTCAGTAAATTAGAAAGTTGAATAAAAACAGGAAGAAGAAATGTTGTGGTTTGAGGACAGAGGGGAATATATGAAATATTTTGGGGGAAGAGTGAGAGAGCAATCTGACTAGGAACACATAGTATGATTGCCTAAAAGCAGTAAGATCCCCTTTGAGGATCATAGCCATGAATCATCCTGAGATCAGCACATTCAGCTGTACATGTGCTGATGGGAAATGGGTGGAGAACTGGATTAAAACAGGAGTTCAGTTTTGCCATAAGAGGAAAGTAAAAGAAGTGAAGGAAAGCCAAAAGCATATCCAAGGAAATGATTATCATTGACCAGAAAGTGTAAGCTCAATAGAAGAAATCGAAGACAATGAGACGATAATATAGACTGGCATTCTCAATGAAGTCAAAAGTAATTTGAGGTAAAGATTCTAGAAGGTGAGAGCTAGACATATGATGGTGATAAACAGAGAGTCCCATGCCTGAAGTTTAGATTATTGGATGGTACTTCCATCATTGATTCTGGGGCCCAAATATTTCTACCATGAGGGGGACCATACCATAGAATGATCTGTGAGTTAAAGTATATGTTGACTCTTGTAAGAGAGAACCCCATCCTTTCAGAGTGTTGTGTTCCTACTGATGCCCTGAGTCTTCAATAAGCCATTTTGCTTTTCCATTAGGCCAGCCACTACCAAGCGGTGGTTTTAGTGATAATACCAGTTAACTTCATAGACATGAGCTCATTGCTGTACTTGCTTTCCAGTAAAATGAGCTCCCTGGTCAGACACAAAAATATAAAGAATGTCATGACAGCTGATAAAGCTGCTTCTGAGTGCTACATCTTGCTATTAGCAGAATAATTACAGTAGGCCCCAGTGTCTGTTGTTTCCTTGTGTGTGTTCATGTGTAATCAGTGTTTGGCTCCCATTCATAAATGTGAACATACAGTATTTGGTTTTCTGCTCCCATGTTAGTTTGTTTAGGATAATGGCCTCCAGTTCCATTCATGTTGCTGCAAAGACATGATCTTGTTCCTTTTTAAGGCTACATAGTATTCTATGGTGTATATGTACCACATTTTCTTTATTCAGTCTACTATTGGTGGGCATTAAGGTCAATTCCATGTCTTTGCTATTGTGAATAGTGCTGCGATGAATATACATGTGCATGTGTCTTTATAAGAGAATGATTTCTATACCTTTATTGGTATATACTCCTATATTGGTATATACCCAATAATGGGATTGCTGGGTCAAACAGCAATTTTGTTTTGAGTTTTCTGAGATCACTACGTTACTTTCCACAATGGCTGAACTAATTTACATTACTACCAGCAGTGTATAAACATTCATTTTTCTTTGCAACCTTGCCAGCATCCGTTATTTTATTTTTTTTTACTTTTAATAGTAGCCATTCTGACTGGTGTGAGATGGTATCACATATGTGGTTTTCATTTGCATTTCTCAAATTAGTGGTGCATAGCACATTTTCATGTGCCTGTGGGTCACAGGTATGTCTTCTTTTGAAAGTGTCTGTTCATGTCCTTTGCCCATATTTAATGGGGTTGTTTTTTGCTTTTAATTTGTTTCAGTTTCTTATAGCTATTGGATATCAGACCTTTGACGGTTGCATAGTTTGCATATTTTCTCCCATTCTGTAGGCTGTGTGCTTACTCTGTTGATAGTTTATTTTGCTGTGCAGAAGCTCTTTAGTTTGATTGGTCCTATTTGTCAATTTTTGTTTTAGGTGCAATTGCTTTTGGTATCTTCATCATGAAATCTTTGTCAGGGTATATGTTCAGAATGGTATTTCCTAGGTTATCTTCCAGGATTTTAATTGTTTTGGTTTAATATTTAAATATTTAATGTATCTCAAGATGATTTTTGTGTATGATGTAAGGTACAGGTCCAGTTTCAATCTTCTGCATATGGCTAGCCAGTTACCCTAGCACCATTTATTGAAAAGGGAATTGTTTCCTCATTGTTTGTTTTTGTTGACTCTGTCAAAGATCAGATGGGTGTAAGTGTTTGTCCTCATTTCTGGGCACGCTATTCTGTTCCATTGGTCTATATGTCTGTTTTTGTAGCACTATTATGTGGTTTTGGTTACTGTAGCCTTGTAGTACAGTTTGAAGTCAGGTAACACAACACCTCCGTCTTTGTTTGGCTTAGGAACGCCTTGGCTATTTGGGCTCTTTTTTGGTACATATGAATTTTAGAAGTTTTTCTAATTATGTGAAGAATGTCATTTGTAGTTTGATAGGAATAGAATTGAATCGGTAGATTACTTTTGGAAATATGGCCATTTTAACAATATTGATTCTATCCATGAGCATAAAATGTTTTTCATTTATTTGTGTTATCTCTGATTTCTTTGAGAAGGGTTTTGTAATTCTCACTGTAGATATCTTTCATCCCCCTAGTTAGATAAATTCCTATTTTTTTGTGGCTGTCGTAAATGAGGTTGCATTCTTGATTGACTCTCAGGTTGGACATTGTAGGCATCTAGAAATGCTACTAATTTTTGTATCTTAATTTTGTATCCAAAAACTTTGCTGAAGTTTTTTTTTTTTAATCAGATCTAGGAGTTTTGGGGCAGAGACTATGGGGTTTTCTAGATATAGATTCATGTCATCTGCAAAAAGAGACAGTTTGACTTCTTCTCTTTCTATTTGGATGTTTTTCTTTCTTTCTCTTGCCTGATTACTATGGCTTTGACTTCCAGTACTGTGTTGAATAGGAGTGGTGAAAGTGGGCATCCCCGTCTTGTGCTGATTTTCAAGGGAAATGCTTTCAGCTTTTTCCCACTTAGTATGATACTGGCTGTAGGTCTCTCACAGATGGCTCTTGTTATTTTGAGGTGTGTTCCTTCAATACCTAGTTTTTTTAGGGGTTTTAACAAAAATGGATGCTGAATGTTATCAAAAGTCTTTTCTGTGTCCATTGAGATGATTGTGTAGTTTCTGGTTTTAGTTCTGTTTTGTGATTAATTACATTTATTAATTTGCATACGTTGAACTGCTTTGCATCACAAGAGTAAAGTCTACTTGATCATGGTGGATTAGCTTTTTGATGTGCTACTGGATTCAGTTTGCCAGTATTTTGTTGAAAATTTTTGCATCTATGTTTATCAAGAATATTCTCCTGATTTTTTTTATGTCTCTGCCAGGTTTAGGTAACAAGACGATGCTAGCCTTATAAAATGAGTTAGGGGGGAGTCATGCCTTAATTTTTTGGAATAGTTTCAATAGGAATGGTACCAACTTTTGTTTATACATCCACTAGAATTTGGCTGTAAATCCATTTGGTCCTGGGCTTTTTCTGGTTGGTAGATTTTTTTAACTACAGATTCAATTTTGGAACTCATTATTGGTCTGTTCAGGGATTCAATTTCTTCCTGATTTAATCTTGGGAGGTTGTATATTTCCAGGAATTTATCTTTTCTTCTAGGCTTTCAAATGTTTGTGCCTAGAGGTGTTCATAATACTTCTGAGGGTTATATTTTATTTCTGTGGGGTCAATAGTAATGTCCTCTTCATTGTTTATAATTGTGTTTATTTGGATCTTCTTTCTTTTTTTTTTTTTATTTGTCTAGCTAGTGGTCTATCAATCTTATTTATTCTATCAAAACACCAACTCATGGATTCATTGAACTTTTGCATGTTTTTTTGGTGTCTCACTTTCCTTCAGTTTAGCTCTGATTCTGGTTATTTCTTTTCTTCTACTAGGTTTGGAATTGGTTTCCTCTTGTTTCTCTCATTCCTCTAGGTGTAATGTTAGGTTATCAATTAGAGATCTTTATAACTTTTTCGATGTAGGTATATAGTGCAACAAATTTCCCTCTTAACATTGCTTTAGCTGTCTCCCTGAGATTCTGGTATGTTGTATCTTTGTTCTCATTAATTTCAAAGAATGTCTTGATTTCTCTCTTAATTGCATTGTTTACTCGAAAGTCATTCAGCAGCAGATTGTTTGATTTACATGTAATTCTAGCATTTTGAGCAACTTTCTTAGGATTAGTTTCTATTTTTATTAAGCTGTGGTCTGAGAGTGTGTTTGGTATGATTTCAGTGTTTTTGAATTTGCTGAGGATTGTTTTATGGCTGATCATGTGTTAATTTTAGAGTATGTGCCAATGTGCACATGAGAAGTATCTATATTCTGTTGGTTTGGGGTAGATAGTTCTATAGATGTCTATTAGGCCCATTTGGTCAGGTTTTGAGTTCTGTTTTCAAATATCTGTGTTAATTTTCTGCTTTGATGATGTACCTAATACTGTCAGTGGGGTGTTGAAGTCTCCCACTATTATTGTGCAGTTATCTAAGTCTCTTTGTAGGGCTCTAAGAACGTGCTTTATGAATTTAGGTGTTCCTGTGCTCATGCATATATATTTAGGATAGTTAGGTCTTCTTATTGAATCGAACCATTTACCATTATGTAGTGCCCTTCTTTATGTTGTTTTTGTTTGTTGTTTTGTTTTTTTTTATCTTTGCTGGTTAAAAGTCTCTTTTTTCTGAAGTTAGACTTGCAACCCTTGCTTTTTTCTGTTTTCTCTTTGCTTGGCTGATGTTGCGAGAAGTCAGGGACCCCAAGCAGAGGGACCGGCTGGAACCATGGCAGAAGAACATAAATTGTGAAGATTTCATGGACATTTATCAGTTCCTCAAATTAATACTTTTATAATTTCTTATGCCTGTCTTTACTGCAGTCTCTGAATATAAATTGTGAAGACTTCATGGACATTTATCACTTCCCTAATAATACTCTTATAATTTCTTATTCCTGCCTTTACTTTAATCTCTTAATCCCGTTATCTTTGTAAACTGAGAATGTACGTCACCTCAGGACCACTATTGTACAAATTGATTGTAAAACATATGTGTTTGAACAATATGAAATCAGTGCACCATGAAAAAGAACAGAATAATAGCAATTTTTAGGGAACAAGGGGAGATAACCATAAGGTCTGACTGCCTGGGGGTCGGGCAGAATAGAGTCATATTTTTCTTATTGCAGAGAGCCTACAAATGGATGTGCAAGTAAAAGAGATATTGCTGAATTCTTTTCCCAGCAAGGAATACCCTGGGGAAGGAATGCATTCATGAGGGGAGGTTTATAAATGGCTGCTCTGGGAGTGTCTGTCTTATGCGGTTGAGATAAGGACTGAAATACACCCTGGTCTCCTGCAGTAACCTCAGGCTTACTAGGATTGGGAAATTCCAGCCTGGTAAATTTTGGTCAGACCGGTTCTCTGCTCTCAAGCCCTTTTATCAAGACGATATATGCACGATGGGACACAGACCCTCAGTAATTCTAATTTTGGCTTTGCCTTGTGATCTTTATTGCCCTTTGAAGCATGTGGTCTTTGTGACCTACTCCCTGTTCATACACCCCCTTCTCTTTTAAAATCTCTAATAAAAACTTGCTGGTTTTGCAACTCAGGGTCATCACGGACCTAGCTATATGTGATGTCACCCCCAGAGGTCCAGCTGTAAAATTCCTCTCTTTGTACTCTTTCTCTTTATTTCTCAGACCAGCCAACACTTAGGGAAAATAGAAAAAACATACGTTGAAATATTGCGGGCTGGTTCCCCCAATAGGTTGATTTTTCTTCTTCCTTTTACTCTGAGCCTATGGGTGTTGTTGCATGTAACATGGATTGCTTGAAGACAGAACATCATCAGGTCTTGCTTCTTTATCCAGCCTTCCAATATGTGCCCTTTAAATAAGCCATTTAGCCTCTTTATATTTAAGCTTAATATTAACATGTACAGATTTGATCCTGTCCTCACATCATCACCTGGTCATTATGCTGGCTTATTTGTGTGACTGCTTTACAGTGTCACTGGTCTATGTACTTAAGTGTGTTTTTGTGGTGACCAGTAAGAGTCTTTCTGTTCCATATTTAGCACTCCCTTAAGGACATCTTGCAAGGGAGGTATAGTGGTAGAAAATTCCCTTAGCACTTGCTTATCTAAAATGGATCTTATTTCTCCTGCCCTTATGAAGCTTAATTTGGCTGGATTTGAAATTCTTGAATGAAATTTCTTAAGAATGCTGAAGATAGGTTCTCAATCTTCTTTGACTTACAGGATTTCTGCTGAAAGGTCCATGGTTACCATGAAGGGAGTTCCCTTTGTAGGCTACCTGTCCCTTCTCTCTATCTGCCTTTAACATTTTTTCCTTCATTTCGGCCTTGGAGAATCTGATGACTGTGTGTCTGGGGGATGGTCATCTTCCATATCATGTCACAGGGGTTGTCTGCATTTCCTGAATTTGAATGTTGACCTCTCTAGCGAGGTTGGGGAAATTTTTATGAATGATATCTTCAAATATGTTTTCTAAGTTGCTTGCTTTCTCTTCATCTCTTAGTTTCCCTTCATCGGAGAATGTCTATTTTACTGTAATTTCATATCTGAAGGACGTTTTTGCTGAATAAAGAGTTTGAGTTGACAATTATTTTCTTTATTTTCTTTTAGCACTTTAAATACCAGTAGTCCCACTTCTTTATGGCCTGTCATGTGTCTGATGAGAAATTACAGAAAGTTAAATCATTGTTCCTCTATAAGTAATGGATCATTTTTGTCTGGATTATTTTAATAATTTTTGTCTTTAGCTTTCATCAGCTTGATTATGATGTGTCTGGTCATGGATTTCTTTGGCTTCATCATGCTTGAGGTTACCTAAATTTAAATCTGCAAGTTTATGTCATTTGCCAAAATTGATAATTTTTTAGACATTATTTTTCAAAAAGTTTTTCAGTACTGCACTTTTTCTCTCTTTGACACTCTGATGGCATAAATTTTAGACATTTTATCATTGTTCCACAGGTTCCTGGGGCTGTTCTTAGTTTTTTTAAATATCTTTTTCCTGTGTTGTTCTACTTATATAATTCCTGTTGACCCATTTTCAAGTCCACTGACTCTCATCTGTCATCTTCATTCTGCTCTTGAGCCCATTCATTGAGAATTTGGTTTGGTTTGTTGTTGTTGCTACCCTTTTCTCAGCTCTAACATTTCTAATAGGTTCTTCTGTATATCTTCTATTTCTTTTGTAAAATCTTCTATTTTTCCATTCATTGCAGAAGTATTTGCAATTGCTTGCTGTAGCATTTCTACAATAAGATGTTTAAATTTTTGTCTGATGATTCCAACACCTGTGTCATTTGTTCTGGAATCTCAGTTCTTCTCCATGCAATTTGAAATATTCTTAGTTTCTCATATATCACATTATTTTGAATTAAATCCTGGATGTTTTGAATAATACACTATGAGATAGTAGGTTCTATTTAAATCTTATTGAAAATGTTGATATTCTTCTTTCAGTAGGAAATCAATTTGGTTAAGTTTAGGCTGTAAGTTCTAACCCATCTTCTGCAGTCTATGATTTCAATGTCACTTCAGTTGTCAAAGCCTTTGCATTTCCATTTGTACCTGTTCCACATGTGCACCAACCAGTATCAGTCTATGACCTGGGTGGTGGTCTATTGGTTAGTTCGTGTCTCAAAGTCTTTAGTATAGTTATTAGGGTCAGACCCACACATGTGCATCTCAAAGATGAGTTCAGAAATTAATATTCTATTTGTGGACTAATTTCCCTGAGCTCTATCCTCCCCATGATTGCCACAATCCTAACCAAATTTCTTGGGCTCCACTTTTCACACCTCCTACTAAAAAGCTGAAATTGTATTTACTCCTCTCTGTCACACACTTATGTGACTGAACCACATGTAGAGCTAAGTGGCAAGGGGAAAGGGGAAAAGACAGCAACAGGGGAGGGGGGTGTTTATCCCACCATCTTGGAGGTCATGCCTCCACTGATCAGAAGTTTCCTCTCTCCCAAATTTAGTCTCCTTGCAGGTTCCCACTGAAGCTTCTTTATCCACCCCACAAGCTTGCCTGGGGACCAGTGTGCACGAAAAGAGAGAACAAATAACTCAAGAATCTTATATTATCTTTCTGAGATTAAGAAGTTTAATTTCCTTTTCCTCGAGCTGGAACTACAGGGCTTTTCCTAGAGATCTCTCTTTCTGCACATATGCCCACATCCAGGTTTCAGGATGTACATTTAGGCCAGAGAACACCAATGGGAGAAAAATGATAAACCTGTAGGCTTTTTCTTAGTATATTGAATTCTAGTCTTCTTCCCTACTCTGCTTGCTAATATTTCCTTCTGAGTGCTCAATTATTTTCCACGCATTCCATCAAAGTTTTATAGTTGCTATCAGTGGGAGAGACAGGTAGGGTGTGCCTACTCTATTGTGCTCCAAAGCAGACTCCATTAAATTTTAAAAGAAAGATGTAGAAAAATTTCTAATATTTAACTTTGACTATATTCCTAATATTAATCCCATTCAAAGTTGGTGCATTTTATTCTCTTAATATTTGCTGAAACAGAATTACTAATATGTTAACTAGAAACTTTGCATTTATGCTCTTAAGTATAATTTCTTCCATAGTTTTCTTTTCTTTCTTCTGGCTTACATAGAATTGTGGCAGCTTTGTATACTGTTTTTTGATATATTTCATTTTTCTGAAGTTAAATAACATGAATTATTCATTCACTGAACATGGGAATTCACCATTAAAACTTTCTAGGTTAAATGTTGTATTACTAGTTTTTCAAAAATTTACCTATAAGTTTTTCTCCTTATCTAAAAAGGAGAAAAATAAATTTGACAATTGTTAGATGCAGCCACTAAAACTACAAAGTGGATTATGTAAATTAATATATAACATTCTGTAAATCTAATAGTAAACAAACTTGAATAATACTGTGGAAAATCCATGCCTTTACAGGAAAAATAACTACATAAGCATGCCTTTCCACGAGTTGCTTCTCATTTTCATTTAGAGTGTAACAAATACAACAAAACGAAAAAAAAAAGCAAAGGATATCTGAAAAATCAGTAAGTCAAAAACCTTTTTCTGCTTAGCTCATGTGGTAGAAGAAAAAATGGAACTATGAATCAAAAGGCCTGAATGAGCAAACCAACTCTAGTACTTACTGGTTGTATGACATCAGAATATATCACTTAATGTCTTCTGACTTCAATTATCTCATCGACGGAAAGGTTGCTCTATAATTCAGTGTTTCTCACCAGATCTGGTATAAGATTTATCTTTAATACTTAGTAAAAATTATGACTTCAGGAGCTTTACCCCAAGATTCTGATTCAATAACTCAGTCTTACAAATTTACATTTTAACAAATGCCAAAAGTGATTTAATACCTGTTGTTTAACAACTACAACTTAGAGTATATAATAAAATATTTCAGTTTCCATTTGGTCTTATCTTGAGCCTTTTTATTAGGAAACAAATAAAAGCAGAACTCAATTTTTAATCCACAGAGCTTTTAACTATCAGTTTTTTAAACCTTGGTTTACAAAACTCGTGAATCTCCTGAACAGTTGGAGTTGACAGAAATTGAATCTTTTACTTGAAAGAACTACTTTTACTTGAAAAACATTACTGGGCACTGTAGAAATTTCAAATACAATGTGGTTGGGAAGTGCAAAAAGTTTTTAGGTTGAAACATAGGAAATTGTTAATATTCAATCATTTTTCACCTACAAAACTGCAATTTCCTATTGCTTAACTAAGGTCATTTTCTTTTAGTTTACCCTTTCCCATAGATTAGTTGGCATAATTCTTTTCAGTATTTCTGTACTATTCCCTATGTTGTGAGCAAGGATATTTATAGAAGGCCTGATGGAGAGGAAATTATTGTGAAGTTTTTAGGTCATTAATTTTAAGAGTTGAGAAGGTTATGTTTGTGCTGGTGATAAAAATCAATGTTAGTTATTTTCTTTTTTTTTTTTTTTTTTTTTTTAGTTAGTTTCTTTGTGAAGCTATTTACTAGTTTCACCTAATCCATAGTCTCTTCTGACAGAGCAGAGAAAAATGGATAAATCTGCAGAAATTAACTGGTCCCTATCATAGCAGTCAAGTAGCTTCTTAAGATTTGAGCGCTGAGTTGTCTTACTGGTTAGCCAGAAGTTTGGTTGGCAATACACTAAAGAGCCACAGAATGAACCAATTTCCAGTATTAGGAAGGAGTAAGGAGATCATTCATTTTTTCATTCTATAAATATTTATCAAGATTTTGCAAGGCACCACTAGACACTGTGGGAATTTCAAATATAAATAAGTCCCAGTTTTTGTTCTCTAGAGGCTAACAATTTAGTGGGAAAACAGATACATGCACAAGTAATTACATTACGAGGTAGATGGTGTGATAAGGGTTATAACTTTAATATCATCTCTAATGAAATGAATATGTCTACTCACCCAAATAGCACCCAGTGGAGGTGGAGTATATTTGGTCTCATTTCTGTTTTTAAGGAAATGTAATAAAAGGTTTAGATATCTTTAAAAGAGATCAAAGAAGGTTTGTTTTTTTACATACATTGTGAGGTAAATATTTGTATTAATATCTCTAAAGACAACATGGCATCAGTTGACCCATTATTCAGAAATTATAGTTTGTGCTTGGGAATTTATGGTAATGGCAGATAAGACACAGCAAACAGCAGAGATTCTTGATTAGCAGCAAGATAGTTTGAATGAATATTCAGTTTGAATATTTAGTTTGAATGAATAATGAAAGAATATATATGAACACTTCATTGGTTCTTAACTTACTTTTGGGGGAGACAGGTGGGTATAGGCTTAGTGTTGTTTTATTTCTATTTTTTTTGGTTTATTTCTTTTGTCATAGAACCTAATTTGAGAGTGGATTTATCCTTTGCAGGGAGTTATATGAATGTCATGGTAAAAAACCTATTACAGTACCAGTGACAGCAAAGCCTCAAATATATGGATGCTTTCTTGACCCTAGGATTTACCGGAAGATCTCAACAGGTTTTATAGGTATTAAGTAGTCAAGCCTCAGATCAGCTCTGAAACATGGATATTACCCAGAGTTGTTGCTATGAACCATGGGGCACTAGGATAAATATATTTAAACAGAAAATGTTTCAAGAAACATCAAGCTGAGACTGAACAGTACTGCTCCACACTTGATTGTAGATCATGTGTTAGTGCACATATTCTCCAACTTTCTGATGCCTAAATCCACGGAAGCAACTTATTAAAAACACAGTTATCAGTTATTTTCAATACACAGTTATTGAAAGCCCACATATGTTGTTAAAATACAGGTTCTGTTTCAGTAGGTCTGAGATCAGACTACATATTAAGAACCAGAGGTTGGCACTGGTATCACTCAGAATCAGTAAGTTAGACTGGGGCTTACCTCGATAAAACATAGATGGCTGGGCTGCACCCCCACAGATCCTGATTCAGTAAGTCTTGGACCAAACCCAAGAATTTACATTCCTAACAAGCTCCCAGGTGATGCTGATGCTACCCATCTAAGGATGACACTTGGGGTAACACTAATCTCCTTTGCTCTCCATAACTGCTAGTCTGAGCGATCTTATTTTTTTTTTTTTTTTTGAGACGGAGTCTCGCTCTGTCGCCCGGGCTGGAGTGCAGTGGCCAGATCTCAGCTCACTGCAAGCTCCGCCTCCCGGGTTCACACCATTCTCCTGCCTCAGCCTCCCGAGCAGTTGAGACTATAGGCGCCCACTACCTCGCCCGGCTAGTTTTTTGTATTTTTTTTTAGTAGAGGCGGGGTTTCACCGGGTTAGCCAGGATGGTCTCGATCTCCTGACCTCGTGATCCGCCAGTTCTCGGCCTCCCAGAGTGCTGGGATTACAGGCTTGAGCCACCGCGCCAGGCCAAGCAATCTTATTTTTAACATACTCTGCTGATAATTAGAGTGAACATAAAAATTTGAAGACCATAAAATTCAATAGAGACTCGCCTGGCTATATATAGGGGGCTGACCCTGGAACAGGAAGCAAATAATACATATTCATGAAAGCAAAGTTTTCCTTCAGTCAATGCCCAGAGGAGCAACACAAGAAGTGGAACAGTGAGTGGAGATAAGAGGTAGTTGTAAACACATAGGAACAGGACCAACCTTGACTCCAGTTCCAGGAGGCCTAGCTCCTCAAGGTATTACTTGGTTCGGGAGTGGTGGTTAGAGGGAGCAGGATCTGACCAAGGCAATGGATGGCAATCACAGAGCCAGAGCAGTTGGTAGAGAAATGAAACATGGAGTGACAAGCCAAATATAAAGCAGTCAGATCAAGCTGCTCAGGACAAAGGCCCAACTGTATATTGTAGTGGCTGGTCTGACATCATACCTGGAAGAACTGAGTGAAGTGAACATGGACATTTAAAACACTATATCTATTTCAATACTAATACCTACAAATCCCTCTTTCTGTTTCATGTGAAATTAGTGTGAGTTCCTTATTGTTTACCATACATACTTCCATTCTCTATGTAATCAGTCTTCTTCAACCATCAAGCTACCTGTCATTTTCATAATTTTTGCTTCTATTTGTCCCAACTTTCTATTTGCCACTGTTTACAGCACAATTGATAATTTTCTCTTTCAAAAAACAATTCTCTCCTGACCACTAAAGTTCACAAATTGTGCTTGGATTCTTTACCTGGCATCTAAAATTCTAATAAAGTTATTTATCAAATTAAGGTCTGAAGACAACTTACAGTATCACACATATAAAATGCAGATTCCTGGGCATTATTCTAAGCTTACTGAATCTGAATCTCTGGAGCTAAGCCTCTGTATTTTTAAGAGGTCCTCCTGAAATTATCTATGCACACAAAAAGTTGAGAATTACTGTACTTACTGTTCTTTCCCCTCCATACCCTGTCCCCCTATAACAGCAGGTAGGCCTCAGCTGTTATAAATTTTCTAGTTTGGGTTACTCCTTCTAGGTGAATAATTCAAAATAGCTTCTTAGAGGCATAAGATCAATATCAAACTTGGATATTCTGATCTGACGCTACCCCAAAATAGAGAGAAAAAAAATCATTTAAACATGATTAAACAGTTTATTTTCCATGTTAAAATATATAATATAAAGATTGCTTTGAACCAGATCCTCTGAATATCAAACCAAACAGACATCTTATTGAGTACGTAGAGAAAAAACTACCTACAATGTTAATTTGAAGTAACTTTATGTTGATATCTAATAATATGGAAATAAATAAAATCAGATATAAGCCTGAGTAACATCATCCTCTACTTTATAACCCAGAACATCAAGTACCTTCATTTACTTATTTTATTTTTGGTTAGGTTGGAAGGATAAACCCATCACAGTAGCCTCTGGGCATATTTACAACATTTTAGGAGAGACATTCTACAGTTTCTGTATAAATTCTGAGCAGCTTAAAGTGAATACTAGCTCTGTTATTTAAAAGGATTTCTGGTTTGTTTCAACTTGAAAGTGATTTAATAGGAGGCCCACAGAGAAAATCTGTCTCAGTAATCAAATTATAACAAGTAAGGATTAAAAGTATTAAGAAGTTTAAGCAAACTTTTCAGCTGCCCTGTTTTTTTCTTAGGGGGGCAGGGAGGGGGTCATTTGAAGTTGGCTGTGGGAATAAGTACAACAAAATTACACGAAGGAAAAACACAAAAACTGCACGTATTCTGGATTCATTATAATATCTCCAGCAGCAGTGTTTTTCAAACACTCTTTGGCCAAGTCCTAGCAGCCTTTTTCCCGAGGACATTTGTCTCAGTTTATTACTCCCTTTCTGAATTTATAAAACCAACTATATTTTACAGGTAAATTTAATTTACATATTCCAGTTCATTTGTACATAATTCATCAAAGTGTTTTGTCATGTGAGCCACTGGGTTTTGGAAAAGAATTGTGATAGTTTCAATTGAGTTTTGGAATTTTTTTTTTTTTTTTTATCCTTTCTTAGAAACAGGAAGCCATTTTAGCTAAAATCAAACAAGGTTAAACTCCAAAGTGTTCAATTTGGGCTTGATGTTTAGAAACCACATATCCAAATGGGTCTTGAGCTTGGCAAAACATTCCTTCCCCTTTTTATTAGGTGAGAAGAAAACATTTAGGATAAAAGCAAAACGATTAAAATGGGAATGCATTCCTGAGTCTTTAATAAGCAAAATAAATTCACATTTTTTTAATTTAAAGAAACTCTTTAAAATAATTTATAAACTAAATCAATTTTAATGTGTTTTTATTAACATATATACTACATAGATGTGTATTATATATTGTAAATTTTTGTGTATACATACACGTTTACAAAGAGCACATTTTCTATTAAGAATTTACTTAGGTAACTGCTTTTCTGAAGTGACTGAATTGTATAGTAGGATATAACAATGGCAAAGACCTCAAAAAAGCAGATAGTTAAATTTATAGACTCCTGCCCCGAATATGCAAAATGATTGCTAATTAAATCTTCAAGGAAAAGAGTTCAAATCCTCTTAGAGTCATGAAATAAGATTCAGAATAAACTGATTACTGGTTTCTAGCAGGATAGTATAGGCTACACTGGACTGGTATTTTAATCTTTCCAAACCTTCAATAAAACAAAGAAGCTAGAATGACAAAACAAAATTTTATGTCAACATCTATAGCTGACTTCACAAAAAGGGTGTTCCTGCAATACCAAAACTTGACCTTATATCAGGCCCACATGGTATCAGCTCCCATATGGGAGAAAGCAGAGAAGAGAAAAGTACTTCTGATGAGTTTGAGATCCAGAAACCAAATTCTGAACAGATATTTACCCTCAAAATAAAGTGTCCTCTCTAGTGGTGACAGCTTAGTGAGTCATTTTGAAGGCATTCGAAGGCTACAATTCATGAGTGAGTTCAAGGGACCATAGAACAGAAAGATCATGCAGAGGAGTCTTGACCAACATAATTTGTTGTGAAAGGACCTTTTCAAAACAAATGCCCAACCTAAGAAGAAATACCTTGGAGGAAAATCTAAGTAGAAGCAGTGTGGAAACATTAATGGCAAAGAAAAGAGAAGCTCCAGGATAGAAGTATGGAGAAGTCCAGAGCCATGAAACTGGGAAGGCTCATCTGACCCTTCCTTTCTTTGAATACAGGAAAACACTTCTCACTTAAAATCAGCAAGAGGAATGTATTGTGGACAGATCACATGTAAAGTTTTTGTAAGGAAAAAGGATAATATTCATGTAGATAATAGAGGCATGCCAGGAAACATCCCATAAAACAGATAAAAATATTTCCTAATATTTCAAAACAATCTAAAAGAATTTTGTAAAAGAATAGAAACTATGAAAGAATAGCAGAAAAGTTAGAAACAGAAATGAGCTGAAAGAAAGAAAAATATATATTTGTAAAGAAAGGGAACAAAACTCAAGAAAGACTTAGGAATAAAAGAAAAATCATTTCAGAAATGATGACTAAACCTAAAGGAATACAAGAACAAATAAATGATTTGAATAGTGAAAAAAGCATTTGGATACATGGATAATGCCTTACAAAACAGAATATAGAAAAAGAGAAATTAAAGTAAAATATAAAAGTAAATATAGAAAAACAACTTAAAAGAAAGTAATAGAAGAAGGCAAACAAAATCAAACACGTATGTAGTAGAAGTCTCCAAAGAAGACACCTAAAGCAATAGAATAGAATCCAGACCAAAATGTAAATTCAAGAAAACTTTTCTGAAATAAATAAAAACTTCAAGCTACATATATACAGAAAGAACAAACCATAAACCTAGAAAAAAATTAACCAGAAGAGAACACAGGGAAACATATTCTAGTAAAAAACAACTTTTAAGAAAAAATTAAGATCCTTTCAGTGTCTAAACAAAAAGACCAAGTCACTGATACGGGGCGGGGGTGGGGGGGAGAGGTGGAAAAGACCTGATTGACATCATGTTTTTTAAGAGAAATGCTTTATGACAGAAGACAATGAAATATCTTAATATATTTGAGAGTCTCAAGGAAAGAAAACGTGAGCCAAGGACTTTATATGCAGTTTAAGTGACCTACAAATAAAAGTGTTGAACTTTTTGTGAACACACAAGAACTCAAGAAATATTGCCCCATAGAGCTCTTCCATAGTATTCTACTGCAGAACAAACTTCAGACACGAAAATGACTGGAGAGTAGGCAATAAAGATCACACATAAGGAGCAGTAGTAATAATTAAATTCTTACTTACCTATAGAACCAAGATTAAATAATAAATGCAAGGAAAGCATTATAGTATATAATGGCTATATGTCATGATAATGTTGATATAGCATAGTTATTAAGAAGTGCAGGGAGAAAGAAAAGATAATATAGAAAATAGAATAAACATACTAGTTACCTTAGAGAAGTTGTTAGATAATAAATTAAGGTACCATAGAGTTAGAATATCACCAGTCCTTAATGAAATAAAGGATCTAAGAGAAACAACCAGGCCTCCTGATAAAAGTACACATTACCATCTATGAAGTGCTTTTGTTATGCAGAATAAATCAAACCTGAATTTGAAAAAGTTTCCAAATCCCACTAGTTTACAGAAAACACAGAGAAAAGAAGAACATATTGAATAACTCTACAGGAATGCAATGAGTAAAATCCAGACTGTGGGAAATTCTTCTGGACAAATTATGCAGTTTCTTCTACAAATAAATTGCAAGGAGAAATTAGGAGTAAAGGAGGCTTACCGATCAACAGAGACTCAAGATACAAGTCAAAACATTGTAATATATATACTTTGAATTCTGATTTGAAAAAACTAATTCTTAAAAAAATTGATGAAGCAATTGAGAAAATTTTAACACTTTTTGGATATATAATGATGTTAAGGAATTACTACAAAATTTTAAATATTTTGTAGTTCTGTTTCTTAGAAAAAATAAACAGCTGACTATAAAAATCTCATCTTTTTGTAAGTAACCACTGGGTGTTTTGGGGAAACTTAGAAGCTTATAAAGCAGATGTAAAGATTAAGTGAGATAATATTTTAAATGGTGACATGTAAAAAATATTCATTAGTTATTATTACAAAGAAATTTGATTAATGGCAGTAACAAGCAGAATACTTACTCACAGGAAAAGTAATCCATGCTGGATGTATAGATTGTGAAGATTTTCTCCCACTCTGTGGGTTGTCTGTTTACTCTGCTGATTATTTCTTTTGCTGTGCAGAAGGCTTTTAGTTTAATTATGTCCCATCTATTTAAGGACTGACATCCAGAATCTACAAGGAACTAAAACAAATGAGCAAGAATAAAACAAACAATCCCATCAAAAAAAAAAAAGGCTAAGATCATGAATAGACAATACTCAAAAGAAGCTGTACAAATGGCCAAGAAACATATGAAAAAATGCTCAAAATCGTTAATTGTCAGAGAAATGCAAATCAAAACCACAACGTGGTTTTGATCTCACCTTACTCCTGCAAGAGTGGCCATAACCAAAAATTCAAAAATTAATAGATGTTGGCATGGAAGTGGTAAAAAGCAAACACTTTTACACTGTTAGGGGGTATGTAAACTAGTACAACCACTAAGGAAAACACTGTGGAGATTCCTTAAAGAACTCAAAGTAGGACTACTATTTGATCCAGTAGTCCCACTACTGGGTACTACCCAGAGGAAAAGAAGTCATTATATGAAAAAGATACTTGCACATGCATGTTTATAGCAGCACAATTCACAACTGCAAAAATATGGGATCAGCCCGAATTCCCATTAATCAATGAGTAGATAAAGAAAACATAGCATATATATACCATGGAATACTACTCAGCCATGAAAGGAACGAAATAATGGCATTCACAGCAACCTGGATGGAATTGGAGACAATTATTCTAAGTGAAGTAACTCAGGAATGGAAAACCACACATTGTATGTTCTCACTCATAAGTGGGAGCTAAACTATGAGGACGCAAATGTATGAGAATGATACAAGGGACTTTAGGAAAGTCCTAAACTTGGGGGAAAGGGTGGGAGAGGGGTGAGTGACAAAAGACTAAACTGGGCACAGTGTACACTACTCGTGTGATAGGTTCACCAAAATCTCAGAAATCACCACTAAACTTATTCATGTAACCAAACACCACCTGTTCCCGCAAAACCTATAGAAATTTTTAAACTTTTTTAAAAGTAATCCACTATCCCAGTTTTAGAAGAAAGGGGATTATTGTGACAGGGAATGGAGTGAAGTTAGGAAGTTTACAGAATCTCTGGAAGAACAAAAATTTCTGTTTGGTTACTAGAGTCAGGAACAGAGCATCCAAGGAAAAATGCCCAAATTTCTATAGGCTATTCTAGTGTCCACATGACAGCTAAACAGCTATCATCTTGCTGCTTAACACCTAAGTCAC
Source organism: Piliocolobus tephrosceles (assembly GCF_002776525.5). NCBI lineage: Eukaryota > Metazoa > Chordata > Mammalia > Primates > Cercopithecidae > Piliocolobus > Piliocolobus tephrosceles. Next base: position 25,258,117 of record NC_045438.1, on the reverse strand, counting down.
CAGGGACTGGTTACCAGAAACTTAGATCATTGCTAGCCATAACAGAACTAAATGCCTCCACCATTAGGATTGCCAGCTGATCAGATCTCATTTACATAACCACTACTGCTCACTTTCACCTGCCAATCTTAATTGGGTATATCTGCTTGGTAGAATGTAGACCATGAACAGAATTTGCCATGCTGCAAAGGATTCTGAGAAGTGTGACATTAGTCTTCTAGTTTCTATTGTACAAAAATTATGTTAGAAGGGAGTCAAATTATTACTAGGTAAATTCAAATAAATATCTTCCATTGTGTTCCAAAGTACTTAAAAGCAACCTATGTTTTCCCTCTCTAATACAAATACAGCTAACACTTCTGACCCTCCTCAAATGGATCATTCTTTCTGAATACCTTTAATCATCTTCACTAGGCTTCTCCAGTCCTTTCAAATCCTCCATTAAAACATTATTAAGCTAGGCCCTATAATCAAATTTATCTAATTAATGCCAAATATAGCAAAATAATGACTTTTTTAGAAGGTATATATCTGCTAAAATACCCCACTATATTCTTACCTTTATGAAAATAAGTTGATTTTGCAGATACCTGTTTAATTTGTTTGATATGATGCTTTTTCCTGTAGACATCTATAACATGTTCTCTATATATTAGCATATACTCTTTAATTAGATCTATAGTTGAATTCTAAATTACCTTTTAAATTCGTTAAAATTTGATGAATATTTAGAATATGTTAGATACAACTTTTAAAAGGGGCAAAACAAACAACATAAATGTTACTAAATTACTTTTTAACGAAATAATAACCCCCAGTGGCACTTGCAATAAAATAGAGTCAGATTCTGAAATTCTCATTCTTTGAGATGGAAGGTATACTGTCTTTTCTCTTTATAGTTCAATGTTCATTGCTTATGGCCACTTTTAGAGTTTAAGGAATTATACAAATTATATATTGCTTATGGCTACTTTTAGAGCTTAAGAAATTATGCAAACTATATTTATTCATGCTGTCACCTATGAATGAATCCCCTTCCTTAAAACTCTTCTTCCTTCTTACTAGGCCGTCATACATACATACATGTAAAATCATTTAAATATAAGTAGACCCAATGAAGAGTGAGAGACTTTTGTCTTCTAGAAGTAGATGTGTTAATAAATGCATCTGCTCATCAAATGTTGACTACCAAAAATGATCTGACTTAGACATTTCATAATTCTATTTGCAATCAAAATGGTAAAGAAATCAAATGGAAAAATAAAATTTGTGAAAGCCTATGAGCTGTAGAATAGGGAAATGTGGAAAGAGATGAAGGTAGATGTTAGGAATTACTTGAAGTTATGGATGAATGGTTTGAATATGATATGGAAAGTCATGAAGAACAAGTAGTTTAATGATTCCAGGGGAACACCATGATCTTGGCTATAGAATTCGGAAATGGCCTGAAGTATAAGAAGAAGGCCTAGAGAGAGTGGTTAGAAATCTTTGGCTCCATTGGCCTAAAGCAGGTATATTTCAAAGTTTCTTAGCTTTGATAAACTACAGTCATCTTCAAGTGCAAAATAATCAATTTGGTACAAACATTCATGTACAAATATTAGTGATCAGTTGTTCACAACAGTAACGATTGATAGACTGAAACTTTTCAATATAGTAAACAAATAATAGCTAAAACCAAGGAAGAGGAAAAAACTCCTCTTTCCCTGAGAAGTCCCAGAGAAAACCCTCATATATGCATAACCACGTCTTGTAGGCCAAAGTTTTCAGGCTTCCTTCTTGCTCTAGGGTTATTGGGCCATGTCAGAGGCAATAACCAACCTCTTTCAAGTGGGCCCAGAGGGATCTGACAAGCAAAGTTCAAATCTCTGGAGAATATTTTCATCCCTACGATGAACTACAGGCCATGCTTGTGTTTACCATATGGGCTTATTCTCCAGCCAATTAAAAGATAAGCAGCATCAGAAAACATGTGGTACATATTCTACAATACTTTGGAGAAACTATAGAATGTATCTTCCATAGAATCTACAATTTAACAGAGAATACAAACCTGCATTACAGTCTCAGGAAAACTACCAGTATCAGATTGTTCTTAGGCATAAGTAAATATTTATTTTGCTCTTCTTAATAGGAGGAAAAAAAATCCAGATCATCCAGTGTAGTTGGTATTCTATAATTTTTCTCCTTGTAAACATAACAAAAATACATACCTTTGCTCGCCATAAATTACCAATGTATACTCTTTTGTATCTATGTAAGTTACCTTCTTCAAAGTATGTAATACAGTTTAAACAGTTCTTGTGTATTATGTCTTAAAGAAACATAATTATTCTATCAAATGATGTTGCTATATTTTGTTTAATTAAAAGTGCATCAGTATGCAAGTGCTTTAAAATATTTTCAATGAATCTTTAAGTCCTATCTCATTTCATCATGATATAAAATTATAATCTTTTCCCCTGAATATATAATAAATATCAGTTTATAGGGCATCTCTGGGTAGTATCTGGGGTGTATCTATTGCAGAAAGTGTGTTTGTACTTCCAAAGAGGGTGACAAGATCCCTTTAATTTATAATGTAGAGTAACTGTGCTATTTTACAGCAGGCAATTTTTTTATTTTCTCCTTGTCTTTATTTTTAGTTCCTATGTTGTTTTGTTCCCAGATGTAGGAATGTAGCTGAACAGGCACTGCTGCTAATTGTTAAACAAACACTGTATCCACATGAAGTCCAGATGTTAATATATGATTAATTTTTTCTATCAACAAATAGATTTCTTTCTGTGTCATGTTGAGATCAGATAATTCCCTTTCTATACTTTACCTTAGTCATTTGGAACCCTAACTTTATTTAGTTTTCAATCGGTCACATATCTTTCAGCAACATTTGTATTTAAGGTTTATATCCAAATGAAATACTTCATATATGTTTCTTAATTTGTTAAGCCCAATTTAGGTTTATATAATAAGAGAAGCCCTTAAGAAAGGTATTTAATTTGCAATTTATAAAATAAAATGTGAAAAGTAAATAAAAAGATAATGTCTGAAAAGGGGAGAGAGAGAGAGAGTGAGAGAAACTACATTTTACTGGGCATTAACATCACATTTTCTTCCCCGGTGATTACTAATAATGAGAGAATAATATAAAGTCATGGCAATTTTAAAGGTCTCTCTGTTGGAAGAAAAAAAAAGTCAATCTCCCATTGTTTTCCAATTGATCAATAAATATTCACTATAGAAAAATGTTTTTATATTTTAATTCTAATTTTATTTACGGAGTCTATACTCCAGTACTAGCTGCTTAAATAGAGACAATTAGCACAATGTTTTCTAAAGCTAACCTTCTATCAACTGATTTCACTTTGTTTTGGACGCTGCAGAAATATTAGCATTATAAACTGAACACTCAACACTAGAAAATGTGCATTTCAGGCCCTAGCTCCCATATGGTAGTAAAATGAGAGTAGAACAAAACCAAAATTGATAATTTGAAAAAAATAAAAGGTCAATGAGCTTAAAATTGTTATGGCAACTTCCATACAATTATTAATTTTTTATTCTTGGAAACATTAAAAAGCACATTCTTAAAGTATGTCTCCATTATTCAGTAAGTATACAAATTTATTTCCATTTGTAGACAAAACTGGGTGAAGAAATCCAGAAGACACTATAATTTCAAGTTGTATTTTTGCTCAAACTGAGGTTATAACGTTACAAAGTCTTTCCACCAACCAAGGAGCCAAAGAGGCTGCTCGTTGTCTGATTTGGCTTAAGTTTTAAGGGCCATGGCCTTGGCCTTCAGCAGAGTTGGTGGAAAACCAATTTCAACTGGGCCAGAGTCAAAAATGAGCACGATACAGATATATCTGATTGTTTTATATAAGAACATACGGTCTGGAAAGATTAATTTTGAGAAATATCTAAGGGTAAACGGGCTTTACTTTCTATTTTAATTTTCTGACAAATTTAGCTTCCTTTTTCCATGCCAGGCAATTTTAAACACATTTGTTTAAGAAACTTTGCTTAAAAGAAATAAGCCATTTAGTTTGGCATTAAAATAAAAATTACTGTCTACAGACCTCCTTCTGTTGTGCGTAATCAATGAAAACTTCTAAATGACTCATATACAGGTTGACTTTAGTTTACCAATTAGCAAGTCACACCCTATGAATGCAAAAAAAAAAAAAAAAAAAAAAAAAAAGCTTCAATGTCCATTACAGAACTTTTCATCATGTGGCATTAGAATACTAACTCTCCAATGTAAACTATCAATTCATACATCTTAATAAATAACAGCCATGTGAACTAATACATTAATCTAGGGCCAGAAAGAAACCAGGCCATATGCCTAAAAGAAATCAGATGGCATATCTGTAAGTTCTATTTTTCTTTTATTTCTATTAGCAAACAAAATTCAGCTGATCTATTTTTATTTATTTAGCCTAATGACATATGGTGAAAAGGGGAGTTATGATTAGATATTAACAAAAATAGATTTTAAACATTCTGAAGGAAAGTGAAAAATTTTGTGAGGTCATTGATCTAAAATAGTTTTAAAAGTTTTCATCTTTGGTATTGTGCTTCATATTTCAGGAGCTTGAACCCCAAACTGCATCTTTAACATCGTGGAAGTATTTAAAATATATTTCCCTGCAATGCCATCAATGTCCCATATTCAGAAGCAAATATCATATCTGGGTGATATTAATAAGTAGAGTTGTGTCCACAGTCCTCACTAAAGCTGGGACCTCAAAAGACACTATAGATTCCGTAGAAGTGATGTCTCAACTAACAGATTTGTGATCACTTTCTTTTATCATCATGTCGCATAATACTAACATCCTGGAAACAAATAACTTTGGTGGACTGAAAAGACTGAAAAGCATTTTGTTAAAATTATCATGTCCTTGATTACTCAGCTTTACAAAACCATAGACTAAAAAGTCTTTCAAAGGTGATTAGTACACTTCCCTGATTCTAGGAAGGATTACACCTAGATTATCTAGTAAATGTAATTGGTGGGAGAAAAATACAGAAAATACATCAAATCGATTATGATAAGCTCTAGTCCCAGAGGTTTCATTGCCAGGCAATATTTTTTTATGTCATCATAAACCTTCTTACCCACACTGACCCCGGAACACTAAACTCTGGATAATAAGATTGGTCCCAAAAGGAATCCCCTCAATTGACTGCACATAATCATTTATAGGCCAAGCTTTTAATGAAAGCATAACAGCATTGAAACATTTTACTTCATTAAAAAATATAGTATAATATTTATTTCTCCAAAATTTGCACTGCATTTGATAGCATACTTTTTAAAAAACAAACCGGGAAGCATTAAGAGTCCAAGGCTTTATCCACACAAATAAAGTGAAATATTAGCAATGTGGTATTGTCGGAAGGGCAGTGGTCCAAAGGTTTTCAGATGCCTCTATCTAATAAGACATTACACTGAGCAAGTGACTCAGCCTCACATTTAATATTTTTAAGTAGTAAAATTGGAATAATAATGGTTATCTGAGAAAATTAATTACATAAGTAACATAGATTGTAGGATTTACAAAGATGCTAAATTCATATCTTTACTTAACAGCAGGATATGAGCCTTAAATTACCTAAGTTTCACAACAGACATAGGATACTGATAAGTCACGAAGTTTTACTAAAGCATCCAGAATTTCTCCTTCTATATAAACAGATATAAGATGGATGAAGTCTAGTAGAGCACTAGAAAGGCAGAAAAAACAAAAAATATATCAATCACAATAGCTGAGAGGCTAAATAACCTATTAATAGAAAAAAGTAAGCATAATATAACCATAAATGTAGAGATTTATGTAAAGAGGACAGAAAATAATGTACCTGTCATTTTTCACATTTTCATTCAAGAGCATTATAAAATATTTTTTCCACTTTTGAAAGAGTTATTAAAATGAAATTTCCAGAGGCCAAGAAAGAACTATTAAAAAGAGGAAAAACAATTATTACAACATACTGTTAAAGAATTGGGGATGAGGGCTAAGATGGCCGAATAGGAACAGCTTCAGTCTCCATCTCCCAGCGCGAGCGACACAGAAGACCGGTGGTTTCTGCATTTTCAACTGAGGTACTGGGGTCATCTCACTCGGGAGTGCCGGACAATCAGTGCTGGTCAGCTGCTGCAGCCCGACCAGCGAGAGCTGAAGCAGTCGCCTCACCTGGGAAGCGCGAGGGGGAAGGGAGTCCCTTTTCCTAGCAGGGGAACTGAGACACACAACACCTGGAAAATCGGGTAACTCCCACCCCAATACTGCGCTGTAACACCGGCACACCGGAGATTATATCCCACACCTGGCCGGGAGGGTCCCACGCCCACGGAGCCTCCCTCCGTGCTAACACAGCAGTCTGCGGCAATCTAACCGCAAGGCAGCAGTGAGGCTGGGGGAGGGGCGCCCGCCATCACTGAGGCTTAAGTAGGTAAATAAAGCCTCTGGGAAGCTCGAACTGGGTGGAACTCACAGCAGCTCAAGGAAACCTGCCTGTCTCTGTAGACTCCGCCTCTGGGGACAGGGCTCAGCTAAAGCAGCAGAGGGGTGTCCAGACGCCAACGACTCTGTCTGACAGCTTTGAAGAGAGCAGTGGATCTCCCAACACGGAGGTTGAGATCTGAGAAGGGGCAGTCTGCCTGCTCAAGTGGGTCACTGACCCCTGAGTAGCCTAACTGGGAGACATCCCCCACTAGGGGCAGTCTGACACCCCACACCTCACAGGGTGGAGTACACCCCTGAGAGGAAGCTTCCAAAGCAAGAATCAGACAGGTGCACTTGCTGTTCAGCAATATTCTATCTTCTGCAACCTCTGCTGCTGATACCCAGGCAAACAGGGTCTGGAGTGGACCTCAAGCAATCTCCAACAGACCTATAGCTGAGGGTCCTGACTGTCAGAAGGAAAACTATCAAACAGGAAGGACACCTATATCAAAACCCCATCAGTACATCACCATCATCAAAGACCAGAGACAGATAAAACCACAAAGATGGGGAAAAAGCAGGGCAGAAAAGCTGGAAATTCAAAAAATAAGAGCGCATCTCCTCCTGCAAAGGAGCACAGCCCATCGCCAGCAATGGATCAAAGCTGGTCAGAGAATGATTTTGATGAGATGAGAGAAGAAGGCTTCAGTCCATCAAACCTCTCAGAGCTAAAGGAGGAATTACGTACCCAGCGCAAAGAAACTAAAAATCTTGAAAAAAGAGTGGAAGAATTGACAGCTAGACTAATTAATGCAGAGAAGGTCATAAACGAAATGACAGAGATGAAAACCATTACACGAGAAATACGTGACAAATGCACAAGCTTCAGTAACCGACTCGATCAACTGGAACAAAGAGTATCAGCGATGGAGGATCAAATGAATGAAATGAAGCGAGAAGAGAAACCAAAAGAAAAAAGAAGAAAAAGAAATGAACAAAGCCTGCAAGAAGTATGGGATTATGTAAAAAGACCAAATCTACGTCTGATTGGGGTGCCTGAAAGTGTGGGGGGAAATGGAACCAAATTGGAAAACACTCTACAGGATATCATCCAGGAGAACTTCCCCAACCTAGCAGGGCAGGCCAACATTCAAATTCAGGAAATACAGAGAACGCCACAAAGATACTCCTCCAGAAGAGCAACTCCAAGACACATAATTGCCAGATTCACCAGAGTTGAAATGAAGGAAAAAATCTTAAGGGCAGCCAGAGAGAAAGGTCGGGTTACCCACAAAGGGAAGCCCATCAGACTGACAGCAGATCTCTCGGCAGAAACTCTACAAGCCAGAAGAGAGTGGGGGCCAATATTCAATGTTCTTAAAGAAAAGAATTTTAAACCCAGAATTTCATATCCAGCCAAACTAAGTTTCATCAGTGAAGGAGAAATAAAATTCTTTACAGATAAGCAAATGCTTAGAGATTTTGTCACCACCAGGCCTGCCTTACAAGAGACCCTGAAGGAAGCCCTAAACATGGAAAGGAACAACCGGTACCAGCCATTGCAAAAACATGCCAAAATGTAAAGACCATCAAGCCTAGGAAGAAACTGCATCAACTAATGAGCAAAATAACCAGTTAATAGCATAATGGCAGGATCAAGTTCACACATAACAATATTAACCTTAAATGTAAATGGACTAAATGCTCCAATTAAAAGACACAGACTGGCAAACTGGATAAAGAGTCAAGACCCATCAGTCTGCTGTCTTCAGGAGACCCATCTCACATGCAGAGACATACATAGGCTCAAAATAAAAGGATGGAGGAAGATCTACCAAGCAAATGGAGAACAAAAAAAAACAGGGGTTGCAATCCTAGTCTCTGATAAAACAGACTTTAAACCATCAAAGATCAAAAGAGACAAAGAAGGCCATTACATAATGGTAAAGGGATCAATCCAACAGGAAGAGCTAACTATCCTAAATATATATGCACCTAATACAGGAGCACCCAGATTCATAAAGCAAGTCCTTAGAGACTTACAAAGAGACTTAGACTCCCATACAATAATAATGGGAGACTTCAACACTCCACTGTCAACATTAGACAGATCAACGAGACAGAAAGTTAACAAGGATATCCAGGAATTGAACTCATCTCTGCACCAAGCGGACCTAATAGACATCTATAGAACTCTCCACCCCAAGTCAACAGAATATACATTCTTCTCAGCACCACATCACACTTATTCCAAAATTGACCACATAATTGGAAGTAAAGCACTCCTCAGCAAATGTAAAAGAACAGAAATTATAACAAACTGTCTCTCTGACCACAGTGCAATCAAACTAGAACTCAGGACTAAGAAACTCAATCAAAACCGCTCAACTACATGGAAACTGAACAACCTGCTCCTGAATGACTACTGGGTACATAACGAAATGAAAGCAGAAATAAAGATGTTCTTTGAATCCAATGAGAACAAAGATACAACATACCAGAATCTCTGGGACACATTTAAAGCAGTATGTAGAGGGAAATTTATAGCACTAAGTGCCCACAAGAGAAAGCAGGACAGATCTAAAATTGACACTCTAACATCACAATTAAACGAACTAGAGAGGCAAGAGCAAACACATTCAAAAGCTAGCAGAAGGCAAGAAATAACTAAGATCAGAGCAGAACTGAAGGAGATAGAGACACAAAAAACCCTCCAAAAAATCAATGAATCCAGGAGTTGGTTTTTTGAAAAGATCAACAAAATTGACAGACCGCTAGCAAGGCTAATAAAGAAGAAAAGAGAGAGGAATCAAATAGACGCAATAAAAAATGATAAAGGGGATATCACCACCGACCCCACAGAAATACAAACTACCATCAGAGAATACTATAAACACCTCTACACAAATCAACTAGAAAATCTAGAAGAAATGGATAATTTCCTGGACACGTACACTCTTCCAAGACTAAACCAGGAAGAAGTTGAATCCCTGAATAGACCAATAGCAGCCTCTGAAATTCAGGCAACAATTAATAGCCTACCCACCAAAAAAAGCCCAGGACCAGATGGATTCACAGCTGAATTCTACCAGAGGTACAAGGAGGAGCTGGTACCATTCCTTCTGAAACTATTCCAATCAATAGAAAAAGAGGGAATCCTACCTAACTCATTTTATGAGGCCAACATCATCCTGATACCAAAGCCTGGCAGAGACACAACAAAAAAAGAGAATTTTAGACCAATCTCCCTGATGAACATCGATGCAAAAATCCTCAATAAAATACTGGCAAACCGGATTCAGCAGCACATCAAAAAGCTTATCCGCCATGATCAAGTGGGCTTCATCCCTGGGATGCAAGGCTGGTTCAACATTCACAAATCAATCAACGTAATCCAGCATATAAACAGAACCAAAGACAAGAACCACATGATTATCTCAATAGATGCAGAAAAGGCTTTTGACAAAATTCAACAGCCCTTCATGCTAACAACGCTCAATAAATTCGGTATTGATGGAACGTACCTCAAAATAATAAGAGCTATTTATGACAAACCCACAGCTAATATCATACTGAATGGGCAAAAACTGGAAAAATTCCCTTTGAAAACTGGCACAAGACAGGGATGCCCTCTCTCACCACTCCTATTCAACATATTGTTGGAAGTTCTGGCTAGGGCAATCAGGCAAGAGAAAGAAATCAAGGGTATTCAGTTAGGAAAAGAAGAAGTCAAATTGTCCCTGTTTGCAGATGACATGATTGTGTATTTAGAAAACCCCATCGTCTCAGCCCAAAATCTTCTTAAGCTGATAAGCAACTTCAGCAAAGTCTCAGGATACAAAATTAATGTGCAAAAATCACAAGCATTCTTATACACCAGTAACAGACAAGCAGAGAGCCAAATCAGGAATGAACTTCCATTCACAATTGCTTCAAAGAGAATAAAATACCTAGGAATCCAACTTACAAGGGATGTAAAGGACCTCTTCAAGGAGAACTACAAACCACTGCTCAGTGAAATCAAAGAGGACACAAACAAATGGAAGAACATACCATGCTCATGGATAGGAAGAATCAATATCGTGAAAATGGCTATACTGCCCAAGGTTATTTATAGATTCAATGCCATCCCCATCAAGCTACCAATGAGTTTCTTCACTGAATTGGAAAAAACTGCTTTAAAGTTCATATGGAACCAAAAAAGAGCCTGCATTGCCAAGACAATCCTAAGTCAAAAGGACAAAGCTGGAGGCGTCACACTACCTGACTTCAAACTATACTACAAGGCTACAGTAACCAAAACAGCATGGTACTGGTACCAAAACAGAGATATAGACCAATGGAACAGAACAGAGTCCTCAGAAATAATACTACACATCTACAGCCATCTGATCTTTGACAAACCTGAGAGAAACAAGAAATGGGGAAAGGATTCCCTGTTTAATAAATGGTGCTGGGAAAATTGGCTAGCCATAAGTAGAAAGCTGAAACTGGATCCTTTCCTTACTCTTTATATGAAGATTAATTCAAGATGGATTAGAGACTTAAATGTTAGACCTAATACCATAAAAACCCTAGAAGAAAATCTAGGTAGTACCATTCAGGACATAGGCATGGGCAAGGACTTCATGTCTAAAACACCAAAAGCAACGGCAGCAAAAGCCAAAATTGACAAATGGGATCTCATTAAACTAAAGAGCTTCTGCACAGCAAAAGAAACTACCATCAGAGTGAACAGGCAACCTACAGAATGGGAGAAAATTTTTGCAATCTACTCATCTGACAAAGGGCTAATATCCAGAATATACAAAGAACACAAACAAATATACAAGAAAAAAACAAACAACCCCATCAAAAAGTGGGGAAAGGATATGAACAGACATTTCTCAAAAGAAGACATTCATACAGCCAACAGACACATGAAAAAATGCTCATCATCACTCGCCATCAGAGAAATGCAAATCAAAACCACAATGAGATACCATCTCACACCAGTTAGAACATTAAAAAATCAGGAAACAACAGGTGTTGGAGAGGATGTGGAGAAATAGGCACACTTTTACACTGTTGGTGGGATTGTAAACTAGTTCAACCATTATGGAAAACAGTATGGCAATTCCTCAAGGATCTAGAACTAGATGTACCATATGACCCCGCCATCCCACTACTGGGTATATACCCAAAGGATTATAAATTATTCTACTACAAAGACACATGCACACGTATGTTTATTGCGGCACTATTCACAATAGCAAAGACTTGGAATCAACCCAAATGTCCATCTGTGACAGACTGGATTAAGAAAATGTAGCACATATACACCATGGAATACTATGCAGCCATAAAAAAGGATGAGTTTGTGTCCTTTGTAGGGACATGGATGCAGCTGGAAACCATCACTCTTAGCAAACTATCACAAGAACAGAAAACCAAACACCGCATGTTCTCACTCATAGGTGGGAACTGAACAATGAGATCACTTGGACTCGGGAAGGGGAACATCACACACTGGGGCCTATCATGGGGAGGGGGGAGGGATTGCATTGGGGAGTTATACATGATATAAATGATGAATTGATGGGTGCTGACGAGTTGATGGGTGCAGCACACCAACATGGCGCAAGTATACATATGTAACAAACCTGCACGTTACGCACATGTACCCTAGAACTTAAAGTATAATAAAAAAAATAATAAAAAAAGAAAAGAAAAAAAAAGAAAATGCTAGAAATGAGAAACGTAATAAGAGAGATTAAGAGTACCTTCAGTGGGATCATCAGTAGATGTGACATAGGTGAGGAATACATCAGTTAACTCATACACAGCTCAACAGAAATTACTTAAAGTGAAAACCTAAAGAGAAAAAAAGCACATAAAATAACAACAAAACATCCAAGATTTGCATTACAATAAGTTTAATAAATATATAATCAAAACTCCAGAAGAAACAAAATAAAACAAGAAGAATATTTGAAGAGATAGTGTCTGAGAAAGTTTCAAATGTAATTGTAGACACCAAGATACAGATTCAGGTAGCTAAGAGAACAATACACAGGATAAATACCAAAACTTTGATGTCACACTGAGTTAACAACGACAACAAGAAACACAGATATATATCTGATAAAGGAGTGATATCCCAAGTGTAAAATAATAAATCCTACAAGTAAAATTTTTCAAAGACAATATAAGTTTAAAAATGGGCAGATACCTTTTATAGAGAACTCACATATATCACAAAAGAAGATATATGAATAATCAATAATAAGAAAAGGTGCTCAACAACACTATCTCTCAGGAAAATGTAAATTGAAACCATGATGAGATAACAGAATGATTAAAACTGAGAAGACTGCTGTTGCAGATGTGGAGTAATTGGTGTTCTCATACATTTCTGTGGGGGGTGCAAAATAATACAACTGCTTTGAAAAACTGTTACTCACTCTAATATAAACGTAGATGTATCCTATAAGGAAGCATTTGCCTTCCTAAATATATTACCAAAAGAAAGGAAGAGATGTATCTTTCAAAATAATTTGTTCAAGAATGTTCATAACAGTTCTATTTTTAAGAACCCCAAAATGGAAGCAACCCAAACATCCATCGACATTAAAATGGAAAATAACTGGTATACACCACCACATGAATTAAATACAAAAACATTATTTGGTGGCTAAACAAACTAGATAAAATAGTAATACTTTATGATTCTGTTTTTATAAATTTTAAGAATAGGCAAAATTAACCTATGGTAATAAAAATTAGAAAAGAGTAAAGGGATATTGAAAGGGCACCAAGAAACTTTGGAGGTGACTGAAATATTCTAACTTATGATCAGGTTGATGATTACATAGGTCAAAATTCATTGAACTGTTCACTGAAATTTAAGAACTTTACATAAATTAAATCTCTATTATATACTCAGCACTAAAAAATCAAAAGAGAAACTCATGAAAGCACCATTGTAATAGTTTTTAAAAGGTTTATTAAGATATAAATGACAAATAAAAATTGTATATATTTAAGGTAATAAAAAAGAAAAACAGATGTAAAATGGCCATAATAATAAGCACGAAGATCAACTTCTTAAAACAGATTTTCTATTTAAAGCCAAAGTTAAAACTTGTAATTATTCTGTCAATACCTGGGGAATACTACATACCATCCACTCTGCCCTTGTGCCAGCACAGTCTCCTTCAACTGCTGTTTCTCATTTGTCATTTGATATAGCTGGCCCTCCATATCCCCTGGTCCCCATCCATGAATTCAACCAAAATAATATATCCTGTTGATGAGAATGTAAATTGTTCAGCCACTATGGAAAGAAGTTTGAAGATTTCTCAAAGAACTTAAAACAGAACAACCATTTGACCCAGCAATCCCATTACTAGGTATATACACAAAGGAAAAATAAATCGTTCTTCCAAAAAGACATATGCACTCGTATCTTCAACACAGCATTATTCACAATAGCAAAGACATGGAATCAACCCAGATGCCCATCAGCAGTTAACTGGATAAAGAAAATATAGTACAAATATACAACGGAATACTACACAGTCATAAAAATAAATGAAATTATGTTCTTTGGAACAACATGGATGCAGCTGGAGGTCATTATCCTAAGAAAATTAACACAGGAATGGAAAATCAAATACTGCATGTTGTCACTTATAAGTGGGAGCTAACCACTGACTACACATGGACATAGAGATGGGGACAATAGACATTGGGGGATACTAGATGTTAGAGAAGAAGGAGGGCAAAGGTTGATAAACTATATATTGGGTACTATGCTTAATATCTCGGTTATGAGATTATTTCTACCCCAAACCTCAGTGTGACACAATATACCCATGTAACAAATCTGCACATGTATCCCCTGAACCTAAAATGAAAGTTGAAATAAAAAATACACTTATAAAATAATTTAAACAATAAAAGTAATAGAACTGAAAATCAAGACAGTATAACTATTCATGTAGAATTTACATTGTATTAGATAGTATAAGTAATTTTACAGGAGATGATTTAAGGCATATCAGAGGATGTATATAGGTTACATGAAAATACTATGTCATCTTACATAAGGAACTTGTGTATCCTTATATTTTGGTGCATGTTGGGAGTTCGGTCCTGGAACTAATTCCTAATGGATACCAAGGGAGAACTGTATTTAATTCAGGGCATATTTTGTTTATTAATAGTGTTTCACACATATTTATTTGGCACCTGCAAAGCACTAGGCATGATGCTAAGGATCAAGATGCTTCAGTGAACAAAACAGACACAGGTCTTTCCTATGAAGCCTAAATTGAAATGGGATAGACAATTAAAATTTAATTATACAAGTAAGTGTTTAACTGCAATTGTGTATGCACAATAAAGGTTATATACAAGTAGGGAAACCATAATTTGAAATCCAAACCTCAACATTTTTAAGATCAAAAAGAGGTGCTATTGGTAGTTATGTCTGCACAATAGGAGTAAATCAGGACTGTCTGAGAAAAACTGGAATGCACAGACACACACACAAGGTGTAGGAGACCAAGCAGGCTTGTAAGGAATCAAACCTAGTTTGATGAGTCAACAAAAAAGGTCTTTAAAAAGTAATATATGAAATCAGCTCTGCAGAAGGCATACATCTTTTATCTACAGAGATAAAAGAGGGTTAAGAGCAGCACAGGTAAATGGAATAGGATGTGAAAAGTCTCTGAGTCAAGAGAAAGCATGGCAAGGTTGAGGAATTGAAACAAGAACAAAGTAGCTAAAGTTTAGAGTTAGAACGAAAGTAATGAGATAAGTAAGTTTGATAATGTAAGAGGGAACAGGTCACGAACAATGGGGGAACCTTAGAGGGTTTTAAACATCAGAATGATATAAGCATGTGTGTATTTGTATAAGAACAATCTAGGGGCAAAGTAAGGTGGCTGAATAGAGGCCTCCCCTGATGGTCCATTCTCTCTCACAGGAATGCTAAATTTGATAACCATCTACACACACACACACACACAAAATCACCTTCATAAGAATCAAAAATGAGATGAGCAATTATAATACCTGGTTTTGTAATAATTTTATATTACTGAAAGAAGCACTGAAGAGGGTAGGAAAGACAGTTTTGAATCACCGAAGCCACTCTCCCTGATTCCCTGGTACCAGCCACATGGTGTGGAAAGAGAATCTGAGTGCTTAGAGGAGGAAGAACACAGAGTCCTGTGAGCCAGTGCACTGAATTCAGTGCTTCCTTGTCACAGCAGAAAGCAAAATCAGGCTAAACTCAGTCAATGCCTACCCATGGAGGGAGCATTTAGACTAGCCCTAGGGAGAGGAGAATTGTCCATCCTTGGGGTTAAAACTTGAGTTTCAGCAAGCCTTGCCACCATGGGCTAAAGTACTCTGGATTCCTAAATAAACTTGAAAGACAGTCTAGGCCACAAGAACTGCATTGCCTGGGCAAGTCCTAGTGCTATGCTGGGCTTGGAGTCAAGTGGACTTGGAGACACCAAGTGACACACCAGATAAGGTAACTAAGAAAGTACTTGCACCACCCATACCCCAACCCCAGGTAGTACATCTTGCAGAAACAAAAGTGACTCCCTCTTTCTCCTTGAGGAGAGAACAGGAAAGAGTAAAAAGAACTTTGTCTTACATCTTAGACACTAGCTCAGCCACAATATAATAGGGGACAAGACAGACTCATGAGGACCCCATTATAGGCCCTAGATCCAAACCAACATTTCTAGACATACCCTGGGCCAGAAGGAAAACTGCTGCCTTGAAGGGAAGAATCCAGTCCTGGAAGGCCTCATCATCTGCTAACTGAAGAGCCCTTGGGCTTTGAATAACCAGCAGTAACACACAGGAAGCATGTCTTTGGTCTTGGGTGGAACTCTCAGATATGTTGGCTTCAGATGAGATCCAGCACATTCCCAGCTATGCTGGATACGGTGAGAGACTCCTTCTGCTTGAGAAAAGCAGAGAGAAAAGTAAAGGTAACTTAGTCTTGCACCTTAGCTACCATCTTGGTCACAGTGTGGTAGAGCACCAAGCAAGCTCTTAGAGTCCTTGATTCCAGGCCTTGGCTCTTGGATGACATTTCTGAACCTTCTCTGGGACAGAGGGAAGCTCCCTACCTTATTTCAGGACTAGCAGCATTCAACACAAGCTGATTGAAGAGTACTAAACCCTTGAGTAAACATTGGCAGTAGACAGGCAGTGCTCCCTGTGGGCCTGAGGAGGTGGTGGTGGTGGAGAGTGGCTCACCTCCAAGCAGGGTGGTGCGGGGGGTGGGAAGAGTGGGAAGGATTTTGTCTTGTGGCTTGAGTATCAGCTTAGTTACAGTAGCTTAGAGCACCATATAGATTTCTAAGGCTTCTGCCTCTAGTCCTTGGCTCCTGTCAGCATCTCTGGACACATTCAGGGTCGAGGGGAGCTCACTGCCCTGAAAGGAAGGACACAAATCTAACTAGCTTCACCACCTCATGATTGTAGAGCCCTAGATTCTTGAGTGAGTAAAAGCAGTAGCCAGTTAGTGGTTACACTAGGCCTTGGGTGAGACTCAGTTCTGTGCTGGTTTCAGGTCTGACCTATCACAGTCCCAGTGGTGGTTGCCACAGGGAGCTTATGTTACCTCACCCCCAGCTCCATGTGGCCCAGCACAGAGGGAGGGACTCCATTTGTTTGGGAGAAAGTAAGGGAAGAGAACAAGAGTCTTTGCCGGGTAAGCTAGAGAATTGTTCCAGATCTTATCCAAGGTCACCAAGGTGGTACCTCTATGAGTCTGCAAGAACAACAGTGTTACTGGGCTAGCAGTACCTCCTGATGCAGATACAGCATAGATCACAACACCCAAGTCCCTCTGAATACCTGGAAAGTCTTCCCAAGAAAGACAAGTAGAGACAAGATCAAACTGTGAAGACTACAATAAACACCTAACTCTTCACAATGTACAGATATACAAAAACATCTGCAAGCCTCAAGACCATCCAGGAAAACATTACCTCATCACACAAACTAAATAAGGCACCAAAGACCAATCTTGGAGAGACAAAGATATGTGATCTTTCAGACAGAGAATTCAAAATACCTGTGTTGAGGAAACTCAAAGAAATTTAAGATAACAAAGAGAAGGAATTCTGAGTTCTATGAGATAAATTTAACAAAAAGTTTGAAATACTAAAGAGACTCAAGCAGAAATTCTGGAACTGAAAAATGCAACTGGCATACTGAACAATGTATCAGTCTCTCAATAGCAGAATTGACAAAGCAGGAGAAAAAATTTAGTGAGCTTAAAGACAAGTTATTCAAAAATACATGGTTAGAGACAAGAGACAAAAGAACAAAAAACAATGAAGCATGCATAGTTCTAGAAAATAGCCTCAAAATGGCAAATCTAAGAGTTATTTCCCTTAAACAGTAGAAGGGGTAGTAGAAGTTTATTCAAAGGGATAATAAAAGAGAACTTCCCAAATCTAGAGAAAGATATCAGCATCCCAGTACAAAAAGATTAAGGTTATAGAATACCAAAATGATTTAACCCAAAGAAGATTACCTCAAGCATTTAATAATCAAACTCGCAAAGGTCAAGGATAAAAGCAGCAAGAGAAAGAAGCAAATAACATACAAGGGAGCTCCAATACGTCTGGCAGCAAACATTTCAGCGCAAACCATACAGGCTAGGAGAGAGTGGCACAACATATTTAAAGTATTGAATAAAAAAAAAAAAAAAAACACGTTTAGTATAGAATAGTGTATCTGGTTTAAAAGAAAAAATAAAAATTCTTCAAAGATGAAGGAGAAATAAAGACTTTCCCAGACAAACAAAATCTGAGGGATTTCATCAACACCAGACTTGTCTGACAAGAAATGCTAAAGGAAGTTCTCCAATCTGAAGGGGTGTTAATAAGCAATAAGAAATTATGTGAAGGTACAAAACTCACTGATAATAGGAAGTACACAGAAAAACACGGAATATTATTATAACACTGTAATTGTGTTGTGTAAACTACTCATATTTTAAGTAGAAAAATGAAAAGACTAAACGATCAAAAATAACTACAACGTTTCAAGACATAATAGTACAATAAGCTATAGATACAATGAAGAGTTAAAAAGCAGGCAAAGTTATAGAGTATTTTGGTTTCTTTTTGCCAGCTAATTGTTTGTTTGTTTATGCAATCAGTGTAAACTCGTCATCAGTTTGAAATAATAGATTATAAGATTTTATTTGCAAATCTTATGGTAATCTCAAACCTAAAAACATACAATGGATAGACAAAAAATAAAAAGCAAGAAATTAAAACATACCACCAGAGAAAATCACCTTCACTAAAAGGAAGATAGAAAACAAATAGAAGAAGGAAAAGAAGACCACAAAACATCCAGAGAGCAAATAACAAAATGCTCGCAGTAAATCCTTACTTATCAATAATTGTCTCCAATGTAAATGGACCAAACTCTTCAATCAAAAGACACAGAGTGGCTGTATGGATTAAAAATACATAATGATCTGTTGCCTACAAGAAACATACTTCACCTATAAATACACATATAGATAGAAAATGAAGAGATGCAAAAAGATATTCCATGCCAATGGAAACCAAAAAAGAGCAGGAGTAGTTGTATGTATAGCAGACAAAATGGATTTCAAGATGAAAAGTATACAAAGAGACAAAGAATGTCATTATAAAATGATAAAGGAGTCAATTTAGCAATAGGATATAGCAAATATAAATATATGATGCACATATAC
This sequence comes from Piliocolobus tephrosceles, assembly GCF_002776525.5. Classification (NCBI taxonomy): domain Eukaryota; kingdom Metazoa; phylum Chordata; class Mammalia; order Primates; family Cercopithecidae; genus Piliocolobus; species Piliocolobus tephrosceles. Next base: position 25,238,905 of record NC_045438.1, on the reverse strand, counting down.
TTATATATATGCATATATAATTTATATACAAATATATATCCATATATAATATATATGTGTGTATCTCCATATATAATTTATACATGTAAATCACTCTCAAGGACAGACCATATATTAGGTCACAAAAGAAGTCATGAAAAATTCCAAAAAACTGAAATAATATCAAGCATCTTCTCTGTCCACAATGGAACAAAACTACAAATTAATAACAAGAGAAATTTTGAAAACAACACAAACAAATGGTAATTAAACAATATGCTCCTGAAAACGAGTCAGTCATGAAGAAATTAAGAAAGAAATAGAAAAATTTCTTGAAATAAAACACAATGGAAACACAACATACCAAAACTTATGGAATACAGCTAAACATTACTGAGGAAGGGGTTTATAGCTATAAGGGCTCACATCAAAAAAGAAGAAAAACTAAATAAATAACCTAACAGTGCATCTTAAAGAACTAGAAAAGCAAAAGCAAACCAAATTCAAAATTAGTAGAAGAAAATAAATAACCAATATAGAGTAAAATTAAATAAAATTGAAACAAAAAATGCAAATGATCAATGAAATGAAACGTTGATTTTTTGAAAACAAACAAAATTGGCAAATCTATAGCAAGACTAAAAAAAATGAGAAGGTCCAAATAAATAAAATCAGAGATGAAAAAGGAGATATTACTTCTGATAGTGCAGAAAGTCAAAGGATCATTAGTAGCTACTACAAACAACAGTATACCAATACATTGTAAAATCTAAAAGGAATGTACACATTCCTAGACACATACAACCTACCAAGATTGAACCATGAAGAAATCCAAAGCCTGAGCAGACTAACAGCAAATAACAAGATTGAATCTGTAATAAAAAGTCTCCCAGCAAATAAAAGCACAGGACCCAATGGCTTAACTCCTAAATTTTTCCAAAACAGTTAAAGAAGTACTAATACCAAACCTACTCAAACTATTCTGAAAAATAGAGAAAGAGAAAAATACTTTCAAACTCATTCTATCAGACCAGTGTTACCCAGATATCACAGCCAGACCAAGACACATAAGAAAAAGAATACTAGAGGCTAATATCCCTGATGAATATCAATGCAAAAATCCTCAGCAAAGTACTAGCAAACAGAATTCAACAACACACTAAAAAGATCCATGACCAAGTGGGATTTATCCCAGAGATGCAAGGATAGTTCAACAGATGCAAATCAATGTGACACATCTTTCTAACAAAATGAAGGACTAAAACCATATGATCATTTCAATTGATGCTGAAAAAGCATTTGATAAAATTCAACATCTCTTCACAAATGAAATCCTCAAAAAATTGGGTACAGAAGTAACCTACCTCAACATAATAAATGCTATATATGCCAGACCCACAGCTAGTATCATACTGAATGGGAGAAAACTGAAAGTCTTTCATCATAGATCTGGAAAACACTAAGGATGCCCAGTTTCACCACTGTTATTCAACATAGTACCAGAAATCCTAGCTAGAGCAATTAGACAAGAGAAAGAAATAAAAGGCATCCAAACTGAAGAGGAAGGAGTCAAATTATCCTTCTTTGCAGATGATAGGATCCTATATTTGGAAAAGCCTCACTCCACCAAATGATTATTAGAACTTATAAACATATTCAGTAAATACGCAGGATACCAAATCAACATTCAAAAATCAGTGGTATTTTTATATGCCAACTGCAAACAATTTGAAAAAGAAATCAAGAAAGTAATCTTTTTTATAACAGCCACAAATAAAATTAAATACCAAGGAATTAATTTAACCAAAGAAGTGAAAGCTTTCTACAATAAAATCTACAAAACATTGATGAAAGAAATTGAAGAGGAAACAAAAAATGGAAAGATATTTCATGTCCAGGGGATTGGAAAAATCAATATCGTTAAAATTTCCATATTTCCCAAAGCAATCTACAGATTCAATGCAATCCCTAACAAAATACCAATGACATTCTTAACAGAATTAGAAAAAACTGTCCTAAAATTTATATGGAATCAGAAAAGACCTAGAATAATCAAAGCTATCCTAGGCAAAAAGAACACAACTGGAGGAATCACATTACCTGATTTCAAATAACGCTACAGAGCTATAGTACCCAAAACAGCATGGCACTGGCATAAATTTGGGCCAGTGGAACAAAACAGAAAACCCAGAAATAAATCCATACATCTACAGTGAACTCATTTTTTACAAAGGTGTCAAAAACATACACCAGGGAAAGGACAGTTTCTTCAATAAGTGGTGGTGGGAAAACTAGATATCCCTATGCAGAAGAATGAAGCTAGCCTCCTATCTCTCACCATGTAACAAAAATCAAATTAAAATATATTAAAGATTTACATCTAAGACTTCAAACTATGAAAGTACTAAAAGAAAACATGGGGAAACTCTCCAGGTAATTGGAATGGGCAAAGGCTTTTGAGTAATATGCCACGAGCACAGTCAACCAAAGCAGAAATGGACAAATGTGATCACAACAAGTTAAAAAGCTTCTGAACAGCAAAGGAAACAATCAATGAAGTCAAAAAGACAACCCACAGAATGGGAGAAAATCTTTGTCAACCACCTATCTAAAAAGGCATTAATAAGCAGAATGTATAAGGAGCTCAAACAATTCAGTAGGAAAAAAATCTAATAATCTGATTATAAAATGAGAGAAAGATCTGAAAAGATATTTTCAAAAGACATACAAATGGCAAACAGGTATATGAAAAGGTGCTCAACATCACTGATCATCAGAGAAATACATTTGAAAACTACAAAGGGATATAACCTCATGTCAATTAAAATGGCTTATATCCAAAAGACAGGCAATAACAAATGCTAGCAAGGATATGGAGAAAAAGGAACGCTTATACACTGTTAGTGGGAATGTATGTTAGTACAACCTCTGTGGAGAACAGTTTGGAGGTTTCCACAAAGTAGCAATACAGCTATAATATTATCCAGCAATTCTCCTGCTAGGTATACACCCCAAAGAAAGGAAATCGGTATATTGAAGAGATATCTTTATTCCCATGTTAAATGCAGTTCTATTTACAACAGCCAAGATTTGGAAGCAACCTAAGTGTCCATCAAAAGATGAATGGATAAAGAAAATGTGGTACATATACACAATGGAGTATTTTTCAGCCATAAAAAATAATATCATGTAATTTGTGACAACATAAATTGCACTGGAGGTTATTACGTTAAGTGAAATAAGCCAGGCAAAGAAAGACAAACCACATCACATGTTCTCACTTATTTGTGGGAGCTAAAAATTTAAACAAGTGAACTCATGGAGATGGTTGGAAGTATGGTTAACAGAGGTCGGGAAGGGTAGTGCAAGGGGTAGGACTTGTAAGGGAAGTGGGGCTGATTAACGGGCACACAAAGAAAGTTAGAAAGAATGAATAAAACCTAGTATTTCATAGCACAATTGGGTAACTATAGTCAATAATAACATAATTGTATATTTTTAAATAACTAAAAGAGTGTAATTAGTTTGTAACACAACAGATAAATGCTTGAGGGGATGGATATCCCATTTATGTTCGTGTGATTATTGTGCATTGGATGCCTGTATCAAAATATCTTTTGTGCGCCATAAATATACACACCTACTATGTACCCACAAAAATTCAAAATAACAAAATTTTAGAAAAGAACACTCTAGTTGCAATGTGAATAATTGATCATAAGAAGGCAAAAACAGATATGGGGAGATCAGTTAGCAAGCTATTGCAGTAGTCCAGGAAAGATGATATTGGTATGGTTTTAGGCAGGTTGCATTAGAGATGGAAAAAAAAGTAACAGATTTGAAATACATTTAGAATTTGATGACTGGTTGACTATAGACTGTGAAGAAGAGTGATGAATCAAGATTGAAACCCAGCATTCTTTTTGGCTTTTGCAAAAATATGCTGTCCTTTCCTATGAATTCTAAAAAAATGAATCACCTCTGAGAAAATGTGGCTACAAAGACTAGTATGTATCATTATAATGCACACATATATCATAACTTGCATTTGTGGCAGCAGCATTTTACTTGCAGGCCATTGTTGTACCAGAGTGAAATGAATTTGGGCATTTGGGGTCAAACTTTTATTTGAAAGTCCCTTTCCAGTAACTATGAAACCTTGGGCACATTATTTAAGCTGAGTTTCACCTTCCAAATCTATAAATATTTATGTACACTGAATTAGATAATGTATATATAGTGGGAATAAAATTTAGAGATCTTAACTGGATTTTACATAATTCCTGGTTTTCACTCCATGAGGAAGGCACAAACACACACACACACACACACACACACAAAGCAAAGGTCACGGATAACAAGGGTTTTGATTTGCTAGAGCTGAGTATCATGGAACTCAAAAAGTAAAGCCGTGAAGACAACTGGACGTGTGTGTGTGTGTGTGTGTGTGTGTGTGTGTGTGTGTGTGTGTGTGTGGCTTGATGCCCTGACAATGTAAATTATGTTTCACAGGCTGGATGAGATGGAGTTGCAGAAAGGGAAAAGAAAAGGATTCTTTTCTCTAGGGACATAACTAGAGAAGGCAGTTTTGAACAAAAGAATCCCAAGAAATGTTTGGGAGAAATCAGCGCCTGGTTTCCTAAAGGAAGCCTAAGGAGGTAGAAACCTTTGGAAATGTTCCCTATTAACAAAAAAACAAAGTATTCTTACAGTAAAATTTTAAAATGTGACCAACTGTAGATAGCAATTGTCTCCTATGTGGTCCCACATCTGTGTTATGGCAGCAGTAGAGATAGTTAGAAATTATGCTGTGTTGGAAATGAGTTGGAAGCTTTCTTGGTGTCCATCAATTAGAGAGTGATAGGTAAAATGTAGCAAATGCATGCAAGAGTATTATGTTACAGTTAGAAAAAAACAGATTGTGTCAAAGAACAACATAGATGGATCTTTAAAAATTAGGTCTTGGGGAAAAATTAGGAAACAGAATGAGATCTACAATTTTTTTCATTGATTACTCATCCTCTTCCTCCATGATCATCAAATCCATGGAAACCCTTTGAATGCTTGCTTTTTCATCTAGTCATTCAACAGATATTTCAGTCCCTATTATGTACCAGCCCAAGAACTACATACACACTATTCGATGTTGAACAAGAAGTGTTCAATCCTCAAGAAGCTTAAAATCTAGTAGGAGTGCCAGAAAAGTAAACAGGCAATCACAATGCAATAAAATAATTATTAGCATGCATTCATTCTCTTTCTTACCCTTTTCATCTTTCCAGGTGAAATGTCAGCTTAGCAACTGATACAAAGACACACCTAAAGCCCAAATGACTATAACGACCTCCAAGTACATCAACCAAGTAAGCAATGTCTCATGCATTATCTCTCAGACAGTTGAAACTCATTAGTGTCCTTGGGCAGTCCTATAAATACGTCCTCCACCCAAATATGAACAGTAGGTCCTGACCTTAGTCAGAAAACTGACAACCAAATGTCCTGTGTGTTATCCGTCTGTGGTATTCACTATGACAACAAGAACCACTTCAAAAAACAATATGTGGCATTTGATAAAATAGAAGGTGCTGGAGGGAAGAGATCATCAATTCAGTAAAATTAGATCCAGCTGTGAGGCACTCAGTCTGGTGCTATCTGTAAATCGCCTTTTTCCCTCTGACTTGTACGTTATAGCAATCTACTACAGATTACAAGAGCACGGCCAAAAGCCATATGTTTGGCGTCATATGAATAGCATCTGGTATTTTTTAAGATACAACTAAAAATGTTGAAAACACAATAAAACAACTGTCATTCACTTAATGTTTGTGCTTATATCTTAGCTCATAGATGGTTTTATGACAAATAAGCAGTTGTATAAAATCTCAGTTTAGTCTCCTTCCATTATACATTTCTTTCCTTGGTGAATTACACTTTTGTCTTTCCTTTTGGCTTGCTCTGAGTGTCCTTTTGTGCTACTGTAGATGGTGAAACATTGTATAAGCAGAATGAAGATATCTTTTGAGGTGGATTCAACCAAATAGTCTACAAGGCCATAAATATTATTTACACTCAATTATGTTTACTAAAAGTCAGTCGGGCTCTGGCTAGTATGTTTCATAAGGTCTAGAATTCAGGATTCCATTAAAATAGTAAAGGAAAAACACATGCAGTTGGCACTTTGGAAAGTGGACATGGGCAGTTTTTCCAGCCTATATACAAACTATCATTCTTGATCAAGTCTATCCTCTGATTTGGAAACAATTTAGGCATTTTGACAAGGGTACCTATTAATAATTGGTAACCTCAAAGTGGTTTATGTAAACCTAACAAGAGGTAGAAACTTCTTAGTTACTGATTTAGGAAGACACTTAACCCCTTGCTGAAACAAATTAATTATATGGACTGATTCATGTCTTCTTTGCATCTGCCCATACAATATTGCAGTTAGGCTTAAAATTTTAAGGTAGGAATAGTGTTTCCTTTCTGTCTTCAGAAGTCAATTCAGGAAACGGTAAGTATACCAATTGCACTTGAAAGGCATATTACAGAGAGGATGGCAAAAATGTTACTATCGCTTTTTAGAAAACCAGTTTTAAAAAACGGCAACTTTCCTCTGCAAAATTGGGATATAATTTCCCAAATCAAGGTACACTATATATGAAACACCACATTTATACTTATTGAATACTTCTAACCACTCTTTCTTACTTCAGAGTTTACACTTTTCATTGTGATTTATTTTTGAGAGTAGCTAGTATGTGGTCTGCTCTGCAGATATGTAGATTTCATATCCAAAAAAAAGATCATAATAATAACAATAAAGGTAAAGATGAGTTAGGACAACTTCTCAGTGAAAAGCAGAAAGGCTTGGAATTTATGAAAAGAAAAACTAGAAAATCCCTTAATTAATTTAGTTAATTTATAATCAAAATTAAGGATTTATACTCTAGATTTATTACTTCACTTGTTGGTTAACTCTTAGTTTCTCTAAATAAATCACTTAGTCACTTAAAAATAACTAATTTATTTGTAGTAAATTATTTTTAAATTAGTGATGTTTAATGGTATTACATGGACTAAATTCCAAAGTCTACTTTAATAGAGCACAGAATGTAATTTTTAATTATATTTTAATTATATTTATAATTAAATTTATATTTTATTATATTTTTATTATATATTTTATATATTATTATATATTTATTATAATGTATTAATTATTTAATTATAATTTAATTATATAAATTATATATAATTGCCTTTAATTATATATTTAATTATATTTTAATTATATTTTTTCCTTGGCACTCCCATGCTACTTTATTCCAATTATATTACTTATCAAGGTAAAATACATTTACTATAATTAGACTATGTGTTCTTCTAGTATCAAGTCCCATGTCTTATTCATCTTTGTGCCCCTAGTGCCCACCTGGAAAAAGCTAACTGGTAGAGCAGTGGAGGGGGAATAAAAAAGGTTGTTGAATATAAAAAAAAAAAAAAATTGAAAACAAAAGAAGCTGGTCAGTTTGGAGACTGTTTCTCTAGTGCACATTGCACAATTATTTCATCTCTTTAAAGACGTAAACCCTAATCAGTGCCAATCTGTGAAACACAAACCCATTAAAATGGCAGAAGGCACAGTGTACATAATCCAAAGAGCAATAAAGTTGACTAATGGAACTGATGACCATTAAGTTCCAAGCAAGGAGCCTGATATAGTCAAATAGTACTGGGCATGTTTAACAGTGCACTTTACTATGGAAGTTATAGGTCAGTCACTGCTAGTTTGGTGAGAGGATGGAACATGGCAGCAGACTGACAACATTTCCCTCACAGAGATATTCTCCCTTCATTTATATACATGGGGAGTTTGTGTTATTACTGAAAGCCAGTAAATAGTCTGACTGAGGTAGATGTTATAAGTGGGAAAAAAAGTAGCCTTTGTTTCCTACCTGACCATATGGGTTAGATTTGAGCTCTTGCTCTTAAATGACAGAAGGCCAAGTGGATGTTAATTGGGCTTAATGTTGATCCTCTGCATATCTAAAAAGATAAAATTGTACAGAATGGTTTAAAATAACTCCTACTAATCTTGAAACTCACTCCCAAGGATAATTCCTTTTATACCTTTTATAATATTCTATATTTCAAAAGAATACATTTATACTCTCTTGGTTTATGAATTTTAGGCATTATCAACTGAATTCTAGTTATCTGAAATTTTAGCTTACCTATTGAACTAATCTCTTCTCCTCCTTCTTTTCAATATGAATGGATTCATCTGTTTTCATATTGCTAAAAAGAACTGCTCAAGACTCAGTAATTTATAAAGAAAAGAGGTTTAGCTGACTCAGTTCAGCAAGGCTGGGGAAACCTCAGTCTTACAATAATGGCAGAAAGTGAAGGGGAAGCAAGGCACCTTCTTCAATAGGCAGCAGGAAGGAAAAGTGCCCAGCAAATAGGGAAGAGCCCCTTATCAAACTGAAAGATCTCATGAGAACTCACTTTCAGGAGAACAGCATGGGCGAAATGGCCCCCATGATTCAATTACCTCCACTTGATCTCTCCCCTTGACATACGGGGATTATGGGGATTACAATTAAAGATGAGATTTGGGTGGGAACACAAAGCCTAACCATACCAATGAATAAGCAATATTTTGTCTTCTTTAGTAAAGTTTAAGTAATATATTTGCTCATTTATTCTTTGTTGCATCAACCAAAGTAACAATATGTCTCAAAGGACATGAGTTTGTTCTTTTTATAGCTGCATTGTATTCCATGGCATATGCACCACATTTTCCTTATCCAGTCTTTTATTAATGGGCATTTAGGTTAATTTCATGTCTTTGCTATTGTGACTAGCACTCTGATTAACATATGTGTGCACATGTGTTCATGATAGAACAATTTGTATTTCTTTGGGTATATACCCAGTAATAAGAATGCTGGGTTGAATGGTAGTTCTGTTTTTAGCTCTTTGAGGAATTGTCACACTCCTTTCCACAATGGCTAAACTAATTTACACTCCCACCAAGAGTGTATAAGCATTCCCTCTTTGCAACCTTGCCAGCACCTGTTATTTTTTAACTTTTTATAACAGCCATTCTCACTGGTATGAGATGGTATCTCATGGTGGTTTTGATTTACTTTTCTCCAATAATCATTCACATTGAGCTTTTTTTCATATGCTTCTCCACCAAATGTGTGTATTCCTTTGCAAAGTGTCTGTTGATGTCCTCTCTCCACTTTTTAATGGAGTTGTTTTTTCTTGTAAATTTAAGTTCCTTATAGATTCTGGATATTAGACCTTTTTCAGATGCATAGTTTGCAAAGATTTTCTCTCATTCTGTAGGTTGTCTGTTTACTCTATTGATAGTTTCTTTGGCTGGACAGATCTTTCATTTAATTAGATTCCATTTGTCAGTGTTTGCTGTTGTTGTGATTGCTTTGCTGTCTTCATGATTAAGTCTTTGCCAGGTCCTGTATCCAGAATGGTATTGCCTAGGTTGTCTTCCAGAGATTTTATAGTTTTGAGTTTTACATTTAAGAATTTTATCTATCTTGAGTTGATTTTTGTATATGGTGTAACAAAGGGGTCCAGTTTCAACTTTCTGCATATGGCTAACCAGTTATCCCAGCACATTTATTGAATAGGGAATGCTTTCCCCATTGCTTATTTTTGTCAGCTTTGTTGAAGATCGGATGGTTGTAGGTGTGCAGTCTTATTTCTGGGCTCTTTATTCTGTTCCACTGGTCTATATGTCTGTTTTTGTAATAGTACCATGATGTTTTGTTTACTGTAGCTACACAGTACAGTTTGATTGGGGAGCATGGTGCCTCCTGCTTTGTTATCTTTGCTTATGATGGCCTTGGCTATTCATACTCTTTTTTGGTTCCACATAAATTTTTTTAAAGTGCTACAAATTTCCCTCTTAACACTGCCTTGGTTGCATCCCAGAAATTCTGGTATGTTGTATCTTTGCTCTCATTAGTTTCAACGAACTTCTTGATTTCTGCCTTAATTTCATTATTTACTCAAAAGTCACTCAAGAGCAGGTTGCTCAATTTTGATATAATTGTATGGTTTTGAGTTATTTTCTTCACCTTGAATTCTATTTTTATTGCACTGTGGTCCAAGAGAGTGATTGCTATGATCTCAGTTCTGCATTTGCTGAGGATTGTTTTATGTCTGATTGTGTGATCAATTTCAGAGTATGTTTCATGTGCACAAGAGAAGAATCTATATTCTGTTGTTTGGGGGTGGAGAGCTCTGTAGATGTCTATCAGGTCCATTTGTTGGGTTCAGGTCCTGAACATCTGTGTTAATTTTCTGCCTTGATAACCTGTCTCATACTGTCAGTGGGTTGTTGAAGCCTCCCAGTATTACCCTCTAAGAGTCTAAGTCTCTCTGAAGGTCTGTAAGAACTTGCTTTATGAATATGGGTGCTCCTGTGTTGGGTGCATATATATTTAGGATAGTCAGATCTTCTTGTGGAATTGATTCCTTCATTATGTAATGCCCTTGTCCTTTCTGAATTTTGTTTGTTTAAGGTATGTTTTGTCTGAAATTAGCATTGCAATCCCTGATTTTTTTTTCTTTTTTCCATTTCCTTGGTAGATTTTTCTCCATCCCTTTATTTTAAGCCTATGGATGTCACTGCATGTGAGATGGGTCTCTTAAAGACAGCATCCCACTGGGTTTTGCTTCTTTATCCAGTTTTCTACTCTATGCCTTCCAAGTGGGGGCATTTAGCCTGTCTACATTCAAGGTTAGTATTGATATGCATGGATTTGATCCTGTCATCAAGTGAATAGCTGGATATTATGCTGATTTGCTTGTGTGGTTACTTCACAGTGTCACTCGTCTCTGTACTTTAGTGTGTTTTTGTAGTGGCTGGTAATGGTCTTTTCTTTCCATATTTAGTACTTCTTTAAGGAGCTCTTATAAGGCATTTCTGGTGGGAACAAATTCCCTCAGAATTTGCTTATCTAAAAAGAATTTTATTTCTCATTCACTTATGAAACTTGGTTTGACTGTATATAAAATTCTTGGTTGGAATTTCTTTTCATTTTATCACTGTTGAATGTAGGCCCCCAATCTCTTGTGACTTGTGGAGTTTCTGCTGAGGTCTGCTGTTAGTCTGACTGACTTCCCTTTGTAGATAACCATTCTTTCTCTTTAGCAGCTTCCTTCATTTCAACTTTATAGATTCTGAAGATTATGTGTCTTGGGGATGATCTTCTTGTAAAGTGTTTTGCAGGAATCCTCTGCATTTCCTGAATTTGAATGTTGGCCTCTCTAGCTTGGTTGGGGATATTCTCATAGATAACCTGAAATGTATTTTCCAAGTTGCTTCCATTCTCTTCATCTCTTTCAGACACACAAATGAGTTGTTGACTTGGTCTCTTTACATGATCCCATACTTCTTGGAGGTTTCTTTCATTCTATTTTTTTTTTTTTTATTCTTGTTAACTATCTTATTTCAGAAATTAGTCTTCAAGCTCTGAGATTCTTTCCTCAGCTTGGTATATTCTGCTGTTAATACTTGTGATTGCATTATATAATTCTTGTTGTGTGTTTCTCATTTCCATCAGGTCAGTTACATTCCTTTCTATACTGATTTTTTCTGTCAGCCCTTTATCATTTTATTGTGATTGTTCACTGTCTTAGATTGAGTTTCAACATTCTCCTAAGTTTCAATTATCTTTGTTCCTATCTATATTCTGAATTCTATTTCTGTCATTTCAGCCATCTTAGCCCAGTTAAGAACTTTTACTGGAGAGCTAGTGCAATTGTTTGGAGGAAAGAAGGAACTCTGGCTTTTTGAGTTGTCAGAGTTCTTGTGCGAACCATTTTGGGAGCTTATGTGCCTTCACTTTTTGCAGCTCCTGTCCTTTAGATATTTTTAAATCCCATTTAATGATCTTCAAGGTATTATTATTATTATTATTATTATTATTATTATTATTATTATTATTATTTGAGATGGATTTTCACTTGTCACCCAGGCTGGAGTGCAATGATGTGATCTTGGCTCACTGCAACCTCCTCCTCCCGAGTTCAAGCGATTCTCCTGCTTCAGCCTCCCAAGTAGCTGGAATTACAGGCATCTGCCATCACATCTGGGGTTTTTTGTTTTGTTTCTGTATTTTTAGTAGATACAGGGTTTCACCATGTTGGTCAGGCTGGTCTCAAACCCCTGACCTCAGGTGATCCATCTGCCTTGGCCTCCCAAAATGCTGTGACTGCAGGTGTGGGTCACCATGCCCAGCCAGACCTTCAAGGTTTCATTGTGCTATGAGGTGCGTTCAGTCGACTGGCTTCATTTCTGCAAGATTTTAGGGAGCCCAGGTTCAGTTCAGGACTTCTGAACTGTGTGCTCTAACTTTAGGGGACTGGTATTGAGCCCTGGTTTTGTGCTCTGGCCCCTCGAGGTTAGGAACTTGTTGCACTGGCAGGACCAAGATGCTATTGGACCACTGGTCACAATACTATCATGGGTGGTGGCAGCCAAAGCACTTCATAGGGCAGTGACAGTGGGATCTATATTTATTCACATGTCAGCAGCAGCAGCAGTGCAGCCAGGTGCACGCTGGTTGGCTGGTGGCAGGGTGCTAGAGGGTGCTGAGGTGAACAGCCTCCATGTGAGCGTTCAGATAATGTTGGCTTTTGTGTCAAGAACACAGAGCAAAAAAAGTAGAAAAGCATTTCCCTAGGGCTTGAACAATGTTAGTCTTGACAGTGGATGTTCAGGATATTTAAGGTTACTGGTTGCACTATCAGAGCTGGACATTGGATCATGGGTAACAGAGGTAGGTGCTCACATATAGTTTAATAAAAGTTTATATGCATGCATTTGGGATATCTAGTCATCAACTACATCTCAAAAGAAATGTGAGGCCCAAGGCTAAGGTCCTCTTGCCTAGTAATAAGGGTGATACTGCTGCCAACAACGGAAGTGACTCAGATGCCAGTAAAGGTCCTAAGACAACATATACAAAAAGAATAAATATCATTGTTAGACAAAAACAAAAATATTCAACAATACCTGTTGAAATATGGTAAGGAAGATTCATTAAGGACCACTGAGGGACTATAGCAACAGGATTTGTCAGTAGGGGAGAACTGGGGTAAGGGGGATACTTCCTGAAGACAGGCCAGAGTAGTTAGACATCATCTGGGGAATGGTGACGGATTAAAGAACTTGATCAAATGTTGAGAGTGATGAGATGTCAAGGGTGGGAGGTTCTTGCCAAACTGTCTTAGCAGGGTTCTTTGCTAAAACTGGATTTTACAAGAAAGTACAAACACAGGCCTAGGAGAAGGTTCAGAATTCTGGCTAAAGTTCGATCAACAGAGAATCTTTGTCATTACTAACAGTGACCCTTAAAGGCTCCTATGTCATTGTTATTATTTCAGGAGAAAATGAAGTTTTAAAAATTAATAAATTTGACAAACACTAAACTGCAACTTCCATGATGCAGGTGTCATGTCTGTGGAGGTCACTACCACATACTGTGAATACTTGATGCCCAATAGGATCTTTAAAAATATTCATTAAATAAATTAGTGAATAAAACATTTTTATTGTGTCTACTATGCAATATGTGATAAGCTAGAGTTAAGACAGTGGGTGCTCCCTATCCATGGCTTCAAGGGGATACCAGAGACAAGATTCACATGCTAGAGTAGAATTCAGCAATCTCTCATCAGTCTTTCTACAATTTCCAGGACAGCTCAACCTAAAGCACAGGGAGACCCTCTGCCATAAACAACATTAGACACAACAGCAGAGCCATTGCTCATTACTAAGGTCATAGGTGAATTTCAGGGTTAAGTCAACACCAGATCTGAGTTCTCATTACTTTCAATTCAATGCACAATTTGAAAGCAAGCCAATTAATCTGAGAGGATATGTTTCAGTACTATGACAGCTTTATTCCAGTTTCAGCTTGGACTTTGGTTCCCATTACTTTCAATTCAATACACAATTTGAAAGCAAGCCAGTTAATCTAAGAGGATATGTTTCAGTACTGTAACAGCCTTATTCCAGCTTCAGCTTGGACTTTGGTTCCCACTCTGCTTCTGCTCCCGAGCTTAAATGAACTTCCAGTCTCTGTTCCAAATTGGAATTGTGCCACAAGCATTTCCCCTGGCAAGTCACTTTAGTGATGAACTTTAGGGGTTGGTGGCACAACCCATGTACTTAATCTGAATGGGTAATTTGGAACTGGTAATGAAGCTTGGTTCAATTTATCAGCTGCCAAACCTTGATTGAAATATTTAAATTCATCCAAGCCTCAGAAAATTTATGGGAACTTTATAAAAAGAGAAAAATAAAAGTTGTTGCAATAAAATGAAACACATTTTTGGATAATGCCTACTTTTATAGCTGTCAAAGATTATACTTTTCATGGAATTATACTTTAATTCATTTGATTTTTCTTTCTCCAGAATAATCACACATACCCAGACTCCCAGTCCAGGTAATTACATGAACATGTCAACTCATTTAATGACAGCATGGAGTTTTTACCAGTTATACGTAAATAGTGTACTTGTACAACTGGAAGTGATTTGCAACAACTTTGACTTATCAAGCAATACTAAGTTTAGCACTGATAGGTATTAGTAAAATGTTGGATGGGATTCAGACCACATTGGTTGGAATAAACCAGTTTAGGTTTCAGGGGAAGCAGAGGGTTAGTAGTATAATAAAAATCAAGAGCATTAAATTCACCTAAAGGGCCAGGCTGACAGCCCTGGAGGCCAATATCTTTCCTTTATCCCCAAAGCATGTATAACATAGGCTTTATACTCAAGTATTAGTAAGATTTCCTTTAGCGTTCTTCCAATAAATTTAACCATTTTCCATGAAGGAATGCCTTACATATATTAAAGAAAAAAGCCTCTACCTCATCATTTAAAATGTAATCTCAAAATTTCTTAATAAAAGAAAAAATATTTCCTGAGATTACAAAAATCTCCCCTGTGAGTTTAAAGCACTTGGAGCTCCTTAAAGACAGAAACTATGTCTATAAGACACATTCCTCACAGAAAGGGTTTAGTCCAAGGTGGGTGTTCTACCCATGCTTATTGAGTAAATGTATTAGTTAATATAATTTACTAATTTTTTCAGCATTAACTTAAAAAATTTCAATTGGAATAAGAGTTCACACATTTTGTAACTAGTATACGAAGGCCAGATACTGAAGTGCCAATTATCTACCTAAAAATATGCTGAGACAATACAATGTATGTTTTACAATGTAGTATTTTTTCTATATGCAATAGAAGGTAAAATTCTTTAAATTTCTATATACAATATTTCCATTTACAATGCCAGTGGCTAATCTTTCCTGCTTTTTTATTTAGGCTTATTTCTACGAGATTTTTTTCTTAAAGAATATGATGTGTATTTCCTTTTTCTCTATAGAGTGCAGCTATGGGAATTAGAAATATTTTCAAATCGTCACATAAACATGTCTGACATTCTGCATTCTATGGATCTCACTGTATGCACACAGATCTAATCCTCTTGTTCTGGACTTTAGGTTATACCTTGCACATAAGATTAATTACCATTCCCTGCTTTATGAACCCAAGGTGCTCTGGGCAATATATCACAGCAAGAATAAGTTCTAAGGCAGTATGATAAAGTATCTTACCATCACAGCTTTACCTTATTTGGGGATAGAGTGTTCACGACCACTACATTTTTTTTTTTTTAATTTCTGCCTACATTGATTGAAGTTTATACTAGTTAAAAAAAAAAACTCAAGGGACATTTTAACTTTAATGGTCCTTATACGTGTGGTTATAGCAGAGTGCAAAACTACTAAAATGACGTTGTCGTACCATGGTTTTATGGTACTATAACAATTACCTGGGAATTGCATCCATGATAGAAAACTCTACAAGTGGTCAATTATCTTGTGCTCTTAGGCAGAAAAGTACTAAATGAATATACAAATAATTGTATCAACGTATGAAATCATTAGTAGCCAGTTTACAAATACTCGAGCTGCAAAAAGCACAAGCCAACTAGAAATAACAGCACTTATCACCCATTCTAGTAAGGTCAACAATTGGAAGTATTTTGGTGGAAAAGTTAAGTTTCTGTTTTCTTTCAACTAAAGGAGAAGATAATTTGTAGCACTCAGACCCCGAGGGTGCTAAAGCCAAGCTGTAGCTAATTTGGAGTTTTAAAGATGGGAGAGCTTCCCCTGGTTATTTCATACCATTTCCCCCTTTGAAAGAGTTCTTAAACAAATGTTTACCTTGTCATCATGTGTAACTTGGGCAATATGTTCTGAGTATTATGGGGTTATGTGCTCCCCACTGTGGGTTATTCACAAAACTTCCTCTAGTTGTTGTGCAAAGCAAGTTACTGTGAAGGTTCTCCAAGGTTCTGGTTGATTTGTGTTTGGAATAAGTCTTTTGTTGTTACTTGCTCTCTGACAGAGGAACTGGAAATTATCTGGACTTTGGAAGAGACTTTGTGATATTTGGATAACGTTCTCAAAGTGAGTGGTGTATTAGCATGTGACTTACTCATGCAAAACAAGTCAAAAGATGAATTTAAAATATATTTCTTAAAAGTCTGAATTTTTTGAAGTCCCTAACAGTCCCAACTTTGTGGTACAACAGACTCACATTGGCTAAAAAATCTAACGAGGCCTTTAACTATCACCTTCTGCAATCTGAGTTTAGTAACACTGCAGAAACTGTTTCTCCCTTCCCCATAAACTTATAACAAATGCATAGTTTATTTAAGAATCACATCTTAAAAATTAAGTAGACAGTGATACCACTTGTCTGCCACTATATTTTGCCAAGGTCTAAAATAAAGTTTTTGAATAGCAGCACCACAAATCTAACTCGATTCTATAGTGACTAATTCTGGTCTTTTTTCTTCATAATAGGATGCTGGGTAGTAAACTGCTAAATATGTAAAGTAGTGAACAGTTAATTAGGGTATATACATTTTCATAAAAGAATACATCCTTTTATTTAAATTGTGAGGATCTCTGTAATTATATAACTCCAGTTAAAAAATAGAAGTAAAAATTTGATGCCCAATGTAAACAGAGGTCTGGGTCAAAGGACTCTCTAGCTCTCCCCTATTTCCCTACTCTCTATTCGCCACACACCACTAGAAGATGCTGCTGCATTCTTTTATCATAGCTCTCTTCCTTACCCCCAGAATCTACAAATGAAATAATTAAAGAAATGATTTAATTGATGTGCTGGATAAGTTGAATATCACCTTTACCTAAAGATGTGTGCACACAGGATGAATTCATCTCAGAGTGACTTTGTCAAAATGAGAACCGACATACCAACTACAGCCCCATACCTGACATGCTGGAACACCAGGGTGCCCCCATCAGCACAAGACACTTCTGTGCTCTTCTCTCCTTTTATCAATCAATGGCACATTATTCACCATGTGGAACACTTTTTTTTGGTGCCAAATCCTATGATTAAGGGAACGTATTATGTGCTGTTCAGTTTGCCTTTAGGGAATATTTTAACATTTTAATACATCTAAAAACATGATTTGTGACTAGCCACAGAAATTCTAACAAATGTGTATTCCTAAGTAATGCCCAGTTCCAAGAGTTCAGCTGAAGCACCTAGTCTGGTTCTGCTGGCTGTTCTCAGCCACAGCCCTGTCAACCCTACTACTATTATTAGGGGATCTAGCTGCCTCCTGAGTTGCTACCTTTAAATAGTAATGACTGAAATGACAAGAGAGGCCTACTGTTACTAACATTTTAAAACAATCCCATATTAGGGGTATGTCCTTAGAACAGTACAAGACTAGAGACAGTTGGAATCCAAAGTCAGGAACATGTTGACCCTGATGCCCATTCTATCTCAGCAGGATGACGGGCTGCCTGACACACTTATTTGGTCCCAAGCGATAACCTGGCATGTGAAGACTATCAGGAAGATAAAAAATTTTCAGCTATGAACGCAGAGATGAATGGCTATCAGCTTATATGAAACACAAAATATCTTTATGGAACCAAGTGTTTATTTCCATTCATTCACTAATTTATTCATTCACTCAACTCAGTATCAAGTAAGACTTTCTTGATGCTGAGGTGAATTAATAAGGCATAGCCAAATAAAAACTGGGTTAGTGTCTCAGCCAGTTCCACCTTCAAGACATGCATGTCATGTTTATTGATATATTCCTTTGATGAGCAACTACATTTTGAGACTTTTCCATGGTCAACTAAGGCTATAATGAGAACCAGGTTGATGGGCCCCTGCATAGGAAAGAGAGAGACAAGCTCAAAATCTTTTAAATTTTCTAGGCTGGATAAATTATTAAAAAACTAGCTTCTTCATATGCCTCCTCAAACGAGTAAAGGATTAGAAATTCAGGCCTATCTATGAATGGAAATAAGATAGCCTTTATAAGGCCTGAATATAACTAAAGTAATGAAGAGTGAGAGAAAAAAAGAAAAGCAGAAAGGAATGACATATAAAAGAAACAGGAGAGGAATATGGACAAGCAGCATTACAGAAAGAAGTAAAATAGGAGAGAAAAGGGGGCCAAAGGCAAAACCGGTGAAGAGCTGTGATGCCCAAGACAGGCCCTCACCAGCCATTGCACTGAATTAGGAGGAGAAAAGGCAATATGTAGAGAGCAAGGATGGGAAAGACAAAAAGGTGAGAGGCAGAGAACATCAAACTTGTCACCAACTCCACCACGTTTCCTAATCCACATTGCCATCATCATCATGGCGTACTGCAATAGTGTCTTGTCATCTTTCTGACCCCTGCTTCTCTATAGTTTTTTTCTACACAGAATCTAAAATGACCCTCATAAAAAGTAAAAAGGCGATTATGCCTGCTCAGAACATTCAAATGCCTTCCCCTCCCACTGAGAATAAAATTCAAAGTCCTCATTACAGTTTCAGAGTGCACACATTATCTGGCCTAATTTACCACTTCTTCAGCATGCTACAAGGCTGACTTACTTTCTGTTTCTTGAACACACTGGGTTTATTTTCTCTTCATGGCCTTTGTGCTCAGTTGAAACTCTCTCCCATCAGATCTTCTCAAAGCTGGCTTCTCATATTGGAGATCACAGTTGAAACTTTCACTGTATCTATCTCATAGTAAAACTAATAAATGTCTGCTGAATGAATGAATGAATGAATGAGGCTTATAAAAGCTTTGTCATAAAATTAACCTGAGGAGCAAAGATGACTTGGGCAATGAGAATGCTTGTTTCTATAGATGATTTAGGGATATCTTGTAGGAAAAAAACTAATATATTTTTCTAGAGCACAGAAATAATGCCAATGTATGTAAGAGGAGAATAGGTTTCAGTCTAATACAATACTTTCAAAATTAGAATAGTGTATGCTTCTTTGGATTTCCTCTGTATTGAGCTACTCATATAGCTAGTAATTGGCAAAGGTGTTAAATGAATGAATGGAATTATTTCCTATATACTTGGAGTTGACTTTAAATTCCAAAGTGGAGACCATTGTAACTACTTGCTTTATTAAGAGTTCACTCTAGACTTTTACTTCACACCATAACTATTGTAAAGTCAAGACTTACTTGTTCACAGGAGATATGTATTGTAACATTCTGAGCTGTCAGCTCTCACCTGAGTGATGACGAACGTGATCTCAGTTGCCACAAATCTGTTCTCTACTCATCAAGGAAGCAAAAGTCCCAAGCCATGTATATGCCTGTCTTTTCTTACTTGTCATATATTCGAATAACACGCTGGTTTAGTCTGGCATTAACAAGCTATCAGAAAAAAACCTCAAATCTCACGAGAACAGAAAATTTTTACAAATTAAATTTTGCAATTTTATTTCTAAACCCAAAGATGGCTCAATTTTAAAAAGCCACTGGCTTTGCTATTGTTAAAGAACACGGTCCCTATTTAGAATTGCATCGGCCTTTAAAAAAAATCTATTCCCTATGCAATTTCATTAGTTCTTTCTGCAGTAATTGACACTAGCAATACTAGCTCTATTACTTTGAGTTAATTTTTAAATTTTTATTAGAGTTCTTATTAATCCAATGACATTGTTTTCCTACCAGCACATTTTTGCATATACTATTCTTCCTGATAGAGGATCCCATAATTCTCCCCCCATCCCTCGGATCTCTATGCCCAGCCTTTATGATGCAGAAAAGTCTTAGCTAATCTTTGGAGAGTACTTCAGTCACCCAAATTGAGAGAATTATTTATTTCTTAGAACTCCCACAGCAATTAAGGCAGAATTAGACCACTAATCAGGCAATGTGGTAGCTATTCTCTAAAGACAGCCTCCAAAAATGTCTCCCTTCCCTGTCTGCTGTTTCTCACATCAAGAAGTGGGATTTATTCTATCCCGTTCCCTAAACTCAGTGCCGATTTTGTGACTGCCTGGCCCAATAGAATGTGGTAAAAGGGGGTATTTTGGGAAACCCAACTTTGACTTTCTAACTCTTGGAGGGCTCAACCATGATGTAAGAGGTGCAGGCCAAAGAGGCCACATGGAGAGGTTCTGGAGGATGAGACATCTCTGGGAGACTGAGTCTACTTGGAGGAATCCTGAGAACTCAAGCAAGTGAAGAAGTCGTCTTGAACATTCTAGTCTAGCTTTGATTTGATTGCAAGAGTATGAGAAACTTCAAGTGAACCAGCAGAAGAACTGCCCAGCATAGCCCCAACCAGTCCACAGAAATAATTGCAGTTGTCGTAAGCCATTAAGTTTTAGAGTAGTTTGTTATTGCAGCAATAAACAAACAAAATAGGCAGTCGTGTTAGAAGCACAAATTTTTATGGCTCGAAGGGCTTAACATCTTAGCAAACTGTCATATGTCTTCAAGTTATTTTCTGTGTTATTTGTTCAAACTGTAAACTTCTAAAGGACACAGAATGTGTTTTAATGTTTTATATGCCTCTCATTCTCAAGCATAGTGCATTAAAAATAGTACATTATGAAATAATATTTAATATCTTGTCCACAGAATAAATATCTTAGAGTTTCATTTAATTTCTTTTGGTTCCTGGAAGCTTCAGAATAATGTAGATTTTGTTACAAAATCATTTACAAGATTTCAGAATCTGAAACATTATTATGTTATCATTTATATCTTATACATTTATTATTTTCCATATGTGAAGAAGCATTAATACATAGTTATTCAACCACAATAATATAAAAAGAAAATAACTTTGAGCTTTCCCTTAGAAAGCTAAGTAGAAAAATGACTCAGTTGCATCCATAAACAAAGCAACATTTAAAATTCCAAATGACTAAGAAAAACATTTTATTTTATTACTCCAGGGCATAGAATCTATATTACTCGTAATATCCCAAGGCACTTTAGAGGACTTATGTGAGTAGCAATGAAATGATTGCATTTCCAGAAAGGACACTTAGCAAGTTTATTGCTGTTTTTTTCTGTACTTCATCAGTGACTCAATCTTTTGGCTAGACATTATAACTCCTTCTGAATCACTGGAGGCTTGTTCAAAAAATATTTCAAATAACTGTGTACCTTTAGGGCCTCATTCTTAAAACCTCCAGGAATATTTCAGCAATTTCATGATCTCATGGGCTAATTACCTTTAGCTGTACAATTTTGCACCTATATCACATATTGTCTGAGGAATAAAGTGTACTAAATGTACCTGATAATGTATCTGGCTACATTTATTTCCTATTACAGAAGTGTTATAAGTATTCTGGGTCATTCATTTAATTTAAAGGCTTACCTTCAACTGAGATCACAAGTGGTATTAGAAAGCAAGATAATAAAATGATATGCAATTTTGAAAAGATAATTTAAAATGTTAGAAGCTGAAACTATAAACATAGAATATAAATCAAAATTTTAAATTTAAAGATGTTAAAACTATGTACTTATATAATATTTTTCATATGCATAAATTAGTCCTCAAAGCACATGAATTTTCTACATTTTCTCGCTGGTATCATCTGGGTTTCCTCTGGTTACCCAATGTGAGAAAGAAATAGGATCAGAATAATAGTAAAAAATGTTCATTTAAGGTCACACCTCAAGGAACTGGAGAAACAAAAACAAATTAAACCTAAACCCAGCAGAATAAAAGAAATAACAAACATCAGAACAGAACTAAATTAAATTGAAACAAAATAACAATACAAAAGATAAATGAAACAAAAAGCTGGTTCTTTGAAAAGATAAATAAAATTGATAGATCACTGTGAGATTAACCAAGAAAAGAAGAGAGATGATCCAAATAAGTTCAATTAGAGAAATGAAACAAGATTTATTACAACCGATACCACAGGAAAAAAAAAGAAAAAGATTGCTCAAGGCTACTATGAACACCTTTACACACATAAACTAGAAAACCTAGAGGAGATAAGAAATTCTTGGAAATATACAACACCTCCAGATTAAACCAGGAAGAAATAGAAACTCTGAATGGACAAATAACAGGCAGTGAGATTAAAATACAAATTTTAAAAATACCAACAAAAAAGTCCAGGACTAGATGGATTCACAGCTGAATTCTATCAGACACTCAAAGAAAAATTGGTACCAATCCTATTGACATTATGCTATAAGACAAAGAGGGAATCCTCCCTAAATCATTCTATGAAGCCAGTATCACCCTAATATCAAAACCAGGGAAGGACATAACAAAAAAAGAAAACTATAGGTTAATATCCTTGATGAATACAGATATAAAAATCCTTAACAAAATATTAGCTAATCAAATCCAACCGCATATTAAAAAGGTAATCCACCATGATCAACTGGGTTTCATACCAGGGATGCAGGGACAATTTAACATATACAATTCAATAAATGTGATGCAACACATAAACAGAATTAAAAACAAAAACCATGTATCAACAGATGCAGAAAAAAAATTTGACAAACTCCAGCATTTATGATTATTTATGATTTATGATTAAAACCCTCAGCAAAAACACCATAGAAGGGACCTACCATAAAAGCTATCTATAACAAACCCACAGCCACCATAATACTGAACAGGAAAAAGTTGAAAGCATGTCCCCTGAGAAGCGGAACAAGACAAGGACACCCATTCTTGCCACTTCTATTCAATATAGTACTGGAAGTCCTAGCTAGAGCAATCAGACAAGAGGAAGAAACAAACTGCATCCTGCCAGGCATGGTGGCTCACGCCTATAATCCCAGCACTTTGGGAGGCAGGGCAGGTGGATTACCTGAGGTCAGGAGTTCGAGACCAGCCTGGCCAACATGGTGAAACCCGACCTCTACTAAAAAAATACAAAAAAAAAAAATTAGCCAGGCATGGTGGCAGGTGCCTGTAATCCCAGCTACTCGAGAGGCTGAGGCAGGAGAATCGCTTGGACCTGGGAGGTGGAGGTTGTAGTGAGCCAAGATCGTGCCACTGCACTCCAGCCTGGGTGACAGAGCAAGACTCCATCTCAAGAAAAAGAAAAAAAGAAACTGCATCCAAATCAGTTAAGAGCAAGTCAAACTGTCATTTGCTGATGATATGATCGTATACCTAGAAAACACTAAAGACTCTCCCAAAAAGCTCCTAGAACTGCTCAATGAAATCAGCAAAGTTTCAGGATACACAGTTAATGTACACAAATCAGTAGCTCTGCTATACACCAACAGTGACAAATCTGAGAATAAAATGAAAAACTCAACCCCTTTTACAAAACCTGCAAAAGTAAAAAATAAAATACTTAGGAATATACCTAACCAAGAGGTGAACGACCTCTACAAGGAAAACAAAACACTGATAAAAGAAATCACAGATGACACACATGGAAACACATCCCATGCTCACGGATGGGTAGAATTAACACTGTGAAAATGACAAATTCATTGCAAAAAGCAATCTACAAATTCAATGCAATTCTCATCAAAATACCACCATCATTCTTCACAGAACTAGAAAATATAATACTAAAATTCATATGGAACCAAAAAAATCCCACGCAGCCAAAGCAAAACTAAGCAAAAAGAACAAATCTGAAGGCCGTCACATTACCTAACTTCAAACTATACCATAAGGTCCTTGTTGCCAACATATCACGGTACTGGTATAAAAATAGGTACGTAGATCAATGGAACAGAATAGAGAACTCAGAAATAAAGTCAAATACTTACAACTAACTGATCTTTGACAAAGCAAACAAAAACATAAAGTGGGGAAAGGACACCCTATTCAACAAATGGTGCTGGAATAATTGGCAAGCCACATGTAGAAGAATGAAACTGGGTCCTCATCTCCCACATTATATAAAAGTTAACTCAAGATGGATATAGATTTAAATCTAAGACCAGAAACCATAAAAATTATAGGAGATAACATCGGAAAAACCCTTCTTGACATTGAATTAGGCAAATACTTTGTGACCAAGAACCCAAAAGCAAATGCAAATGCAACCAAGATAAATAGATGGGACTTTAACTAAAAAGCTTCTGCACAGCAAAAGAAACAATCAGCAAAGTAAACAGACAACCCCCAAAGTGTGAGAAAACCTTCACGATCTATAAATCTGACAAAGGGCTAATATCCAGGATCTACAAAGAACCCCCCCAAAAAATAGCAAGAAAAAAAAAATCCCCAAAAAAAGTGGGCTAAGGACATGAATAGACGATTCTCAAAAGAAGATATACAAATGGCCAACAAACATATGAAACAATGCTCAACATCACTAATGATCAAGGAAATGCAAATCAAAACCACAATGTGATTCCACCTTACTCCTGTTAAGAATGGCCATAATCAAAAACTTTAAAAAAACAGATGTTGGTGAGGATGTTGTGAAAAGGGGACACTTTTCTACAGCTAGTGGGAATGTACAACCACTACGGAAAAGTGTGCAGATTCCTTTAAAATTGAAAAGCAGAACTATTATTTAATCCAGCAATCTCACTACTGGGTACTAGAAGAAAAGGAGTCGTTACATGAAAAAGATATTTGCAAACACGTTTATAGCAGCGCAATTCACAATTGGAAAAATATGGAACCAGCCCAAATGCACATCTATCAACGAGTGGGTAAAGAAATTGTGGTATATATATACACCATGGAATACTACTCAGCCATAAAAAAAATTAATAATAATAATGGCATTTGCAGCAATCTGGATGGAACTGGAGATCATTATTGTATGTGAAGAATTCGGGGATGGAAAACCAAACATCGTATGTTCTCACTCTTAAGTGGGAGCTAAGCTATGAGGACACAAAGACATAAGAATAATACAAGGGACTGCGGACTTGAGGGAAAGGGTGGGAGGAGGGTGAGAGATAAAAGACTACACATTGGGACTTTGGGAGGCAAGGCGGGCAGATCACGAGGTCAGGATATTGAGATCATCCTGGCTAACACGGCAAAATCCCGTCTCTACTAAAAAATACAAAACATTAGCCGGGCATGGTGGCGGGCGTCTGCAGTCCCAGCTACTCCAGAGGCGGAAGCAGGAGAACGGCATGAACCCGGGAGGCGGAGCTTGCAGTGAGCCCAGATCGCACCACTGCACTCCAGCCTGGGTGACAGAGTGAGACTCCGTCTCAAAAAAAAAAAAAAAGAAAGAAAGACTACACATTGGGTATGGTGTACACTGCTTGGGTGATGGGTGTACCAAAATCTCACACATCACCACTAAAGAATTTATTCAAGTAACCAAACAGTACCTGTTCCCCAAAAGCCTATTGAAATTAAAAAAAAAAAAAGTCCTAATACAGTATCCAAACAACTAAAAATACTCCAACGCAATACATTAAAGTTTTTATAGTTTAATATTTTTGAAGAATCAATGGGTTCTACAGAACAACTTATTTGTCAGAAATGCCTACCCAGTGTCTGCTTCTCCTTCCCTTAATTACAGAACCTTTACTGTGCTCAGCCAAAACCAAAATAAAACAAACCTTACTTTCTCCAGACTCCAGTGCAGCTAATGGTGGCCTATGACATGTATAAGTCAATAAGATAAAAAGCTTTTTCTTTCCTGATGCAGGCACTACCTTTTCCTGTTTCTCCTTTTATTCCCCCAGTGCAGAACATAAAGGTGATACCTGGATATGCAGTAGCTGTCTTTAGACTAGAGGGATATGCACAAAGATGAAGAAAGGCCTTCACAGAAAGACTGAGAAACAGAAAGAGCCCAGTACCCTGATGAAATAGTTAAGCCACCACAGAAAACCTAAATCGCCTACTTCCCCATTTTATCTAAGCTGCTGTATTTGGGATTTTCATAACATATCTTAACATCCCAAACTAATGCAAGTCCTCTAGATTATGGTTTAAATCAAAATCATAATTCATCAGTGTTTACCCTCAACTGATTAAAATTAAGTTAAACTTAGACACTAAACAAATGCTTTATGTATTTTTTTTTTTCCTTCCTGAGTTCTCCGACATCTGCTGTCTCCTCTTTATTTCAGAACTTCAAGCCTTTGGTGTAATTACTTCCTATCTGACCAATCAAACGCCTTCCAAATTAGTTTCACTTGTCCCTATTATCTCTTAACCCACTCAGTTACTAGAATAATCTTCAAGAAACTCACTACCTCCAGGTCCCTACACTCATTCTACATCTCTGGTGTTTCAAGTCTCCCACCATTTGGAAGTCTTCCTGACAATCTCTTCAGTCTCATCCTATCCACCCGGCTTCACTCTAATCTGGAGTTACTCTTAAGGTTTATTCCTTCTTGTCTCATTGTACCACTGCCTGTATGTTTTCTGCCAATTGTGAACCCTCTTTTATCCTTTTCCACCATGTCTGAACTTAGTGCCAAAAAATAAAAATAAAAATTATATCAGGAAGACTTTCTGATCCAAATCTTGTACATTGCATCTCTGTGATTACTATGACCTTGATTGTTTTCCTGTATTATATATGATCATTATTTTTTAAATTTATTTTACTTTTTCTATTGTATACAATATATACTATCTCCGGGATAAGTACATTTAAAACCCAAACTTCACTACTACACAACTCATCCGGGTAACCAAAAACCACTTGCACTACTAAAGCTATTAAAATAAAATTTAAGGCCGGGCATGGTGGCTCACGCCTGTAATCTCAGCACTTTGGGAGGCCGAGGCGGGTGGATCGCAAGGTCAGGAGATCAAGACCATCCTGGCTAACATGGTGAAACTCCCTCTCTACTAAAAAAATACAAAAAAATTAGCTGGGCTTGGTGGCGGGCGCCTGTAGTCCCACCTACTCAGGAGGCTGAGGCAGGAGAATGGCGTGAACCTGGGAGGCGGAACTTGCAGTGAGCAGAGATGGTGCCACTGCGCTCCAGCCTGGGCGACAGAGTGAGACTCCGTCTCAAAAAAATAAAAATAAAAATAAAATAAAATAAAGTAAAATAAAATAAAATAAAATACGAAAACAATAAAATAAAATTTTTAAATATATGACTGATTCTTAAAAATTTTCACTGGCAAATATTTAAACAAATTCTATAGTAAGATACTCTGGTATGGTTTGAATGTGTCACCCAAAATGCATGTGTTGCATATTTAATCTCCAGTACAACAGTGGGGAAAGGTAGAGTCTAAAGGGAGGTGTTTAGGTCATGAAGGCTCTGCCCTCACAAACAATTAATGGCAATTATCAAAGGGCTTTAGGCTGCAAGTTCCGTCTGTTGCTCTCTTGTGCATCTGTCTTGACCCTCCCACCATCAGATGAGACAGCAAGAAGGCCCTCCCTAGATGCAGGTCCCTCAACTTTGAACTTCCCAGCCTCTGGAACTATAAGAAATAAATCTCTGTTCTTTATCAATTATCCAATCTCAGGTATTCTGCAACAGCCACAAAAAAAGAGACTAAGATATACTCTCAAATAGTTAGATGGTAACCTGAAGTACAGGGACAGTGTCTCTCTTTCACTCTACTTGATTGCTGAGCACATAGCAAGAACTAAATAAACAAACACTCCTAACAAGATTGAGTATATGATATATATTTAAAAATTCAGAAACTACTCATAAAATGGCACTCATAAAGGTATTACTCAATCTCAAAGGTTTGTATACAAGTATGGTTCATTAATACTTAATCCAAGATCCACTTAAAATCTAAACTGACAAAAATGTATATAGATTACTAAAAAATTTGTTGCAATAGTATATTGAAATATTAGATGACAATTTTAAAAACAGAAACTTTAATGGTTTAATTTACAACAAAATTTCAATGAACTTTCTAAAATTCCTAAAAGTTGTAGTCTTGAAAACTGCCTCTATTTCACTAAAGAGTTTATACAAAAAAACTAATAAAATATGTGAATTTTATTTATGAGTAAGGTAATTTTTAAAAAATCAGAGTAAAATTTTGGAAAAGAAAAAAATTATTTGGAAGGTTCTAACTTGAACTTATAATACAATTCAAATGTAACTATACTATACATATATTAGAGTCGAATGTTTTCCCCTGCATGGTAAATATCATGAAAACTCAATCCCAACTTTATTTTCATATTTGACTTATTTTTAGTAATGTTTCACAATTTCAAAGCCTTAAACTTCAATGCTAGTAGGGATAAAAATGAATGTTTTTCCTCATTTAAATTTTGGCAGCCTTAACTCTCAAAGTTCAGAAATAAAATTTGATTTAAAAGCCCACTAAGAACAAACTGTTTAACCAGAAATCTGGACTTCACAATTAAGTTGGTTCATCATCCACAAAATATGGAGAGAAAATTCACTGTCACGAAACATAAAAATGTTCATTTCCTTTCATTCTTTGTGGGTCAGAGTTAAGGAGAACAAAAACAAACATGTGCTTTTCTTGCTTTACCAGTTACAAAAAAATCTCTAAACAGTAGCTTTATATTATTCTTTACAACAAAAATGCATGTATTTTTGCACATGGGTAACATTATTTTCTTTATACTAACATATCCTAATAGTGGTAGATATGGTCGGGTTCTGTGTCCCCACCCAAATCTCATGTCAAATTGTAATTCTCAGGATTAGAGGAGGGGCTGGTAGAAGGTGATTGGTTCATAGGGGCAGACTTCTCCCTGGTTCTTCTCATAATAGAGTTCTCAGGAGATCTGGTTGTTTGAAAGTATGTAGCATCTCCCCCTTCTCTCTCTCTTCTTCCTGCTGGTCATACAAGACTTGAGACATGCCTGCTTTCCCGTCAGTTTCCACCATGATTGTAAGTTTCCTGAGGCTTCCCCAGAAGCAGAAGCCTGAGAAACTATGAGCTCATTAAACCTCTTTTCTTATAAATTACCAGTTTCAGGTATTTCCTTATAGCAATGTGAGAACAGGCTAATACAGTGGTTTAATTGCAACTCATGTAAATTCCTCAAAATCTATAATTAGGTCACAATTCCATTTTAATTATATCCTTGACTCCCAAGTTTACAATATTCAAAGAGTTAGGCCAGGTAATCTAAGTTATCCATCCCCATAGTCTACTTCTACCCCAAAATTAAGAAATACTAAATCACTTCACATTATCCAGATCTCAATATTCACCAGGACTATTATCTTCAATCCTTGTGTCTACATGAAAAATGCCTGCATGGGCAATTTTGAGCATGTTTATGTGCATCAATTTACTTTTCTCTGAATCTTAAGTTTCTTGATTTGTGACTAAGTGAATAATTGTGAATATCTTTCTTACAGACTTTTGTGGGGACTAAATACCTTAAATATTATGCAAATGGTATTTTCTGAAGTGCTTTTACTCCACAATGATTGCCTGGGTATTAATATGCTTTATATATCACATGGTATTTCAGTAATTCTCTTTCTTCACATAGGAGGGTGACAAGGTAAGAGACAAACTAAATTTCCTCCATTCAAGTTTTCATTGTACATACAACAAAATGGACAGTTTTATTTACTCATTCACAAGAGAGTTGTTTCTCATGAGAAAAGCAACCTTGATAGGAAACATATAAAATGGATAGGGGTAGGGATAACACCAGACATGGAGGGTTATGTGTTCACCTAAGGATGGCTGGAAATGTAGTGCACAAGAAGAAGAGGAAGAGCTACTGAACATTGAAAAAAAATATATTGACAGTTCTCTGGAGAGAGTAGGAGAAGCAGAAATTTTATTAATCGGAAACTTTGGGGAAAGGGAAACTTATCTGAAGAAAAACCTTAGAAACTTCTCTGTGAAATGCTATAGAAAACTCTATATTAGGCCTTTAAGAGAGCCTAAATTATGATCTGCATTATTCTTCAAAACATTTGAACACAGATTTCTGTTCCTTTGAATGTGGCACAAAGACTAAGTCAAAATAAGATGAGTTTTAAGTCGTTTCCATCACTCATCCACTCAAAAAATATGTAACTCAGTGCTCAAGTGTCGTAGGCATGGCAATGCATTTTGTGGGGGTACCATTCAGAATTACAGAACTCAATACCAGGTATTGCTTACAGTAAATTACCACTCTAGAACTAAGTCTAGAGTACATTTTCACTATAGCCTGTCAAATTCTTGGGATTAAAAAGCAAAGGAGTGTGAGCAAGACAATTAACTCTGTGCTATTATGGTTCCTAAAGAAGCGTCATAAAAGAAAAAGAGACATTGCTGAGTAAGTACAATTTAAGAAGGTCCCTTTTGGTACTGAATATACAAAGAACCAAATCCCATGTAGCACTATTATCTGCACACTAAATTCAGGAGGTCCAAGAAACTCCCTCAGAAAGCAGCAAATTGGACACTAGTTTTAATCTAGCCTATTTAGAAACAAAAAATCTTAACAAATTTGAGTTCCCTTTGAATAGGAAAGATAAGATTTGATAGGAGATTTTCTTAGATGAGTTCAAATACTTAGCACTACTCTAGATTCCTTAAGGCCCTGGCTGTTGCTACTGGACTTACAATTGAGCAAGGTCTTAAACCAATGGTACAGGCTAATTGCTACCGGAAACATGAGAAAATATTGGAATACCATGATGAGAAAGAGAATATAATAGAGTCACGGGTAGTGCATGCCACTAAAATAATATAAATGTCAGATTTAAAGTTTTCAAATGGCTTATGAACTCAAATGCCTATAGAGGTGCTATAGTTAACATGAGTAAAGTCTAAATGGAGTGAACCAAAAATGTGTCTTCATCTAAAGGGAGAAGCTACTGTTTAGGTTCAACTAATTATGGACATATTATTGCCATATTGTCCAGTTTTTCAAAAGAAGCCAGAAACTAAACTTGTACGTGAAATCTAATTTTGAAATGTAATCAAGTAATTCCATTTTTTAAAATACTATGTGGGCCAAATAAAACTTATCTGCAGGCCAAACATTTATACCTGGGCTGCTGGTTTATGGCTTCTAGTTCTCCCATCCAATTCTAGATGGCCAAGTGATGAAATCTCTCCATCTGAACACGAACCACTTTTCCTAGCTGGTCTAATAGATGTTAGGAACTCAACACAGAAATCCCAGAAACTCTCCGCTTAGCAGTACACTGTCTCTAGGTAGTGCTGTTGTTCATTAAAGAAACAGATCTTGCTGGCTGTGAATCCACAAATAATCTTCAAATTGAGACTAACATAGGTAATTTTTATTTTAAAATATATTTTAGATTAGCTAAAAATATGTTTCTAAAACAAAATTTCAGCATGCAAGCCAAAACTGTCGTAATTCCATACAAGAGATATCTTTGCAACAACCCATCTTCCACCAGCAGTATTTCTCTCATAGGTAGCTTTGAACAAATCAAGAAGAGTGGTTCCAGTATGAGTCTTAACTCCAAAAAGATTGTTTTCTGTACAATTTTAAAAGAAACTACAGGAAATCATAGGAGAAGAAATCAGAAGAGAGGAGGACACAGAAAAAAGATTTAAATGCTACACAGACTTAGAAAGGTTATCCACAAAACAGCTTCTCTCCTTCAGTGCTCTTATATAAGCAAAATTAAAGATACTAGGGCGCTCAGAACTGTTATA
This sequence comes from Piliocolobus tephrosceles, assembly GCF_002776525.5. Taxonomy (NCBI): domain Eukaryota; kingdom Metazoa; phylum Chordata; class Mammalia; order Primates; family Cercopithecidae; genus Piliocolobus; species Piliocolobus tephrosceles. The sequence continues at coordinate 25,207,005 of NC_045438.1, read as the reverse complement.
TATAATCGAGGTGTGGGACAAGATAGCAAACTAGACACAGCCACGAAGCACTGTTACCACTGAGAGAGAACAAATTAACAAGTAAACCAACATAATTTGGGTATATCTTTGGAGAGAAAACACTGAGGGTGGATGGAGAGACAAGACTAACACTGAGGCTGAAGAGGAAGCTGAGAACACTGAATCGGGTGCACCAAACAGCTCCTGGGGAAGGGATGAAGGGACTGAAGGACAGCTCAATCTCCCTGCAGACCACTGGGATCCTAGCTACAGGGAACCCCACACTCCCATGAGCCTGTGAATTGGCAGAGGGATATGGCCAGGGAGTAAGCAGACAGGGCTTCAGCTGGCACAGAGCCCATGAGCTTTTGTGCATGGGGTGGCTCTAACAAAGTACAGTCATAGATGCTCACTCCCAGGGCATGTCATCTCCCTCTGAGAAGCTCCAGCCCCAGCTGACTACCAAGCCAGGAAAGGGCAAGACTGGCTTTCCTGCAGGACTAGGGTGCATCAGTTCTACAGGCTCTCCTGCCCACTAGCCCCTCCCAGGGCCCCTGTTGACCCACTCCATAGAAGTGTATGCATAGCACAGCCTCCAGGGCCCAGCCTGAGTGCTTTAATACACCTGAGTACTTTCCTGGGAGCACTTTGTATCCCCCAGCAGAGCCAGAGCCCAGCCCTAAGCCACTGGCCCTCCCAGCATGCCAGGGCTGTGGCACACAGCTCTGGAGTACTGAGCTAAGAGCTGTGGCCGGCACTCAAGCAGAGGAGCCCCTACTCTCACAGCACCAAGAGGGACAAGATGTGTGGCAGTGGGGTGTGCCTCTTTCCACAGGACCAGTTCAGAGTGTGGTCTATCTCCCCGTCCTGGCCTCTACCTGATGAAGTGCCACAGCCTGGAACACTCAACAAAAGAAAAATGAGAGTGGTGCTAGTGATCAAAGGGGACTCCCTAAATGCCAAGGAGCAGGCCTGGTGAGAGTGTCATCTTTCTGCCCACCACAGAGCATGGTTATGAACACAGAAAATACAGAAGAGGCCAGGTGCGGTGGCTCACACCTGTAATCCCAGCACTTTGGAAGGCCGAGGCCAGTGGATCACGATGTCAGGAGATCGAGACCATCCTGGCTAACACAGTGAAACCCCCTCTCTACTAAAAATACAAAAAATTAGCCAGGCGTGGTGGTGGGTGCCTGTAGTCCCAGCTGCTTGGGAGGCTGAGGCAGAAGAATAGCGTGAACCCGGGAGGCAGAGCTTGCAGTGAGACGAGATCGCGCCACTGCACTCCATCCTGGGCAAGAGCAAGACTACATCTCAAAAAAAAAGAAATACAAAAGAGCTACACACCTTGATTAAGAACCCATCTACCAGCCATTACTCTTAAGCGCCTTCTACTGGATCACAGCTGAAACTACACCACCAAAATTATCTGGCTAATATACACCTCTGTGAAACCAAGTACAAGAATTAATTCACAAATAAAGATCCCATACAAAGTCATTACCCTCTAAATGCATCGAGAAATGAACCCAACTTCCTATATTTAACCTATACCACAGTTAAGAGAATACTAGCCCCTCCAGATGAGAAAGAATCAGTGCAAGAACTCTGGCAATTCAAAAATCCAGAATGTCCCCTTAACCTCCAAATAAGCCCCCTGCTCCCCTAGGAATGGTTCATAAGCAGATTGAAATGACCGAAATGACACATATAGAATTCAGAATCTGGATGGCAAAGAAGCTCATTGAGATTTATGAGAAAGTTGAGACCCAATCCAAGGAATCCAGTGAAATGATCCAAGAGCTGAAAGATGAAATAGTCAGTATAAGAAAGAAACAAACTGACCTTCTGGAACTAAAAATTCACTATGGAAATTTCATAATACAATAGAAAGTAGTAGCAGCAGAACAAACCAAGTTGGGGGAAAAAAAAAAAACAACTCAAGAGCTCAAAGACCAGTTCTTCAAATCAACTCAACCAAGAAAAAAAACTAATCTTTTTAAAAAATTAACAAAATCTCTGAGAAATATGGAATTATGTAAAGATACCAAACTTACAAGTCATTGACATTCCTAAGAGAGGAGACAGAATAAGTAACATGGAAAATATATTTGAGGTTACATACCGTAAAAATTTCCTTAATCTAGCCAGAGAGGTTGACATGAAAATTCAAGAAATACTGAGAACCCCAGCTAGGTACTATACAAGACAACCATTCCTAAGGCATAGAGTCTTCAGATTCTCCAAGGTGAATGCAAAAGAAAAAACTCTTAAACACACTTAGAGAGAAAGGTCTGAACACATACAAAAGGAACCCCATCAGCAGAAATCTTACAAGCCAGAAGACACTGAGAACCTATTTTCAGCATCCTTGAAGTAAAGAAATTCCAACCAAGAATTTAGTATCATACCAAACTATACTTTATAAGCAAAGGAAAAATAAAATCCTTCCCAGTCAAGCAAACACTGAGGGAATTTGTTACAATTAGACCAGACTTAAAAGATGTCTTTAAAGGAGTGCTAAATATGGAACTGAAACATGTTTTCTTACCACAAAATTAAACGTAAGGACATAGCCCATAGACACTATAAAGCAACTACACAATCAAGTCTGCCTAACAACCAGCTAACACAATGACAGGATCAAAATTTCACATACCAATACTAGGCCTGAATGTAAATGGGCTAAACATTCCACTTAAAAGGAATACAACTGCAATACAGATAAAACAACAAGACCCAATTATCTGCTGTCTTCAAGAGGCCCATCTCATAAGTAACAACACCCACAGGCTCAAGGGAAAAAGAAAGGTCTATCATGCAAATGTTAAAAAAAAAAAAAAAAAAAGACAGGAGTTGCTATTCTTACATCAGACAAAAGAGAATTTAAACCACCAACTATTAGGAAGGAGAAAAACAGGCATTACATAATGATAAAGAGAACAATTCAACAATAAGATGTAACTATCCTAATCATATAATCACCCAACATTAGAGCACTCAGATTCATTAAACTCCATTCTTGACCTAGGAAAAAACTTAGACACACAGTAATAGTGGGAGACTTCAACATCTCACTGACAGCATTAGACAGATCACTGGGGCAGAAAACTAACAAAGAAATTTTGAACTTAAACTCAACACTTGACTGATTTGATCTAATAGACATCTACAGAATAACCTATCCAAAAATCACAGCATATACATTCTTCTCATCTGCACATAGAACATATTCTAAAATCGGTCACATGCTGTCATAAAGAAAGTCTCAATAAATTAAGAAAAAAAAAAGAAATAATATCAAGTACACTCTCAGACCACAGTGCAATAAAAATAGAAATCAATATCAAGATCTCTCAAAATTACACAAATACCTTAACAACTTTTTCCTGACTAACTCCTGGGTGAACACTGAATTTAAGGCAGAAATCAAAATTTTTTTTGAAATTAATGAAAATAGGGATATAACTTACCAAAATCTCTGGGATGCAGCTAAAGCAGTGTTAAGAGGAAATTCTGTAGTGCTAAACACCTTCATCAAGAACTTAGAAAGGTCTCAAATTAACTATCTAACTTTGCACCCAGAGGAACTAGGAAAGAAAAGAAAAAAAAAAAAAAAAGAGTAGAAACCAACCCCAAAGCAAGCAGAAGAAATAACTAAAATAAGATAAGAACTGAATTAAATTGTACATCTGGAAGAATGTGCCTATGAATCCATCTGGTGGGTTTTTCTTTTTATTTATGATTAAATTTTGGAACTTGTTATTGGTCTGTTCAGGGTTTCATGTTCTTCCTGGTTCAATCTTGGGAGGTACCAATTTTACTGAAACTACTCCAAAAAAATCAAGGAGGAGGGGCTTCTCCCTAACTCATTCAATGAAGCCAGCATCAGTCTGACACCAAAATCTAGCAGAGACACAATGAAAAAAGAAAACTTCAGACCACTATTCCTGATTAACATAGATGCAAAAATCCTTAACAAAATACTAGCAAACCCAATCCAGCAGCACATCAAAAACTTAATACACCACAATCAAGGAGGCTTCACTCCCGGGATGCAACACTGACTCAATATATGTAAATCAATAATGTGATTTACCACACAGAATTAAAAGCAAAAATCATATGACTATTTCAGTGGACGCAGAAAAAGCTTTCAATAAAATCTAACACTTCTTCATGATAAAAACCCTCAGCAGACTAGTCCATCTAAGGAGCATGCCTCAAAATAACAATAGCTATCTATGACAAACCCACAGCCAACATCATACTGAATGGGCAGAAGATAGAAATATTCCCCTTGAGAACTGGAACCAGATAAGAATGCCCACTCTAACCACTCCTATTCAACATAGTACTGGAAGTCCTGACCAGAGCAATTTAGGAAAAAGAAAGAAGGAAAAGGCATTCAAATAGGAAAAGGCAATATATCTTTACTAATGATATGATTCTATATCTGGAAAACCTTAAAGACTCCACCAAAAGGCTCCTATAAGTGATGAACAAATTTAGCAGTTTCAGGATACAAAATCAATGTACAAAATTCAATAGCAATTCTATACATCAATGACATTCAAATTGACATTCAAATTGGAAGAAGACAATCCCATTTACGGTAGCCACAAAAAAATGGAAATACCTAGGAATACAGCTAACCAAGGAGGTGAAAGATCCTATAAGAAGAACTGGTCAGGCGTGGTGGCTCATGCCTGTAATCCCAGCACTTTAGGAGGCAACGGCAGGCGGATCATGAGGTCAGAAGTTCAAGAACAGCCTGGCCGATATGGTGAAGCCCCATCTCTACTAAAACTACTAAAATTAGCCAGGTGTGGTGGCACATGCCTATAGTCCCAGCTACTCGGGAGGCTGAGGCAGGAGAATCACTTGAACCTGGGAGGCAGTGATTGCAGTGAGCAGAGATTGCGCCACTGCACTACAACCTGGGCGACAGAGTGAGACTCCATCTCAAAAAAAAAAGGAACTATGAATGAAATATTGCTGAAAAAATCAGAGAAAACACAAATAAATCAAAAAATGTTCCATGCTCATGGAAGAATAAATGTCATAAAAAACAGCCATACCACCCAAAGTAATTTACAGATTCTATGTTATTCCTATACAACTAACAATGTCATCTTTCACAGAATTAGAAAAAACATTCACATGGAACCAAAAAAGAACACAAACAGCCAAAGCAATCCTAAGCAAAAAGAACAAATCTGGAAGCATCATACCACCTGATTCCAAACTATACTATGAGGCTACAGTAATCAAGACAGCATGGTAATGGTACAAAAACAGACACAGACCAATGGAACAGAATAGAAAACCCAGAAATAAAGCTGCACACCTACAGCCATATGATCTCCAACAAAGCTGACAAAAGCAATGAAGAACGCACCCCTATTCAATAAATGATTCTGGGATAACTGGCTAGCCATATGCAGAAAGATTAAACTGCACCCCTACACCATATAAAAAATTAAGCAAAATGGACTAAAGACTCAAATGTATGACCTAAAACTATAAGATTCATAGAAGCAGCCTAGGAAATACCCTTCTCAACATTGGCCTTGGCAAAGAATTTTGGGCTAAGTCCCCAAAAGCAATGGCAACAACAACAAAAATTGACAAGCGGGACCTAATTAAAAGTAAAAAGTTTCTGCACAGTAAATAAACTATCAACAGAGTAAACAGACAACCTACAGGAATGAGAGAAAATATTTACAAACTATGTATCTAACAAAGGTTTCATATCCAGACTCTATAAGGAACTTAAATCAATAAGCAAAAAAACAACCCCATTAAAAAATGGGCAAAGAACATGAACAGACACTTCTCAGGAGATATACGAGTGACCAACGAGCATATGGAAAAGTATTCATCATCGGTAATCATCAAAGAAATGCAAATCAAAACCATAATGAGATACCCTCTCATACCAATCAGAATAACTATTATTAAAAAGTCAAATAATATTAGATGCTGGCAAAGCTGCAAAGAAAAGGGAATGCTTATACAAAATTGATGGGAATGTAAATTAGTTCAGCCACTGTTAACAAAACACAATTATATTCTCAGGTTACTAAGGGGTTTAATTAGGAATGATTAAATGTCTCAAACATTTATTTTGGCATCTTTGATATTACTAGCATAGCAAATCCCGCTGTCCCATATTTCCTTCAAATCATTACCTTCTCCATGTTTCCCAGAGAAAAACCTTATCCTAAAGTTCTACATATTAGTTTCACCTACTCTTGAACTTTTTACAAATAAAATCACACAGCACACAAAAACAAACAAAAAGAAGTGTTATAATCACGTTGTGGTTTATAAACTCAAGATAACATGAGTTAGGGCTTGGATACATCCAAATAGTAGGATATTCACCATGTCAGCTTTCTCAAAAACTAGTGTCTTTTTTATTTTTGGAATTAGGTGTTAAGATACCATTTCCTTCAAATCCTTAATTTTATACAGAGAGATGGACTTACTTTGCCTAAGTGTAGTTTGTGACAGCATCAAGACAGGCATCCAGATTTCTTAAAACATGCAGCAATGTTCTTTCTCTTGGATTATTATCCTTACAGTTAAGTAAAGTAATGGATGCATTACTACTGGCTACATGTAACTGGAAGAATTGATGCTCCCTCTCTATTAAGTCTTGCTAGTTGAAAATCCAGTTCTTATTTTGTGAATAAAACATCTGTACATGGACTTTGAGTACTAAAGAATCAGAAGCTCTTGTCCTAGAAGAGCTTCCATTCTGAACGGCAAAATACCAAAGAAATGTGAAATTAAAAGTTAAAATATAATTTAAGACAGCACAAGTACTCCCACAAGACAGATTAATTGCCAATAAAATGGGTCTTGTGCCTGATATTCAATATAGCCTTTTAAAAAATTATAACTCAATATTTTAAAGAAACACATCCACTTTTGTAGCATTATTTAATGGACAAACTTAAAATATCAGTATAACACAGGAAGGACAAGATACACTGTCTACAAGTGAAACAAATACCTGTCTTCAGATTATGGAATACAACTTTCTGTCCCCAAGAGCATAAAATGTGCCTTTATAACACTTTTCTAAGGTACCCATTAGTTATGAATCCCTCAGAGTATTGAGTTATTGCCTTAAAATAAGACAAACTGGCCAGCCTAAACACAGCACAAGTTTCTGAGATGTTGATAGACAAACATTTTACAGTCAAAAAATACCTTTAAAAAGTGGGAAAATAAAATTCAAGTTTTATAAAAAACAACTCCAACTTTAGGAGGAAAGAAGACATTCAAAACGATTTCAAAAACAAAACTAATGAGTTTGCTAATTATTTGCTTAAGAATGATTAACAAGATAATAATTAAATGTTCTTTTAAACTCTAATAGGTACAATTTCTAAACAGTAATTATTTCATTTGCCTCCTGGAACACTTTTATTCATGAAAAAAATGGTAATAAGAGTTTTAAAGTAAATAATTTAACACACAATTTCAATGTGAAAATTCTTTTCCACATGGGTTTTATTAAAAGTACCTTTCTGAATATTAGTTTCATATTCAATTAAACTACTTTTATTTCTAGGTGGACTGGAAATACAGTGACCAATTGTCCCAATTTGCTTAGGATTGAGGGGTTTCCTGAGACGCAGGACCTTCAGTACTAAATTGTAACAGTTGAGCAAAGCAGGACAGTTGGTCATCCTAGTTGGAGTATATGTGTGGCCAATCTGTGTTCCCAATGAAAACAAAAAGAGCTAGATAATATACAGAAACCGTTTAATTGAAGACAGCAAAGATCTGCTACAGTGACAAGAAATGGAGGGAATAAGACTCCAAAAGGGAGACACTTAAAGAGGTGAGCTGATGTTTATCGATGATTTTACCATGGAGACATTTATCAAGTCTAGGCAAATGGAGGTTGAGACTCCAGGCTATTGTAGTACAGCTTTTATGGAGACCTAGGACTTTTAATTAAAAAGTCAGATTTTCCTTCAGAATATTTATAGAATTTTTGTATTAGGTGGACGCAAAAGTAATTGCAGTTTTTTGTATGTAGATATTAGGTTGGTACAAAAGTAATTGCAGTGGCAAAAATCGCAATTACTTTTGTACCAATCTAATATCTACATGCAAAGACTCTGAAGAGTAAAGCAGAATTTTTGGCATTCTCACATGTCAAAGATTAGCATTCGTTCGGTACATGCCAGAAGAAGGGCTGCAAAAAAACACAGCAAGCTCCCAGTTAAAACACCTGGAGGGCCAATGGTAGAAAGAGGCCGAGTGAGTCTCATGAGAAATACAACTAAGCCTTGAAATTAGTACAGTCACTAATTACATTAAGGTGCTTAGCTAGCTATCTGCATAGTGGGGAAAAACATGATCCCTCTGCGGAGGCAAACATCTTTTTTTTATTTAACAAAATACCCATTATTTGAAAAAAATTTATTAGTAATGCCAAGAGACAGGACTACATGATCAAAAACCAAGAAAACAAAAAACAGATACTCCAAATATTGGAATTAGTTGATAATTACCTTAAAATAAATATAATTAATATGTCTAAGAAACAAGAAAAAGATAGATAAAACAATTAAGAATTACCTCAGAGAATATTAATAAAAATCTTTTAATAATCAAATGTAGGCATGCAAAGAAAAAAATACACATACACACGATCTGAAATGTAGAACCCATTAGATGTTTGAGAGTAGATGAAACGGATGACAAAATTAGTGAAATAAAAGACAAGTCAACAGAAATAGCCAAACTTAAAGAGAAAAAATTCAATGGGAAAAAACGGAAGAGTATAAGAGATATGTGGGACATAATCAAATGTCTAAGAACAATACATAATTAGAATCTCAAACAGGAGAGAGAAAATGGGGTAGAAACAATACTTGAAAAGATAATGGCCAAGAATCTCCCAAACTGAAGAAAAACACCATCCTATGGTATCAGAAAGCTCAGGCAGGAAGCTCAAGCAGAATAAAAAGGGAAACAACAAAAAAGAAAAATCCTTTACATCCCTTGTAAGCTGGATTCCTACGAATATTATTCTCTTTGAAGCAATTGTGAAAGGAAGTTCATTCATGATTTGGCTCTCTGTTTGTCTGTTACTGATGTATAAGAATGCTTGTGATTTTTGCACATTAATTTTGTATCCTGAGACTTTGCTGAAGTTGCTTATCAGCTTAAGGAGATTTTGGGCTGAGATGATGGGATTTTCTAAATATACAATCATGTCATCTACAAACAGGGACAATTTGACTTCTTCTTTTCCTAATTGAATACCCTTGATTTCTTTCTCTTGCCTGATTGCCCTAGCCAGAACTTCCAACACTACGTTGAATAGGAGTAGTGATAGAGGGCATCCCTGTCTTGTGCCAGTTTTCAAAGGGAATGCTTCCAGTTTTTGCCCATTCAGTATGATATTGGCTGTGGGTTTGTCATAAATAGCTCTTATTATTTTGAGATAAGTTCCATCAATACCGAATTTATTGAGAGTTTTTAGCATGAAGGGCTGTTGAATTTTGTCAAAGGCCTTTTCTATATCTATTGAGATAATCATGTGTTTTTTGTCTTTGGTTCTGTTTATATGCTGGATTACGTTTATTGATTTGCATATGTTGAACCAGCCTTGCATCCCAGGGATGAAGCCCACTTGATCATGGTGGATAAGCTTTTTGATGTGCTGCTGGACTCAGTTTGCCAGTATTTTATCGAGGATTTTTGCATCAATGTTCATCAGGGATATTGGTCTAAAATTCTTTTTTGTTGTATCTCTGCCAGGCTTTGGTATCAGGATGATGTTGGCCTCACAAAATGAATTAGGGAGGATTCCCTCTTTTTCTATTGATTGGAATAATTTCAGAAGGAATGGTACCAGCTCCTCCTTGTACCTCTGGTAGAATTCAGCTGTGAATCTATCTGGTCCTGGACTTTTTTTGGTTGGTAGGCTTTTAATTATTGCCTCAATTTCAGAGCCTGCTATTGGTCTATTCAGGGATTCAACTTCTTCCTGGTTTAGTCTTGAGAGAGTGTAAGTGTCCAGGAAATTATCCATTTCTTCTAGATTTCCTAGTTGATTTGCATCGACGTGTTTATAGTATTCTCTGATGGTAGTTTGTATTTCTGTGGGGTCAGTGGTGATATCCCCTTTATCATTTTTTATTGTGTCTATTTGATTCTTTTCTCTTTTCTTCTTTATTAGTCTTGCTGGCAGTCTATCAATTTTGTTGGTCTTTTCGAAAAACCAGCTCCTGGATTCATTGATTTTTTTGGAGGGTTTTTTGTGTCTCTATCTCCTTCAGTTCGGCTTTGATCTTAAGGACCTCTTCAAGGAGAACTACAAACCACTGCTCAGTGAAATAAAAGAGGACACAAACAAATGGAAGAACATACCATGCTCATGGATAGGAAGAATCAATAGCGTGAAAATGGCCATACTGCCCAAGGTAATTTATAGATTCAATGCCATTCCCATCAAGCTACCAATGAGCTTCTTCACAGAATTGGAAAAAACTGCTTTAAAGTTCATATGGAACCAAAAAAGAGCCCACATTGCCAAGACAATCCTAAGTCAAAAGAACAAAGCTGGAGGCATCACACTACCTGACTTCAAACTATACTACAAGGCTATAGTAACCAAAACAGCATGGTACTGGTACCAAAACAGAGATATAAACCAGTGGAGCAGAACAGAGTCCTCAGAAATAATACCACACATCTGCAGCCACCTGATCTTTGACAAACCTGAGAGAAACAAGAAATGGGGAAAGGATTCCCTACTTCATAAATGGTGCTGGGAAATTTGGCAAGTCATAAGTAGAAAGCTGAAACTGGATCCTTTCCTTACTCCTTATACGAAAATTAATTCAAGATGGATTAGAGACTTAAATGTTAGATCTAATACCATAAAAACCCTAGAAGAGAACCTAGGTAATACCATTCAGGACATAGGCATGGGCAAGGACTTCATGTCTAAAACACCAAAAGCAACGGCAACAAAAGCCAAAATTGACAAATGGGATCTAATTAAACTAAAGAGCTTCTGCACAGCAAAAGAAACTACCATCAGAGTGAACAGGCAACCTACAGAATGGGAGAAAACTTTTGCAATCTACTCATCTGACAAAGGGCTAATATCCAGAACCTACAAGAACTCAAACAAATTTACAAGAAAAAAACAAACAACCCCATCAAAAAGTGGGCAAAGGATATGAACAGACATTTCTCAAAAGAAGACATTCATAGAGCCAACAGACACACGAAAAAATGCTCGTCATCACTGGCCATCAGAGAAATGCAAATCAAAACCACAATGAGATACCATCTCACACCAGTTAGAATGGCAATCATTAAAAAGTCAGGAAACAACAGGTGCTGGAGAGGATGTAGAGAAATAGGAACACTTTTACACTGTTGGTGGGATTGTAAACTAGTTCAACCATTATGGAAAACAGTATGGCGATTCCTCAAGGATCTAGAACTAGTAGTACCATAGGACCCAGGCATCCCATTATGGGGTATATACCCAGAGGATTATAAATCACACTCCTATAAACACACAGGCACACGTATGTTCATTGTGGCACTATTCACAATAGCAAAGACTTGGAATCAACCCAAATGTCCATCTGTGACAGACTGGATTAAGAAAATGTGGCACATACACACCATGGAACACTATGCAGCCATAAAAAAGGATGAGTTTGTGTCCTTTGTAGGGACATGGATGCAGCTGGAAACCATCATTCTCAGCAAACTATCACAAGAACAGAAAACCAAACACCGCATGTTCTCACTCATAGGTGGGAACTGAACAATGAGATCACTTGGACTCGGGAATGGGAACATCACACACCGGGGCCTATTATGGGGAGGGGGAAGGGGGAGGGATTGCTTTTGGAGTTATACCTGATGTAAATGACTGGTTGATGGGTGCCGACAAGATGATGGGTGCAGCACACCAACATGGCACAAGTATACATATGTAACAAACCTGCACGTTATGTACATGTACCCTAGAACTTAAAGTATAATAATTAAAAAAAAAAAAAAAAGACAAATCCTAGGAAAATGAATCAAGTAAGAATGCTGGAAACCAGAAAGAAAAACCTTTAGCAACACATTTTTTTAAAAAGATCTATTACTCTCTATAAGCCTCATTAACTTCTAAAAAAAAAGTGAGAAGCCTGAAGACATAAAATGACATTTTTAACATGCTACAATAGGCAATCTAGACTTTCATATCTAATGAAAATATCTTTCAAGTTTAAAGTAAAATATTTCATCAGAAAAAAAAAAAAAAAAAAACAGGGAATGTACTACCAAGAAACAGTCCCTACAAGAAAATAGTAAAGAGTGTTCTTCAGATTGTTTAAAAAAAAAAAAAAAACCTAGATCCCATAGGGAAATATGAAATTGTTAAAGAAAAATGATCAGCAAAGAAAATGGTAAATGTGATAATATAAATATACACTTAGTAGTGACAGTACCAATCGATACTAGTAAGTAATACTACATTTGTGTCTATATGGTTCAACAAATGTAAAATTAAAATAATCAAAAGGCAGCAAGTAAATGGCATTAAAGCCTTTTAAGGTTCTAGAAATAGTCAACAGTGCAGATTATAATCTTTAGTAAAAGTTCATATAAATAGCAGATTGATAGAGGATATAACAAGTCAATGATGCATGTTATCATTCCTAGCATAAGAATATATAACTAGAGTAATAAAGGATAAAATGAATCATAAAAGTTAATTCAAAAGAAAATAAAAGCAAAAAGAAAAAGGTACTTAAAGCAGCTGGGTCACATACACCAGCAAATAGTAAAATGTATAATAGAAACCAAACGTAGCACTAATTATATTAAATGTAAATGGACTGCAAATTCCAATTACTAAGACTAACAGATAAGATGAAAACACAAAACCTGAATATACACTGATTATGAGACACACTTTAAAGAATGCAGGATGTTTGTAAGTATCATGATGGAAGATACATATCATACAAATGCTAACCAAACAAAACTCTTATAGCTAGTTGGAAATAGGAAATGCCAAGTCTCAGTAAGGTAGATTCCTTCAAAAAGGAAATACAAGCAACATGGATTAGAGATGATAATATCTCAAGAAAACAATGTAAATAGTTGTTTTATGTCAAATCTCTATCCCTCACTAAATCCAATCAGAAGAAGTGTCATACTTCAATGTAGCTAATATAAACAAAAAGTAGCCTCTGGAGTAGCAATCCCTCTTTTGCCAGTTTGGCTCAAGTAAAAGCAAAATACAGAGGATAGAACAAGAATTATCTAACAGGGGTCAGCAAACTTCTTTTGTAAAGGGGCAGATACTAAGTACTTTGGCTTGTAAGATAAACAGTACTTGCCGCAACAACTCAACACTACCCTAAGTTGTAGTACGAAAACAGCCACAGATAAGCAGCACATGTGTGCCTGTGTTCCAATAAAGCTTTATTTACAAAAATATTGCCAACCTGTGATCTAGAGCAGTTGTTCTCAAAAGCATGGCCCCTGGATGGCAACACTAGCATCACCTGGGTACCTGTTATTAAACTTATCTAGAGCCACAAGGTCCTATATTGATTGTCAAGATTAAAATACTGAGGAGGAAGAACTAAATATCTATATTAAGGTCTCATACCCATCTCATGTTCAGCAATTGAGACCTAAAATGAGGTTGAGGATTTTAAAGTAAAAATGAAACCCACAGTTGACATATAGATCACCCATAACCATGAAGTCAAAACTGAAGTCATCCTGATTTTCCCAAAAAGGAAAATATGTGGCCAAAAACAGTAGTTACTAAATGTACACATGGGGAAACTGAGGATCCAGTTAAATTACTTGTTCAAGGTATCACTGGCTCTCTTCAACATTCAGTTAATCTAACAAACACATCTTTCCCCACCTCTAATGAACTTCATATTCTACATTATCTTTTCTAACTCAAGTAGGGACATATGTAGCATATAAACACCCCAGACAATATAGAAAACAAGCCAATACATTTATCGTATCACTTTTACTATCCTCATTTTGACTTTGGTCAAGGAGGCTTTTGGCTGTGTGGTATCACACGGATACTATCACCTACTTCTACTGACTCTACCAACTTCCCTCATCTTACCCCACTTACATACACACACACACGCACACACACACACACACACACACAATCTCTCTCTTTCTTTCTCTCTCTCCCCTTTCCACTTTGCCTGTTTCAGGGACAAGGCAGTGGGATTAACTGCATAATTATGATGATCTATCACTATATAAAAGAAAAGATGGGGAAAACATCATTTAAAGAAAAAAAAAAAAGACATTACTTCTGAGCACATCAGTTCTAACCGCCCTAAAACCAAAATTCCCTAGTCCAGCTCTTAAAGGAAAAACAACATTTTGATATTAATTACATTTACAGAACTATTCAGCATTAACTACATATTCTAGTTGTGTGTTTTTTTCAAATTTTTCAAAAATGTAAATTTGACTTCTTGAGAAGTCCTATTTATCTATAACTATTTTTGTTCAGAATATAATTTTATGTTAAACATGTATACTTATATGACAAATAAGATTTAAATTTTTTCACATTAATGCTTTAAAAAATTACTAATTTAGTAACATATATTATATATATTACTATATTATGCTGAACTACGAATCCATGAGGCTTTCTGTACAAGACTGACCACACAGGTATTCTTTCCCTTAGATGTCATTAAAGTATAAAAATGTATAAGTCAATATACAGATGGCAAATAAGCATATGAAAATAAGTTCATCATCAGCTATTATGGACTAAATGTGTCCCCCAAAATTCTTATGTTGAAATCTAATTACCGGTGTGATGGTATTAGAAGGTACGACCTTTGGGAGGTAATTAGGTCATGAGAATAAAGTCCTAATAAATGAGATTAATGTCCTTTAAAAAGAGGCAGAGAGCTCTCTGGCCTTCTTTCCTCCATTTGAGGATAGAATGAGAAGTTAGCAGTCTGAAAATCAGAAGAGGATCCTCACCAGAACCTGACCATGCTGGCACCACGATCTCAGACTTTTGGCCCACCAACACGGTGAGAAAAAAATGTATGTTATCTATAAGCTATTCAGTGCATGGTATTTCCTATAGCAGCCTAAACTAAGACATCAGTCACCAGGAAAATGCAAATTAAAACCACAATTCTACATATTCTTGTCAGAACAGCTAAACTAAAAAATAGTAACATTACCAAATATTTGTGAGAATATTAAGAAAGTGGATTTCTCATATACTGCTAATGGAAATGTAAAATGGTACAGCCATCCTGGAAAATCATTTGGCCATTTCTTCTTAAAAAATTAAACCTGAGCCAACTGAGCACAGCAAGTTGCACCTGTGATTCCTGCTACTCAGGAGGCTAAAGCAGGAGGATAACTTGAGCCCAGGAGTTGGAGACTGCAATGAGTTATGATCACACCACTGCACTCCAGATTAAGTGACACAGCAAGATCTAGTCTCTTAAAAAAATAAAAATAAATAAAAACTAGGCCTATACTTACCATGAACTCAGAATAAAACTCCCAGGCATTTCTCCCAGGGAAATTAAAATTTATGTCCATATAAAATACTGCAGATAACCCTTCACAACAATTTGTAATAACCAAAACTGTAAGTAACCAAAATGCCCCTCAATTTAAGTGAATAGTTATGCAAACTGTGGTACTTCCATACTACAGAATACTACTCAGTAATAAAATGGAACAAACTACTGATACATGTAACAACTTAAGAAAAAAATCCAATGCCCAAAGGTCACTTCCTGTATGATTCCATTCATATGACATTCTCAAAATGACAAAAGTATAGACTATAGACGGAGAAGAGTTCATGGTTAAGAGGGTTTAGGAATGGTGCTAGGGTAAGACACATTTTAAACAAGGTGTAATTGTAAAAGGATAACACAAGGAGACCTTTTTGGTAATGAAACATTTCTAATTACAGTAGTGTTTAAACAAATCTACACCATAAAATGGTAACAGAACCACATGTACACTGTACCTATATGAAATTCCTGGTTTTGATATTATACTATAGTCACATAGGATGTAACCTTTGGGGAACTGGGTGTACTGTACATGGGACTTCTCTGTACTATCTTTGCAACTACATGTTGAAATCTATAATTATTTCTAAATAAAAAGTTAAAAGTAACAACTATTTGATGATACACAATAAACTTTCAAATTATCTTATTTAGGGGGAAAAATTATCTATTAAATCCATGAGACCTGAAGAAAATAAGTCATTTGCTCCATCATTTCTATTATTTTGGTTTTGGGAGGGAGAGAGGTTTTGAAAAACCTACCTGATGTTTATAATTGTCCAGTTGAGAAATTATAACATTACTACTGGCATAATGTAAAAGTAGATTGCTTTGCTTTGCAAAGACATTAAAAGTTAAAATATTGAAAGTGCACCTAGATTTGACTGCATTTGTCTTTCTTCAGAGATTAAATTCCATAGTTAACTGTGGCTAAATCTAAATATATAAACTTAATTCTAAGAAGTACATTTTCAAAGCATTTAATATAGTAAGATTTCATTTTTGATACATAAAATATTTGCAATAGCAGCAAAAGCAAACTGAACTAGAGGACATTTAAAATAAAAATAATAGTAATTCTCATAAAAGAGTTAAATAGTCCTACGCATTTACTTGAGATATTTCATGCCAGAAAAAGAATACGAACACACACATCACTTATAGCCAATATTTAATAATCCCAAATTGATGTGTAAAAAAGTCTTTATGATCTGTTACCGCCCCAAAGAAGGCATCATAATAACTTTCAAGAATATATTCTTTGACTTCTAACCTCTGCTCTTCTTTAGAATTACCTGTAAGAGGGGAAAAAATAAGATTAATATTATATCTATGAAAAACAAAACATCATTCTTTAACAAAAAGTTAAATAGTCCTGGGTGCATAATATGCAAGACTGACTTTATAAAACCCAATTTGGAAGATGATTAGGGAATCTTTTGTCTTATAGTCTTAGATTTCTCTAAAAAGAGTCTTATCTCAATGAATATGAAACATGCCTAGATTCTAAAAACCTGGCTTTATTAGTTACCGCTAGATGTTAATTTCTTCCACTGTAAATCAAAAGTGTTCAGATTAATGGTTTCGAACTTGAAATTTTTAGACAATTTAGTTATCTAAATTAGGAGTTACATAATACCAGTTAAGGAGTTAAACAATATTCTAAAACTCAAAAAGTCTATTATAAATCAGATATTTCACAACTATAAAGTAGGAAAAATCCACTGCAACATTAAATTTCTTATATTTGGACTGGAATTATAATCATTTGAGACTAAAAATGGTCATCTTATGCTGAACAATTTGTTAAGTAGATTATTTTTAAAATATATAGTCTGTGTGGTACAAATTTTTTTAAAAAGGAGATTTTTAGTTGTAAAAAGACTGACAGCATTAGTCAGAATATTTTTTTTAAAACTTATCTACGATTTTAAGTAAACAAACCTACAGTTTATTAATACAAATCCTAAATTTAAAAAAATACATGTATATTCTTCAATATCTGAAGCGTTGTTTTTCCTGCAGAAAAATATTTACATTGACTTTAACAGTCTAGAAATTTGTCGGAATGTTTATAATTGCAAGATAATTTAAAATCCCTAGAAAATGCCAAGACATGCACACTTCTAGACTTCCACAAGACCATCAAATAAATCTGTATCTAGGTTAGTACTTCTCTGTTCTACAAGATAATATCATGTGTACTTCAAAAGAAAGTTTGAATAGTCAAATGAATTTACAAAATGCTGAGTATATTATGTACTCAAATAAGCTTACAAAATACTAAACGGAGTTCAACAGGTTTCCTTACTGCTGTATTTCTCTCTTGGCCTTTCATAACTTTATATAACTATAGTTATATAAGACATTAGGATTATGAGAAACTTGATACAGGGTGCATGGGAACTCTATTTTTTGTGCCTTCTTATTTTAAAATAAATTTAAAATAAAAACGTCTACAAAAAGGTAGACTGTCAAAAATAAGTTTCTCTCCTCTATCATCCCCAGTCAACTGTGGTTGCCAGTTTCTTACATATTCTTATAGAAACAAGTTCTACGATAATACTGTGACTAATCAAGGAAGTACAGTATGCCAGGTTATCTACACTTATTTGACCACAGAAGTGTTTAAGGTAAGGCCTTGATTAACATCATTTGGAAATAACATTTTCAGGAACATATCTGGAAAATTGCGCCGTAGACAACATATTCTTAACATTACATAAAAATAACAGTAAAAAGCAATCATCTCTACTTGTATTTTTTTTTTTTTTTTCTTTTTTTTGAGACGCACTTTTGCTCTTGTTGCCCAGGCTAGGTTGCAATGGTGCCATCTTGGCACACTGCAACCTCTGCCAAAACAAAGTTAAAAGAAATCAAATAGTGATATGCTTTGGCTTTGTGTCCCCACCAAAATCTGATCTCGAATTGTAATCCCTTCATGTTGAGAAAGGGAGGTGATTGGATCATGGGGGCGGTTTTTCCCATGTTGTTCTTCTGATAGTGAGTGAATTCTCTTTCCTTCATAAATAACCCAGTCTTGGGTATTTCTTTATAGCAGTGTGAAAATGGACTAATACAATGAGGTAATTAGGATAATTTTAAACAATCAAGAAGAAAGTAAGTTTTGATGAATTTCAAGGTGATATATCTTCTCCGTCTACAGATTAGCAGTCTGTAGGAACATGAATGTTTCCTCTAAAGCAGTAGCCATTAATATTACCATTGGAAATCAATAATATACATATGGAGGTAATCTAACTCCTTAATTAAAATAATTAACTCATAAAAGGCCAAATATCAACTCAACAAAGCTGAGTAAGGTATACAAATCAGGGAGAGGTGATGAAACGAGTGATAATTTTGAAGTTTAATTCTTGCTCGAGAAAAGAAATCTGGATTTTACCTTTGCTGCAGCCAGTACATGCTCCTTGTTAATGACTCTACACTTACTCTCACAAGCATTTGTCCTGGACTCTTCTGCTAATCGATGAACAAACAGTAAGCAGTTCAGATGGACCTTTAAAACAGAAAATCCAAGTGGATTTTTAAGCTCAAATACTGATGCACTGAAATAATGATTTTTAAAAATTAATTATCTCAAAATGTATTGTTATACTATTTACCATTGTGATTAAGTAAATTAAGTCTATTTAAAATTACATAGAATTCAGTCCCTCTTAGATTCCCTACAGAGAGACTTGGTCACTGCAATACATAAAACAAGCTATGCAAGGCAGACCAAAGGCCATTTTGTAAAGCATCATTATATATCAAAATGTATGTAAGATTCACTTAGTAACAAATATTCCTGCTTCTGATTCCAAATGGATTTTAATTTATAACATAATTTAAAATTTCCAGAAATTTTTAAATCAAAACATACCAACAACTACATTTTAGGCTATTATACTACAATCTGAGGTCAAAGATTTTTAAACAGATATATTTAATTTGAAATATTTGTTTAAAAACATGTTAATAGTTGAAATTGTTTAAGTCTGCTAAATTGAAAAGTGTATGCACAAAGGTCAAGTTATTTGTCATCCAACAACTATCATAAAATAACCATACTTACTATTAATACTTTTCAAGCCTCTTTTAAAAATTTATTTAAAATAGGTAATATAAGCAGACTGAAAAATTTAAAAGTCAATAAAAGAACTATAGTTATGTAAGATATGAGAACTGTGGAAAGCTGGGTAAAGGATACATGGAAACTGTGTACTATTTTTGCACCTTCTTTTGAGTCTATAATTATTTTAAAAATATAAAACAACAAAGTTTATAAAAGGGTAGACTATCAAAAATAAGTCTATTCCCCATCTCATCCCCCAATCAACCATTGCTGACACTTTCCTGTACATTCTTACAGAAACAAGCTCTATATAAGCAAAACATATGTACTCATCATCAGATAATATATCAATATTATCTGATTACATATATGTATAAACAAATGCTGATATGTCATATAAAATAACATTTTGTTAAGTATTTTACTCAAAATCACCATCCAAAGCAACAAAAGTCCTAATCTACAAGCACATTATTTGGAGAAAAGTTAAAGTACATGTAATCCAAGCAGAAGACAATGTGAAGTGAGCTAAAGTTGTATCTCAGTCTCCAATCTAGGATCATATGTAGTACTCTTATTTATATTATTGGACGTATCTTCCCCATCCTTTACTTCTGCCAGGTACCTGAAGGCACTACCAACTTAGATCCAATTAGATAGTGTCTTTAACATGATTTATTTTGTTATTTACATCATGGCAAGAGATCTTTGCAGTTAGAAGAACAATTTATACACAATACTTAATATTCACTATCTTGTGTACTGAACACTCTCCCACAGTTCATCAAATGTTAAATAACTAGTAATATGGTATTTTAATGCTTTCTATAATGCAGAAATCTTTAATAGATTGTTATATAGGTGTTTAATAATGTTCTAGTGATATGTGGAGAAAACAGAGGTTTGGGAATTTAAACAAGATGAACAATCTATAAAAGGTGGATATTCTTTTGGTACATTTTTGATGCACTATCTTCTTTGATTCTCACAAGAGAAAAGCAAGGTAAAGCAACCCAATACCAATTATTTACATTATACTGTGCCAATTATTTTTTAAACTTTCAATGATAGCCCATTTATTTTGGTAGCAAAAACACCCCATAATATGGCACAATTTCATTTGTTAATCTATACTTTGTACTTCTAAAAGTAAACAGCTTCCAGATACCCTCAGCATAAATTCCAAATTCCTTAACACTAAATCCCACTTGACTGGGGTTCTAGTTTCACCTCTCACTGTTCTAAGCTTCCAGTTCTACACTAAGCCTTTTGAATTTGAGAATTCAAATGCAACCTTGCCTCTAGGCATCCTACTTGTTTATAGACTTCTCTGAAAAGTCCAGCTTCCCCCAATATGTAAGGTTATATTGATCCACAGCAATCTGAACTTCCTATCACTGCATAGACTACATCATGCTGTAATTTCTCACTTAGCTGTCTTCCTCAGTGTACTCTAAGGACACGAATTATGCCTAGCCTTTTCAACACTCTATCCCCAGTGTCCCTTAACACATTTTTTAATACATAGTAGGTAGCTAATAATTATTATTGCATGAAGACCCCACCACATCTCCCCAAATAAGGCAAAAAAAAATTTTTTTTTAAATCAGATTCTATTAAACCACACTGTCTTAAGACTTAATTCACTAACCTAGATGGAATACCCTTTCCTCTTCATGGTCATGAGCCGTGGATACTGTGATGGTTAATACTGAGTGTCAACTTGACTGAAGGATGAAAAGTATTGTTCCTGGGTGTGTCTGTAAGGGTGTTGCCAAAGGAAAATAATATTGGAGTCAGTGGACTGGGCAGACCCACCCTCAATCTGGATGGGCACCATCTAATCAGCTGCCAGCATGGCTAGAATAAAGCAGGCAGAAGAATGTGAAAGTACTTGACTTGCTGAGTCTTCCAGCCTTCATCTTTCTCTCATGCTGGATGCTTCCTGCCTTTGAACATCAGACTACAAGTTCTTCAGCTTTTGGACTCTTGGACTTACACCACTAATTTACCAGTGGCTCTAGGGCCTTCGGCCACAGAGTGAAGGCTGCATTGTCGGCTTCCCTACTTTTGAGGTTTTGGGACTGGGACTGGAACTGGCTTCCTTGCTCCTCAGCTTGCAGATGGCCTACTGTGGGACTTCACCTTGTGACTGTGTGAGTCAATACTCCTTAATAAACTCCACTTCATATATACATCTATCCTATTAGTTCTGTCCCTCTAGCGAACCCTAATACAGATACTGAGATAAATTAGTATTACTTTTTCAGATCTCACAAAAATTTTTTCAAGCAACCTATATCTGTCATGAAACAGTTAATTGAGTGGTGCTACTTCAATGCACTAAGGTTTATATTAAAATGGTCAGAACAAAAGTTAGTTTCAGGGTATTAGCTAGGCATTCTAACTTGAAAAAGGTAAGCTATTCCATCAATAAGTTACTTTTAAAAATCTGCTTGCTTAAAAATAAATCAAAGGAAATTTATAAAGAAATACTTATTGACAGTCTCAGTTGACAGAAAGACTGGGCCAGTCTGACTTCCTCCTCCCTTTGTCATAGCACTTTTGAATTTTACATGAACTATAAGCACCCAGATATTTGCAGAGCATTTCTTTACATGTAACATGTTAACTCTCTCCCTAGTATCATCCCTGGGGCTAAACAATCAAATAAGGCATAAAACAAACAAAATAACAAACAGCCAGTGAAGAATGATAAAATAACACAAAGAAATTATAAATAAAATGCTAGAAATAACATCAATCCACATAGAGTTGCATTTACAAAATTAATTGTAGACTCAGAATGTTGAAGCCATTATGCAAAACACCAGGAATACAAAAATTTCCAAATTCAAGCTCCCAGACTAGTAGGATAATAAAACCCATAAAGAAAAAGGCAAATGTGTGACAACAGATGATGGAGAAGGATAAGATTGATCCTTTCTAAGGACATTAAGGAAAGCTTCACTGAAGTAACATACAAACTGGATTTTGAAAAAATTATAGGTTGCCAAGTAGAGAGAAGACTTCTTCAAGCAGAAGAAACATCATGTACAAATGCAGCATAAAAGTAGATTAATTTTGTGTTAAAGATAATGGGAGACAAAGAAGGAGCTACTCATTCTCCTCAAGAAGCTGCATACCACACTAGGAGGCATCAACATATGAAACTCCTGGACAACAGTGTTAAGAGTCCCAACAGCTCAACTGTATGATGTATACTCTTACTGTTGTCCAAGTTCAGAAAAAAGAACTGATCAAAACTAACTGCCTTAACTATAGAAAACTTTGTGGATGATGTGGGATGCAAGTGAATTACACTTCTACATAATCTCATTTGATTTTACCTTAGGTCTTTTCATGATTCTAGCTTTTCTTTACAAAGGCTGCTCCCTTTAATTTTAAGGTTCCTCTCACTTAATCTTGGAATAACTTTCAGGTGTAGTTTAATGCTAACTCATTGAACTTTCTGCTAACTCATTGAACTGGATAAGATTATGAAGTGTCAAAGGTGAGCAGAAAGCTATAAACCATGCCATATACAAGACAGTGAAGGGGAACTGTTTAATGAAAGCCAAAGACGACGAGCATACTACCTGGGAAAAGCTAGTGACCAAAAGTACATTCTATACCCCATCAATGCAACCGCTTGAAATTTCAACTCACCCACTTTCCCATGCCACCTGGATCCCACCGCACTATGGAGCTCCTCTGTCCATGGGTTCTTCGGAGGAAGAAAGGGGTAGATGTGGGAGGATGCTAACTACTTGAGAAATTTCAACTAAGCAATTTGCACCAGCTGGTAGTCTCCTGGATATCTTTGATCAGGTACATTTCCTCTCCCTCCACTTAGAAGCCCCAGTGAAAGCTCCATAATACACTATGTAAAAATGTTTTGCAAGTGAATTTCATTTTAATTCCGTTCATTTGTGCCACCTCTATCACCAGCATGGGGTAGTTAATTGGGGTCGAAGCACAAGACAGCCTGTATTGCCTCTTCTTACAGGATTTAAGAAAGTAACAAAAAAGAAGTACAGGAGATAGAAGTAATACTTTTCTAGGGGAAAATCTGTTTTTGTTGTGTTTTGGCTTCAGAGACCAAATAAGGAGAAAAGTGGCGACAATTCTATAGCAGTTTAGCAAAAAGGAAGAAACAGATAGGGTAGCAGTGGAGAACTCCGGGAAGTAAAAGAGTAAAGAGGAGGTAGAAAAACCAATGTCGTTTAAGAACCGCTAGGATGATGCATTCCTAAGACTATTCATGCAGTATGCTCTTATTACCCACAATTCTGTACCTTGATCTCCTGGAAATTATGTGTCCATTTGTAATGGCTCCTTTACTCAAAAAGCCAAGGACAAGATACCGAACATGCCTCCTGTGGTTGGCGTTCCTTGTGCCAGAGGAATATATATTCCAAGCATTCAACACACAAACTGAATTTATTTCAAGACAGAAACATTATTATACAGTGGGTTGATTGTGGCTTATTAGGAGAATATTATGCTTCAGGTATTATGAGTCAGATAAGCAGGCTTTAGTAGTCTAGCTTAAAAACTGACTAGGTGTTCTATTATTTGTCTAGCAAAATGAATTAACAGTTGAGAGCATTCTTCCTACAAATAAACTTTCCCATCAGGGTCCTTTAGTAAGCACCCTAACCTAGAGGAAATAGGGCAACATGTTTGGTTAAATGCGTAAATAGAGACGGAGGGAGGCAAGGGAGGAAGGCAAGAAGGGAGGCCCTTAAAAGGCATGTGAGCAATGGCTTTTACAATAGCTAAATAAAAATGGC
Organism: Piliocolobus tephrosceles; assembly: GCF_002776525.5. Taxonomy (NCBI): domain Eukaryota; kingdom Metazoa; phylum Chordata; class Mammalia; order Primates; family Cercopithecidae; genus Piliocolobus; species Piliocolobus tephrosceles. The sequence goes on along the minus strand of NC_045438.1, from coordinate 25,182,514 downwards.
AGAGACTGAATTCCAAAATCTATTTTTTAAAGGGTGAATCTTTCATACCCTTTGCAAGTACATTAATCACGGTGCCCTACTGTGTTCCTAAACAGCAATATTTAAAAACTGTAAGCAGTAACTGTACGTTAAGCTCACGTGACTAAGAGCTTCCCTTTAAGAAGATCCAGATATTTACGTTTCGACGCGGCCCGGTACAACTGAGCGCCAGGGATATGAACTGATATGCCAGGGTAGGGCATACGTATCCTGTCCTTGTTGGAACTGCCTTAAACATGGGCCTGAAAGAGTTATAAATTGGCTCGGGGCAGAAAAACAAAGGCTGGAGGTTATTGCCCTTACCTCTCCCGTGCCCCATTCCCAGCCCGAGAAGGGATGGAATCTCACCAGTAAGTCACCACTTTTCTCCAGACGAAGTTGAGGCTTCTGTCGCTTGAAGACTCGCTTTAGAAAGCCACGGGGAGCCTTCCGCTTTATCTGCTTCTTCTGGGAGACTGTGGTCGACAGCGCCATCCTCTCTGTCAAGTACCAGCTGCCTCAGCTTCCGAGGTGCTCTCTGTATCGCACACAAGCTCCGGGGACACTGGGCCAGTGATAACAATCCGGTACCTCTTAACGCTTCTTCAGGCAGAGAAACCCAGGTCAGAACTTTCGAATCCGCCGCCAACGGAACGCGCCCGTCGCTCAGTAGTGACGTCAACCCTGAGCAAGCCCCGCCCCCGGAGGCGCCTGGCTGTAGATGGAAAACGCCCACGGTGGGCGGGTCCCGGGAATACCTGACGTCATTAAGAGTCTGCGTCCTCCTTTCATCACATTCTGTATTATAACTTTTGCTCTGTGGAACTATTTCTGCTAGGTTCCCTAGAGATGACTGGAAGTTGTGGAGAGAGAGATTGGTAAGCCAAGGCAGTTCTTCAAGCACTCACTCTATTCTGTCCCTAATACCAATGAACAGAAGTTTGTGACGTTTTATCAGGATTCCTAAAGCACTAATGCAATGCCTTCCGAGCAAGGAATGCATGATTTTCAGATACTAACAGTTAAGAATTTTACACTTCTCCATAATTTCATTTGATCTTACCTTAGGTCTTTTCATGATTCTAGCTTTTCTTTACAAATGCTGCTCCCTTTAATTTTAAGGTTCCTCTCACTTAACCTTGCAACAACTTTCAGGTGTAGTTTAATGCTAACTTATTGAACTTTTTGTTACTTCTTCAAGCTATTAATTTATCTATCATCTGCTACTATAGAAGTATTAATAGTTATCAAACCTTAATGTGAATCAAAATCACCTAGGGGACTTGTTAAACTACTCTTTGGAGGGCCCGGCTCCCAGAGTTTCTCATTCACTAGATCTAGGGGGTACTCAAAAATTTGCAATTCTAAAAAGTCAGGGACATTGGCATTTGCTAGTCTACGGACCAATCTTTGAGATCCGCTGTGATTTTAATTATAATTATTTCTAATACTATCTCTATTGAGATCTCAATATTATATTATTATGATCTCACCCACACAAATGATCCTTCTGCTATCTGACCTCCCATTTCTAAGACCTCCTCTCTGCCGATCATCTTCTCCTACACCCTTGAGTTATTCACGCCTGTGGTCATACCCTAGGTGGTGTCATTACTAAATACCTTACTTTCGGTTTGATCTGCCACTTTCAATTTAGTTGTCTCTCTTCAACCGTATCGTCTATCTTTTGAACTTACTCCCTCCAACAATTCTTCGATGCTACTGGGACTACTGTCCTATCTTTTCCAGTTCCTCTCACACACACCCCAGCCCTGCCACCCCACTCTATGCCTTATCTTCCCTCCTGTAGTCCATTGTGCATCGATCATCATAATACTCCCCTGTATTTCTCCACAACTTTCTAGCCATTCTCTTTTATCCTCTTACTAATCTGGCAACATTCCAACTCTGCTTAAGTTAAGATCTCAATCTATTCAACACTTGCATCTGTGTATTAATATTGGCTTAAGAAAACAACACTCACAGGTATGTGTCTGATCTCAATTCAAATTCATGACCACTCATGTGGGCTCTAAGTACTGCAACAATCCTTTGATATTTCCTAAAGCCATTCATTCATTTACTCATTCTCTTAAATAGCTATGTCATGCCTTCTATTCTTTCTTACCTACCCCATTCTCAATCTCAAGTGATGACATTGCTTCAACAACAAAATAAAATGTTAAAAAATCCATGGAGACTTTCTGTATGCTTTCACCACCCTATCTTCCCATCAGTCTCCACCTGCTCCCATGGATGAGATGCCAACTACTCCACTTGTGCCCGAGATCAAGCCCCTTCCCCTTTCTTAAGGACATTTCTGTAGCAATTCTCCTTGCTCCTCTGCTTCATGAATCTTCCTTCTTTGCCAATTTTTTTCCATCAGCATCCACACAGCTTATAATATCTCCAGGCTTTTGAAAACCCTCTCTTAATCCTACCTTTTGCTGTTGTCCTTCTACAAAACAAAACAAAACTAGAAACAGTTGGCTAAATTCAATGTCTCCAAATACTGTCCTTTCATTCTCTGTTGAAGCCAGTACAATCAGACTTTTCTACCTATCTCTTTACCAAAATTGTTTTGGTCAACATGACCAATAGCATCATACTTACAAGTCCTATGGCCAATTTTCAGGCTTCAGCTTATTCGTGTTCTCAGAAGTATTTGTTGAGTTTCATGATTTTTCCTTCCATAAAGCAATATATTTAATTGGATATGATTCTCTTTTGTTTTTCTTTATACTTGATAGCACCTCAGTCTCCTTTTCTGGTTCTTCCTTTTCTTTTTGATCTCTAAATTTTAGAGTACCCCATGACCACGTCCTGAGATTTCTCCTCTATCTACACTCATACCCCATGTGGTCTTGTCCAGTATAATGGCTTTAAATATCAAATTTACATCTCCAGCTGATTCTCCCCTAAACTTCAGGCATGTATATCCATTCATCTGATGGACTAGAATTCTAAAAGTCATCTTAACACCATGTCAAAAATTAGGGCTTGATGTGCCCTTGCTCCCCAAACATGTTTCTCCCACTCTCTTACCTATCTTATCTGCTAGAACTTCCAACCTTCCAATTACTTAAGCCAAAATCTTGGAATCCACCTTAGTCCCTCTCTTTGTCTCACCCCACATTCAATCTTTCAGCAAATTCTGTCAGTTCTGCTTGCAGTATCTGATCACATCTCACCACTTCCACTGCTGCTGCACTTGGCCTAGACACCATCATTCACATGGCTTATTGCAACATCCTCCTGAGAGTGTCTCAATCTGTTTCTATTCTTTCTCAACAGAAGAGCTAAATTTAATTCAGATTATGTCATCTCAGGCCTCACTAGTTGTTTCCTGTCTCCCTTAAAAATAAAAAACAAAGTCCCTATAATGACCTGAGGCCTTACCTGCCCTCTACAAATGCACATGCACTTACAAATATACAATTAACTTTCTTATCTTCTACAATGGAGCAACTCACTCTCCACCAACTCTGTTAGTCTCCTTAATAGATTCAATGGTCCAGATGTTTTTGTCCCCCCAAAATTCATATTTTGAAACCTAATCATCAATATGCTAATATTAAGAGGTAAGGGCTTTGGGAGATGATTATGTCATGAGTGGAGGGCAGAGTCCTCATAAATGGGATTAATTTCCTTATAAAATAGGTCCCAGAGAACTGCATTCCCTTTTCCACCAAGTGGGAACATAGCTAGAAGGCACACCATCTATGAACCCCAAAAGAGGGCCCTCACCAGAACCTGACTTTGCTGGCACCATGATCTCAGACTTTCCATCCTTCAGAACTGTGAAAAACAAATTTCTGTTGTTTATAAGTGCTATCGTTTGAATATTCCCTTTAAAACTCACGCTGAAACTTAATCCACACTGTGGCAGTACTGAGAGGTGAGGACTTTAGGAGGTGATTGGCACCCAAGGGTTATGTCTTTATGAATGATTTAATCCTTCCATGGGTTAATGGATTAATGGGATATCATGGGAGGGGAATGGGAACTGTGGCTTTAAAAGATGAGGAAGAGAGTCCTGAGCTAACACATGAGCATGCTCAGCCTCCTCACCATGTGATACCATGCACCCTCTCAGGAATTTACAGAAAGCCCCCACTGGCAAGAAGGCCCTCACCAGACGTAGCCCCTTCACCTTTAACTTCCTGGCCTCCATAATTGAAAAAAAATAAAGTTCATTTCTTGTAGATTACCCAGTTTTAAGCATTCTGTAATTGCAAGAGAAAATTAACTTAGACAATAAGCCCCCCAATCTATGTTATTTTTGTTATATCACCCTAAACAGACTAAGATATTTCAGACAGACCTCAAGTACATGCAGCACAACACACTCACATGCCCATCAGGTGTTTGCACTAACTATTCCCTCTGTTAAGAATGCTTTTTGGCCAGGCAGGGTGGCTCATGCCTGTAATCCCAGCACTTTGGGAGGCCAAGGTGGGCGGATCACCTGAGGTCAGGAGTTCAAGACCATCCTGGCAAACATGGTGAAACCCTGTCTCTACTAAACATACAAAAATTAGCTGGGCGTGGTGGTGCAAAACCTGTAATTCCAGCTACTCAGGAGGCTAAGGCAGGAGAATTGGTTGAACCCGGGAGGCAGAGGTTGCACTGAGCGGAGATGGCACCAGTACACTCCAGCCTGGGCAACATAGTGAGACTTTGTCTAAAAAGAAAAAAGAATGCTTTTCCCATTTATCTGCATAGATGGCTTCATCACCTCTTTCAGGTTTTTGCTCTGACAAGTATCAGAGAAATCTTCTGTTTACAGTATAAACACATGTAACTACGTATATGCCTAGAAGCTCATGTACCCACATACATACACATACTCAGTCATGTGCAGAATCTGATATCTCATCCCAGCTCTGTGTTCAGTAGTATTATGTTGGTAGTTAGAGACTGGTGATGGTACACGTATTTACAATATGGAAATTGGCAAATACCAAAATTCAGATATTATTATTGTTGTTGTTGTTGTTTCTGAAAAGCAAGTTATTAAACAATTACCAAAATAAATTATACATATCTCTAATGGTTTGAAATCCCTAACCATCTCTGTGGTTCATTTTTCTTTGTAACACTTTTTGCCATCTAATGTTTTCTTCTGCATAGAGAAAAATTTTATTGTAGCTTTATTTATAATAGAATTGGAGACAAATAACTTTTATTAAGAGGGTAATAGAGACACATGTTGTCATATGTATTAGTTTTCTTTTGCCAATGTAACAAATTATCACAAACTTATGGCTTAAAACAACAAAAATGTATTATCTTACAGTTCTGAAGATCAAAAGTCCTAAAACCAAGGTGTTACTGTGTGGCATTCTGTCTGTGGACTCTAAGGAAGACTGTTTCCTTGCCTTTTCCAACCTCTAGAGGCAACCTGTATTCATTGGCCCATGGTCCCTTCCTCCCTCTTAAAAACACATCACTCTAACTTTTGTTTCCATCATCACATTGTAAATTTACATAACAAAGACAGAGAGGTTCTCTTAAAAGTAATATTTATTCAGGAATAGGGCATTGTAATGGGAGTATGCATGCCATAGTAAAATTTGTGCATACTGAGAGAAGTAAAGAAAGACAAAGGGGCTTATTTTGGTTTTGGTTTTAGTTTTTGCGAGAGAGTCTTGCTGTGTTGTCCAGGCTGGAGTGCAGTGGCATGATCATGGCTCACTGTAACCTCTGCCTCTCAGGTTGAAGCAATTCTCAATTCTTCTGCCTCAGTCTCCTAAATAGCTGGGACTACAAGCACACACACCATGCCTAATTTTTGTATTTTTCGTAGACACGGGTTTTCGCCATGTTGCCCTGGCTGATCTCGAACTCCTGGCCTCAAGTGATCTGCCCGCCTCAGCCTCCCAAAGTGCTGGAATTACAGGTGTGAGTCGCCGTGCCTGGTCAAGAAAGACAAGGGCTTTAAAACAAAAAATGAAGAGGATTACTTGTTTTGAGACAATGAACCTTGGCTATGGTGCCAGTCTGAGATCGGACAGGCAAATGCTGGGCAGATGTCCTTGCAGAAATATTTTTTGTGTAAGATTGCAATGGCCTTTGTGAAAAGTTCTGGTTTTTGCAGACCCTTTTGTGATAGTTCTTGTTATAAGGCATTTATTAATCTCCCACCCACTTCATGACCTTCCCCAGCTCTATTTGTCAGGTGTTTTTCTTGTTTGTTTGCTTTGAGATGGTGTCACATTCTGTCAACACAGGTTGAAGTGCAGTGGCACAATCATAGCTCACTGCAGCTTCAAACTCCTGGGTTCAAGTGATCCTCCAACCTCAGCCTCCTAAGTAGCTGGGACTCCAGGCATTCACCACCATGCCCAGCCAATTTTTTATATTTTTTTAAATGACAGAGTATCCCTATGTTGCCTAGGCTGGCCTTGAGCTCCTGGCCTCAAGCGATCCTCCTATCTCAGCTTCCCAAGTCACTGGGATTACAGGTATGAGCCACCATGCCCAGCTCAATTTGTCACTTTTTAAAAATATGAATAAGTCCATTTTGATGTCAACAACTTGTGATATTTCCCAATTTTAATCAAGACAGTTGTCTAAAAGCACTGCTAATAAATCATCCTGTAGTTCGGTTTTGATTGTTCCATAGTGCCAGGATGGACTTATCTTGGGTTATTGGTCTGGTCCCACATTGGAGGGAGTGAATGACTACTAAAAATCAGTTTCAAAATCCATTTAGCCAGATTTGAACAGCAGAAAGGTTTAAAGAGAGTGGCTCTCCAGCTAAGCTTGTGGTCCATTATTAAGTTCAATTTTTGTCTGTTCCATAGTCTTTTGCTATCATCTCGAAGTGCTGGGTCAGCTTTATTCTGTTAGTACTTGTACTGCTGCACAAATTTAACAAGTAACAGATACACAGCTTAAAAAGGGGAAATATAAGGTAAATTAGTATTAATATGATAGTCTCAGTTTGCATAATGGTATTGAGCCACAAACCTAGGCTTAAAGGCAACCAGTTTAAATAAATCAATGACCATTGTCTTCCAAGTGAAAAAACTAGGCATTAAAAGGAATTAAAGTCTCATTATGATATGGAGCCATTTTCTGTCATCTTGGAAAAGCTGTCTACCACATGAAAATATAAACTTCTTGTCTTTCTTTGTAGTTTGAATATCTCTGGCTATAGTGTCAGGTAGTAGGGTAAACTTTCTGTGTAACCCATGCATTAGGCATGAGACTTGTTCCTTAAAATTCATCTACTTTCCACTTATAGGACTTCAAGAAGAGAGTAGTTTCTCTTTTAATAACTCTATGGAAGAAAATTGGATTGGAGGAACCTAGAAGAATTTAGAATCTAGTCTAGTCTACAGGTAGATAACAAGAACTTGAAAGCAATGCGCAAAGCTACAATCTAATAACAGGTGTAGTATAGCTTTTCTTTAGAAATGTAACTTTTTCTCTCCATATTGATAACATAGGAATCAGATTTTAAAACTTCCTGGGGCTAGGAAGCCAAACCAAGGTAGACTTTAGATTTAACTTGTAGTCTTCAATCCCTGGACCTGCCAAAAAGTGACAGTTTTTATTCATTCACTGTAAGCCTGGGAACCCTTGAAGTGAGGTATTCTATGCATATTCTCAAATATGACACTTTAGTCAAAACCTTGATAACATAACCAACATTTCCAATCGTATCTTGATATAAAAACAGAGCAGATTTTTTACTGAACTTATGCAAGTAACTATAGTGCCATAAGAATACTCAACAATAGTTTCAAAATTTGGGGAGAACCAAGTAGAAAGGAAAAGCAAATGTCTCCACCATTATTCATAGAAGTATTCTTTACCAAACTGCTATATAAATTATTCTAGATAAAAAATTTTCTTAAATCTGGAAAAGATATTTAAGTAAATAACCAGCAATGCTTCAAATAAAAGTTATTATTATTTTTTGTCAGCTATTCAAGTTGATGTAATGAATTTTTTATTTTTTTTAGCAGTTTCATGAGATGACAAAAACTTAAGAATAATTATGGTTAAAAATCTGATGAAAGTTTACCATAACCAGAAATTGACAAGAAAATTTGGTCTTTTTTTCTGGCATGCAACATAATAACTGGAATTATGGCTGATGACATACTAGATTTCTAAAATTTAATGTTGAAACTATTTGAATTTTGGAACATTCATATTAATAACATATTCATAAGCATAAATGAAAGAAAATCCAGTGTCACCTATCATTTGACAGTACTTCTCATGTAATTTACCAAATAAGCCTAATCATTTAATATCTCTATAAGACAAGAGATACATCCTTTGAGGTCCTTCAAGGGCCCAACTGGAAGATCCCAGGGTTAATTTTAGGTCAAAATTACCTAATTTAGAATCTTGATTCCAAGAAAGTCTGCCAAATATATCAAAAGGTTCAAAACACAGACAAAAACAAAATTACAAGTCACTATGAAATAATAGTCATTTATTTAACCAGAATGATAATCAGAAAATGTAAAGAAAGCTACTTGACTGTAATAGCCTTAACCTTTTCAAATCTCAGTTTTCCTACATAATCAGTAAAATCTAATAAAGACAACACAGAAAAATATCTTGATAAATATAAAATATTTTGGGTTTTATTTAGGCTAATTAAAAAGGTTAAAAGAAAACCTTCTGTAGTGTGATTGCTTTCTCTTAGGCAAAGCCCATTTAGATAACCTGTAAGTCAAACATAATGGAAAAGTCCTTGGATTCAATCGGACACATACACGAGTGTGTCCAAGGTTATGAATGTGTACCACATTAAAGAGGAATATAAACAAGAAAACTAGTACCTTAAGCAGGAGAATACATGGCTTTAGTAACAGCATGGGAAGTGTGCTCATTCCATAGAACAATTCAGACACATCAAGAAAAGTCAAGACTACAGAATCAAGTCTTACTGGGGGAAAACATTGTTTTTCTAGGTCTTAAGGACAGAACATTTTATTGACAGTTAAGACATCAGCATTAGAACTAGAGGAAAGGGTTACAAATGCTGATGAGAAAGTTCAAAGACAGAGTTATTACCTTGCCAAGCAAAACGATTTAACTTCTGAAAAGGAGAAAAAGCTGAAGGCAATGATGTACAACTTGTAAATTATGTGCAAGATACAGCAAAAGTCTAACTTCTGAGATATGAATCTGAAAAGCTTCAAAAGTAAAACTCTACTTCAAGAAATGAAGTTACCATTCCAAATGGAAGAGACAGCATTTCCTACCTGAACTTGGGGGAATAAACAGATCGCAGGAACAAAAGTGGCAGAAATAAAAAATGTCTACAATTTAGAAGACGGCTGTTGAAGAAACAAATTTCAAAATTAAATCAAAACCTCTTGCAATTTTACTAAGAGCAGATCCATACTTCAAGGAAAACGTATTGTTGTAACTCCAGGGAAACAAATTTTTAGTTTTGTATCCATGTATTTTTAATATTAAAGATCAATCTTTTAAAAGACAAATAATTTCCTTCTGATTGTAGCCCATTTGATTACATATAAAATTCCTTTCATAAATTCATTTTTAATGAACATTTTACAGCCTGCATAGACCTTCAACAACATACTTAGACATTCTGATTTGTCCTATACTTAAATAACCACACAAGATTCTTTTTCATACAAAATTATTTCTTTTCTTTTTAACTTTTCTTACCAAACATCCATCTTTATATTCACAACATCGTCACATCTCTCTCTCCTACTTACTGATTCCTTTCCATCTTTCTATTTCCTTTCTAAATCCATGTTTTGAAACAACCTTGTAATAAGATCATACAAATAAAATTAGTTTTTTCAATAGAGAACACATTTTAATGCCTTTCTTATGCCCCTACAAGGCACACAAGGCAATTTTTATGCCAGACAGAGATACCTTATATTATCTCTCTGAACTTAAAATTTTGACCTGTTTGATCTGAAATTGTAACTTCTATAAACATTTATCCAGTTATTTTTCTTTTAAAATATTAATCTTTCAATTAATTGTTCCATCATCCTAAGCAATTGTTAGCCAGGAAAACCTAAATTTACATTAAAAGAGATGACTCAGAGGTCTAGGTTGATGGTTGCCATAGAGCTGTTGTAAATTATAAAGCCATAATTAAAAGCCCTTTAAGACTTTTTTTTTTCTGTCTTGGCTACAGTTCCATAAAGCAGTGAATTTTATCTGAACACCTGAAGACGTATCAGCAGATTCAAAGTAGAAAGAAAAAAATAGAGAAACAGAGAATGTAGAAGATTTTACATGTTAGGTCTGTATTTGCAGGGGTTTGTTGTTGTTGTTGTTGTTGTTGTTGTTATGGAGTCTTGCTCTGTCACGCAGGCTGGAGTGCAGTGGCGTGATCTCGGCTCACTGCAACCTCGGCCTCCTGGGTTCAAGTGATTCTCCTGCCTCAGGCTCCTGAGTAGCTGAGATTACAGGTGCGTGCCACCATGCCCTGCTAATTTTTTGCATTTTTAGTAGAGATGGGGTTTCACCATGTTAGCCAGGATGGTCTTGATCTCCTGACCACGTGATCCGCCCACCTCAGCCTCCCAAAGTGCTGGGATTACAGGTGTGAACCACGGAGCCCAGCCTGCAGGGATTTTTAAAAAGAGATTTAAGTTATGACCATCTGGTCTCTAATTTTTTCTTGTAATTTGCCCATCACTTTAAAAATCAGCATAAAAATTAGCAATGGGCTATATTATAGCCAGCTGGAGTCCCAGAAACCCTGGTAAACCTTAATGTTTGAGAAGTCCATTTAAGTTCTTATTAAGCTCTCAAAAGCAAAGAAAATCCCATAAATCCTGTAATAGAATGTCAGGAGTTTATACCAGTGTTTTAGATGATGGTGATTTCCCTAGTGGCTTTTAATTAGCCATTCTGTACCCACCATTTGTAATGTTTAGTTTTGCTTTTGGAAGATTTTTAGAAACAAACAAGAAAAAAGAGACAAATTATTTACAGACATATGTAACCAAACCAAAATAAAATCAAAATCAGAGTGCTCACAAATATTTTAACCCAGGTGTGTAGATCAAACGGAATATTAAATTAAGCATGCAGAAAAGAACAAAACTACATTAACCAGAAAAGAATGTCCTATAGAGAGAACATAAATTCTGTAGAAACCAGAGTATTCAAACTAGAGAAACACTTGTCTTTATACCAGAAAGGACTTGCCAGAAGAGACTTTTTCTTTTTTATCACCCCAGAAGTATATAAAGCCTTTGATAAGCCTGTATCAAAGACTGTCTTATAACCAAACCAAATCCCAAAAAAGTTAAAAACAAAACAAACAAAAACAAAAAACCACCTCTACCAAAAAAAAGGAGGCTCAGCCTGAGGAAAGATTCACCAGGACAGAAATGGCAAGCCATGAAAGTAGAGCACTCAGAGGGCTCAAGTGAGTACTGTACACTAAATTCAAGAATTGCCAATTCCTTTCCAAAGTGATTACGCTTCAGGTCTTGCTTCTGGATACCATTTATGTCAACCTAAATAATAAACGGGGAAGCTCTCTAAAAGAAAACAATATTTATTAAGAAATAGGGCATCATATTGGGAATATACATGTGTCATAGTAAACTATGTGCACAATTAGGGAGATAAAGAAAGACAAAAGCTTTTAAAGAAAAAATGAAGAGGTTTACATAATTGTTTTGAGACAATTATCCTTGGCTATGGTGCCAGTCAGAGGTTGGGCAGGCAGATGCTGAAAACATGTCCTTGCAGAAGTATTTTTTGTGTAAGGTTGCAATGGACTTTGTGTGAAGTTATTGTTTTTGTAGTCTTTTGTGATAGTTATTATCAGGCAATTGTGCATGATAATTCTCCCTTCATGACTTTCCCCAGCTCTCTTTGTCATGGATTATTTTTTTCAAACACAGGCGACTCCATATTTACTCTAACAACTTTCACATCTCTTTTTTTCTGACTCTGACCCTCATGCCCTCTTCCTCTAGAAATTAGTTATTACACTGGGCCTACTCAGATAACACAAGGCAATTTTTCATCCCAAGATCCTTTACTCAATTATATCTGAAAAGTCCTTTTTACCATTCAGGTTCTGGGTACTAAGACGTAGACATTATCAGGGAGTTGTCATTCTACCTACCACAGGCTCTCTTATTGGACTTGATTGAAGAGCAATGTTGTTCAATAGAGCTTTCTACAGTGATAGATATATTCCATATCTTCTCTCTCCAATACAATAATGCCATCCATATGGCTATTATTTGAACTATGGCTAGTATAACTAAAACAATAATTTTATTCAATATAATTAATTTATGTTTCCATTTAATAGCCACATGTAGCTCATGAATGTCATGTCATATTGGACAGTGCAGTTAGAGCAAACAAGTAATTCTAGCAAGTAATTCTCTCTGAAAGTTTTGGAGGTGAGTAGGAGACAGAAAGCAGGACTCAAAAAAGACTTACAATTTATTTGTGTTTTTATGCCTTTACAATGAAAATACACTAATACATATTTTAAAAGTTCATTTACTTAAAAGAATACTTTTAGTTGGATAGGAAAGGAATAATTTCATTTATCCCCGTAATGAAGCTACACTTTATCTTATTTGATCTTAATAAAAGTATATTGGTAGGGTTGGGATGAATGTTATAATTTCTATTTTACACAAAAGCAAATCATCAGAGAGCTTGAGAGGCCCAAAGTGTGACAGCTTGTGTGGAAAAGTTAAGGCCTTAACCCAGGTGTTTTAGTTTTTCAATATATTATACTGTCTTTAAGTGGAAGAGAAGCATCTGAATTTTGCTAAATTGCTTTCTTTTAAAAATTTTATTTTTATGGACTTTCATCCTCATTTATTAAAGAGTCACAGAGTATATTATTGACAAACTTTAGCACAACCTAAAATTTCAAACTGTTCTCCTTTTCTTTTATCATTTTTTCAGTAATGTAAGTTCCTTTGATTCAAAGGGTTAAAAATCACAAGGTAGCCATTGGAACCCTAGCAAACACAGGTAGAATCTTCTCTCCTAACCAAAGGTGACTTGAGATATCTGAAAGCTCCTAATTCCAAATCAAATGGAACAAAATAAAGATCCCAGAAATAAATTCATGCACTCACATTCAACTGATTTTCAACATAGGTGCCAAAAACACAAAATGGATAAAGACAATCTTGTCAAGAAATGGTGTTGGAAAAATTGGATTTCCACATGCAAAAGAATGAAAATAGCCTCCTATCTCTCAACATATTAAAAAAAAAATCAGCTCAAAGTGTATTAAAGACTTAAATGTAAAACGCAAAACTATGAAACTACTAGGAGAAAATATAAGGGAAATGTTTTACAACGGGCTGGCTGAGGATTTTAAAATAAGACCTCAATTCACAGGAAACAAAAACAAAAATAAACAAATTAGACTACATCAAACTAAAAAGCTTTTGCACAACAACGGAAACAATTAGCAGAGTGAAGATACAACCTACGGAATGGGAGAAAATTTTTCTAAACTGTAGATCCAGCAAGAGATAATATCAAAATATATCAGGAATTTAAACAACTAACAGCAACACGAAACAAAACAAAACCCACCAAATAACCCAATTTTTAAAATGGGCAAAACACCTTAATAGAACTTTCTGAAAAGAAGATATTCAAATACCAACAGGTACATGAAAAAATGCTCACCATCACTAATCATGAGAGAAATGCAAATCAAAACTACATGAGATAGGACCTCAATCCAGTTAGAATGGCCATTATCAAAAAGACAAAAGAACAGGTTGTTGGTGACGATCTGTGAAAAGGGGGCACTTACATACTGTTTGTGGGATTTTAAGTTAGTATAAGCACTATGTAAACTGTGCTTAAAATTTTTTCCCTTAAAAGCTAAAAATATAACAACCTTATGAACCAGCAATCCCACTACTGGGTATGCAGCCAAAGGAAATGAAATCAATAAGTCAAAGAAATGTCTGCATTCCCATGTTTATTGCTGCAGTTTTTACAATAGCTAAGATGTGGAATCAAGTCAAGTATCCAACAATGAATAAATGGATAAAGAATATATGATATATATTCACAATGAAATATTATTCAGCCATAAAAAGAATGGAATCCTATCATTTGTGACAACATGGATGGTCCTAGAGGACATAACATTAAGTGAAATAAGCCAGACACAGACGGAAAAACAAATACCGCATAATATCGTATGTGGAATCTTAAAAAAGAAGAAGAAGAAGAAGAAGAAGAGTAGTTGGTATCATAGAAACAAAGAGTAGAACGGTGGTTACCAGAGATCAGGGAGAAGGGAGAGAGAGGAGAGGGGAGGATGGGAAGAGATTGGTCAACAGATATAAAGTTATAATTAAATAGGAAGAATCACTTCTGGAGTTCTATTGTATAGTAGGGTGATGATGGCTAACAGTGAAATATTGTAACTACAAAATAGCTAAAAGAGAAGCTTTTGAATGTCCTCATCACAAAGAAAGGATAAATTCATGAGGTGATGCTTATGCTATATACCCCAAACTGATCATTTTACAACATATGTGTATAAAACACCAAATTGTACTCCTCAAATATGTAGAATTACAACATGTCAAGAAAAAAAAGCTATCAAATACCATTGACAAAGAAGAGATCATCAAAGCATTTAGAGAAAATAAACTGAGAAAACAATTCTCTATAGAAACAACAGAAATCACAAGACAGTGCAATAAAAACTTAATCTGCTGAAAATTAACAACATTCAACTTGAGATTTTATAACCAAACCATCATTCAGAAATGAGGGCAATATAAAAGACATTTTCAGACAAACAGAAGTAATCATTACTATCAGTAGCCTTGACAGAAAGGATGTCTCAAGTATGGCCTTCATGAAGATAAAAGATAAAACCATAAAGAAGAAATTAGATGTAAAAAGTAAAACACAGCAAGTAAACCTAAACCAACATTGATTCTCCAAAATAATAATGATATTCAATTTGGAGAAATGTGAGAGAGTTAAATCCTAGACAACAACCACCTGTGAGATAGGAGGAAGGAATCATTATAAAATAATGTGATGTTCTTGTATCAAGGGAAGGAAAATAGAACTATTGGATTACTTTATATTTTATTAATTATATATATTAAAATATTAAGCAAATTTAGAAAAGAAGAGGAATAGAAGATGTAGCTTCTAGTAAAAAAAAAAAAAAAGAAATGCATAAAAGAGCAGAATAAGCCAAAGTGAGAAAGTATACACAGCAACATTATGCTCACGAGTAAGAGATAATAGAACAAAAAATCTGAAGGAGAATTGAAAAATCAGCATTTGTTTTTATTTTAAGATAATTTTTGACTTACAGAAAAATTACAAAAATAATATAGGGAGTTTATGCATATCTTTCACCCCATTTCCCCTAATGTTCACAACTTACATAACCAATATACAATGGTCAAAACCAGGAAACTTAATGATGCAATACTGTTATTGTATCTTATGCAAGAAAAATTGATATCTTAAAATAATCAAATACATAAAATCCAAAGACGGAATTATTAAATTAAAAATAGAATTAGGGAAATTGTCTAGAACTTGGAACAGAGATATAAAAGCATAGAGACTACTAAAGAGAAATTAAGACAAGTGGGGGATAGAATGAGAATGTCCAACATGAACTGAAGCTGAGTTCCAAATGGAAAGAACAGAAAGAACAAGGGAGAGGCAATACTTTTTTAAATGTTTTAGAATTTTCCAGGGTCAACAGAAGATATAAAATCTCAGATTCCTAAAATACAAGCAGGAAAAATAAATTAATTTACAACACAGTCACCATAGAAGAACTGAAGAAACGTGAGAAAGAGGAGAGGTCTTAAGGGGAGTAAGATGAAAGAGAAGTTCTTGAAATTTTTTATAAATATAACATTCACATAAAAACTACATAAAGACAATGGAAGGAAGAAATATGATAGAATTTTACGTATAAAGTAGATAAAAATTATAAATAAAAATCTTAGCAAAAAGAAAAATCAGTAATGTATTAAGAAATACATTTAACCCAGGAATGCAAGGATGATTAACTTCGGAAAAGCTATTAGTATGATTCACCACAATAACAAATTAAAAGAGAAAAATGAATATTTCAATAGAAATAAAACAGTTTTGATAAAATTTATTACACATTTATAACTTAAGAAAACTACTAGTGGGCCAGGCGCGATGACTCACACCTGTAATCCCAGCACTTTGGGAGGCTGAGGCAGGCGGATCACGAGGTCAGGAGACTGAGACCATCCTGGCTATCACGGTAAAACCCAGTCTCTACTAAAAATACAAAAATTAGCCAGGCATGGTGGCGGGCGCCTGTAGTCCTAGCTACTTGGGAGGCTGAGGTGGGAGAATGGCATGAACCCGGGAGGCTCAGCTTGCAGTGAACCAAGATTGCGCCACTGCACTCCAGCCTGGGTGACAGAGCAAGACTCCATCTCAAAACAAAACAAACAAACAAACAAAAAACAACAAAAAAGAAAACTACTAGCAAACTAGGAATAGAAGAGAACTTCCTTTTCTGATGAATTTTGTCTATCAAAACTCAGTGCAGCTACCAAACTCAATTTTGAAACAATACAAGCATTTCTTTATAATTCAGAGGAAGGTGAGGATATAGACAATCACTGCTTCTAATCAACATCACATTGGAAGACCTTCAAGTAAACTAAAGCAAAAGAGAGTTATAGATGATAAAGAGTAAAAGCAAGAAAAAAGAAAAAAAAAAAAAGAAAAACTTGTCATTCTTTTTAGAGAATGGTATTGCAAAAATAATTTCAGTGAGTAAAAGAGTTTGGCAATTTTGTTTGATATGAGCTCAGTACACAAAATGAAGAGTATACTTTATACTTTAGCAACAAACCAGAAAAATGTACTTTAAATGTACTTTTTTATTTTTAAATGTACTACAATAGTAACACAAACCATTTATTTCCTGAGAATAAATCTAATAAATGAAATACAACAACCTTTGTGGAGCAGACTCTAAAACATTACTCAGAGACATATAAAAATCTTAAATATAATAGCATGTTTATGGATAACAACTATAAATAATATAAACATGACAATTTTCAATTCACCAAAATTAATTTATAAACTCAATGCAATTTCAACTCACAGGATTTTTGTGAAACTTGACAAGCAGATCCAAAAATTTATATGGAACAGTAAAGGGACAAGCATAGAAACTGGATTGAAAAATAAACATATTAAAATATCCTTAAAATCATGGGAATGTAATTTAGGTAACAGTGGGATAAATTTCCAAATCATTAGTTAGACAATAACTAAATTTTGTGAGATGTCAGGAAAGATGAGTCATTCATACATTTCTGGAGGCATTGTAAAAAAGCAAAATGTGATATACATACTGTGGTAAACAGAAATTATTCCTATGAATTTCTGTCCCTGACAAACTTTCAGATACAAAGAAATAAGGACAAGGATTGCCTTGAGCATTCTTTGCAACAAAAAACTTAAGAAAATACAACTGACTCCCATTAGCTGGCTTGCTCATGCAGTCGAATAATGTTATATAGCTGTGTAAATGATTGAAATAAGTCTGCCTGCATTAACATGGATACATTTTAAAAACATAACGTTGGATAAAAATTAAATCTGCAGAAACCTACATGCAGTATGGTAACACTGATTTCAAATGTAAAAAGTTCAAATGTAAAAAAGCAGTAAGGTTTGTATGTATAATAAGCATAAATAGCAAACACTGGAATGACACATACCAACTTGAGGGTAGTGGTTGCCTCTGGAATGGTAGGGAAAGGTAAGTGATAGGGCTTTAGATGTTACTGGTTCTTACAAGCAACAAGCAATATACTCAAACAGACTGTAATAAGTACAAAAAAATACAAAGAGCTATATAATCTCAGTGGGGAGATCATATTTTTGGTATATTTAAAATGTTTCATGATTAAATGTTTAAAATAAATACATGTGCATAAAGCTGTATGTACATTTTTATTGCAACATTGATTACAATTGCAAAATAATCAACCTGAATATCCATAAATAGGAAAGTGGATAATTAAGTTATACTACATCATACCCAGGATTACTATTATGGAATAGTGTAAACCTATAAGAATGTGTGTCCCATTGATTCAATTAATGACCCCAATTCTTTGTCCCCTCTCAAGGGCAGGGCATTTTCCCATGCTTTGACTCTGGGCTCGACTATATGACTTGCATCAGTCAAACAGAATGTTATCAAACATGGCACAACCAGAGGTTTCAAAAGTTCTTGGTCAGAGGAACTTGTTCTCTTGCTGCTCTCCCTCCTTCACCATAACCGGAACATGCCCAGGCTACCTTGCTAAAATGTGAAGAGCACATGGAGCAGAGCTGAGTTGTCACTAGGTTGACCATCCTACACCAGCCAGCCCCCTCCATCACGCAGCTGACTACACACAGACACGTGGGACAGCCCAGCTGAGATCTGTGGAGCTAAACCTAGATCAACAAAAATGCCAAGACAATCATAGACTTCCAAGACAAAACTCAGTTGTTTCAATCCTTTTACCAAAATAGTATATTAGTAAGGATAATTCTGAATAGAAAATGATGTGGTAGAATGTTTAAAATGCCATTACTTAATCAGAATTTTTCCTAATAATCTATCTTTTTGAAAACAGAACTGAAACAGTATGCCTCACCATTACTTCCCCCTAAATATTTCTTTCCTTATTTGGCTCGCTCAAGAATTGAATTTGTATACAGTACTCTAGATTACATTTAGTATCAAATTTACTCTTGCTAAGAATATATATCGGGGAAAACCGCTCCCCCAATATTTATCATGGATTCTTTTCTATTTCCTAGGAGTCTTGGCTGGTTTGAGAAATAAAGGGAAAGAGTACAAGAGAGAGAAATTTAAAGCTGGGTGCCTGGGGGAGACATCACATGTTGGCCGGTTCCATGATGCTCTCCGAGCCGTAAAACCAGCAGGTTTTTATTAGCGATTTTCAAAAGGGGAGAGAGTGCACGAATAGAGAGTGGATCACAGAGATCACATACTTCACAAGGTAATAAAATATCACAAAGCAAACGGAGGCAGGGCGAGATCACAGAACCACCGGATGGGGCGAAATTAAAATTGCTAGTGAAGTTTCGGGCATGCATTGTCATTGATAACATCTTATCAGGAAACAGGGTTTGAGAGCAGACAATCTGTCTGACCAAAATTTAATAAGTCTGGGAGCGCTACAGGAGACCAGAACTTATTTCATCCCCTCGGCTTCGACTGTAAAAGGTAGTTGCCCTAAAGGAGCTGTCTATAGACCTACCCTCAGGGCGCATTCTCTTTCTCAGGGATGTTCCTTGCTGAGGAAAAGAATTCAGTGATATTTTTCCTATTTACCTTTGAAAGAAGAGAAATATGGCTCTGTTCCATCTGGCTCACTGGCAGTCAGAAGTCTTATCTCTCTTGTTCCCTGAAAATTGCTGTTATCCTGTTCTTTTTTCAAGATGCCCAGATTTCATCTTGTTCAAACACACATGCCCTACAAACAATTTGTGCAGTTAACGCAATCATCACAGGGTCCTGAGGCGACATTCATCCTCCTCAGCTTATGAAGATGATGGGATTAAGAGATTAAAGTAAAGACAGGCATAGGAAATCACAAGGGTATTGATTGGGGAAGTGATAGGTGTCCATGAAATCTTCACAATTTATGTTCAGAGACTGCAGTAAAGACAGGCATAAGAAATTATAAAAGTATTAATTCGGGGAACTAATAAACGTTCATGAAATCTTCACAATTTATGTTCTTCTGCTGCGGCATCAGCTGGTCCCTCCATTCAGGGTCCCTGACTTCCCACAAGTATAGAGTTAGAACACCTCAGCTTATAACAGCAACAAATTTCTGTAAGGACTACTTACTTCCAGAATATAATATTTTAATCAGGAATGAAAGATAATTATTAACAGAGTATTACATCTAAAAGTGTTTCTTTTTCACATCAAAAATATAAATAAATCATGCAATTGTAGAAACACAAAATTGAAAGGATCCACAAGAGATGTTAACACTGGGTCAATAAGCAAAAATTTAAAATCAGCATTCATTTTAGGATACAAATTAATATGTGCATCTCTTATTGATCTTTTCTCTCATTTTATGAAAATACTGTGCTATCTAGAGGAATTGGAATCATGATTTGTTTCCCAAACTACTGCAAAGCAGGTACTTTCTTAACAAACAAATAGCAGACATGTTTTTCTGTTTAGGTAAATGTTAATACTCACAGCTGCTTTAGTAATTCAGTTATTCAGCAAAGACATTGTAAACTACTTGAAAAGAAACCATCTGGCTTGCAGTTGTAAAACTGAAACCAATTAAAGCATTCAAATGACATTTTGTTTTTCATTTTAATCTGTAAAAATACATTTGCAAGTTCCAATTAGTGGTTGATTTTTCTCTATTGCTTTTATAATATGAGTCTGACTCAAATAATTTTTAAGTTCAATAAAGCCATTCCTATAATTGATGTTATATGGAACACCAGAGGATTTAAATAATAAAAAATATAAAATATACATACACTGATATATATAGACACAAATAGTCTAGTACACAAAATTTCCATGTGTCAAACTGATAATAGGGGAAAATATCTGCCATTTTGCAAGAATTGGTTAGTTAGGACTACCCTAAAACCTCATAATCTAGTTAAGGAACTGTATCCACTAAAGAACAAACAGCTAAATCACAGAACTCAAAGGTTGTGATCAGAAAGTACTTTTTTTCACCCACTTTCCTTTCAATTTATTCAGCAGTCTGAGCTCTTCTTTTTGACCTTAGAATAAAGCACAGGTAGCCCCAGGACTGCTCTCAGCTTTCAACAAGAAAAAGTACTAGAATCACAATGGGTTTCAAAGCTTCAAATGTTAAGTCTCAGGTAATAATCATCCAACTCCATTCAACATCCAAAGCATCCAACTCCATTCAAAATTAGAGCTATTCTTGGTTCCCCAGGTGGAGCCTATAGTTGTCAATGAAAAGAGTCAAACTCTGTAAAATATTTGAAGAGATTTATTCTGAGCCAAATATGAGGACCATTACCTGCGACACAGCCCCAGGAGATCTTAAGAACATGTGCCCAAGGTGCTCAGGCTGTAACTTGGTTTAAACATTTTAGGGAGACATAAGATATCAAATAAATACATGTAAAATGTACATTGGTTCTGCCCAGAGAGGTGGGACAACTTGAAGTGGGAGTGTTGGGGAACTTCCAGGTCATAGGTGGATTCAGATATTTTCTGATTGACAGTTGGTTGAGTTATTATCCGAAGACCTGGAATCAATAGAAAGGAATGCTTCAGAGCTCCTACCAGACCTAAAAAGGTGCCAGACTCTTAATCATCTCCTGGATCAGGGAAAAGACCTGGAAAGAGAAGGGGATTCTCTACAGAACGTACAGTTTCCCTACAAGAACAACTTTTTAGGGACATTTCAAAATATGTGAAAGAAATAAACTTTAGGATAAAATACTTCCATTTCTTTCAGGGCCTGCTGTCTGTCATGTGATGCTATCTAGAGTTAGGTTGGGATTTGGTGTCTTGTTGCTGTTTTGTCAGTCTAAATGTCTGTTTTGTCAGTCTAAAGATCTCTGTTTTATTGTTAATGTTGGTGAGTTGTGCCTGAATTCCTAAGGGAGGAGGGTATAATGAGTCATGTCGAACCCCTACTTCCCATTATGGCCTGAACTAGCTTTTCAGGTTAACTTTTGAATGGCCTTGCCTGATAGAGGAGTCCATCAGTCAGTTGGGGGGCTTAGAATTTCATTTTTGGTTTACATAGGCCTGTTGTAGGTAAGAGGCCAATAAAGAAGGCAGGGTACATTTTTGTATTTTTTTCTCTCTTGCATTTCCCCTTAAACCTTCACTCCTGCACCAACATCTTGCTAACTGAGGTTTTGAACCTTTCCTCCAGGGTCACAGGAGGGAAGAGGGGTGAGCTGAGGGCAGGAAGGTTTTATTAAATACTTGAACACTACCATCTTAAGTTGCCTTGTGTGTTTTAAGGGCTGGCAAATGTTGAAAGTTCGCACTTTCTCTTCTGGGAATTGTTTGTATATTTTTTGGAATGTCCCATTCCAGGTGCTCTCTGATGTGCAGTGCCACTGAGTAGGGTGAAGGCATGGCATTTCAGTGGTTGCTCATTTTTCCTGCTGCAAGGGATCTGGTGCTTCATCTCTAACTTGACCTGAGGCTCCCTTGCCCTCTGTAGACCTGCATTCACAGTATCTTATAAAGCATCTATGTCAAATCTCTCTCTTGGCCATATATGATGTACAGGAAACACTCAGGCATCCTTGACCCCCACAATATCTGGGGCAATGGGACAACCCCAGTAGTAGAGCTTCATTCTACCTCCATGCAGCTAGCCACTCCACTGTTTTCTGTACTTCTATGGGACACCCTAACTGTGGGCCATTGCTCAGCCTCTCAGAGTAACTGGTTAGAAATCCTCTGCCTTGACTTAAGATGAAGAGGCAATCATAGGTTTGTTCAAAAAATCCTCTTTACAAATCTTTCCTCACCCTCTACTCTCTTTACTATTTATATTCCCAGTGAGAGGGTGTTTTAGTCAAGGGATTTTTAGTCAAAGGGTTTTTAGTCAAAGGGATTTTTAGTCAAGAAGCCCATCCAAGACACTTCCTTTGAAAATTTTCATTTTGGTCTTGCATCTCACTTTAGAATTTCATAACCCATTACATTCTAAGGTTTCAATTAAATTTTCACTTTGGTATCTGGCCTTAATAGTGTTTTTGTTTTTTCATAACGATCCTTAGTCAAGGGACATTTAAATTATGTACAGAGAAAATATTTTCATCTTTAAAACGATAGTAACATTACAAATATTTGGCACCTGATATAAATCAGCTCTCCATATTCTCTATAATGTTACAGAATGGAGTACTAATAAACTAAAATAATTAGTTTCTCTTTGTAGTGCTAGTGCCATTGTTGGTCTGGCACCCTAGTCACCCTCCTTTGAAAAACAGTTCCACATCTTGACAGTAGGCGGAATCATGTGACCCACGCTGTACCACTCAGAGAAAGCTTTAGTCCTGGACACAGGAATTGGTGCAGGAATAGGTCTATCCTTCCGGGTGAGTCAATTCATATTCTTCACTATGATTTTTCTGCTACAGATGATAAAATGCTATCTTTTCTCCCTGATTATGAAGCCGAAAGCATGAGACCCTAGAACTTTCCACGGCTATGTCCCTGACACCCAGAAAGAAGCACTATTAGAGGTGAAGAGTCTCTGAAACCCCTAAGGCTGTCCTAGTGCCTCATACCTTCCTTTATGTGGTCAACTCCAGCATCTCTTCTATGAATCTTATTTTTCACTTGAGTTAGTTCAAAAGCAGTTTCTACCATTTTCAATCAAACACGAATGGGCTCTTGATTTTTTTAATTCTCAAAAGGTATATCGTACCTAAGATCATAAAATGTTTTAAACCCAAATAAACAAAAGTAAGCCTAACTTTAATAGCAACTACATATAGCATTGATATTAAAATTAGCTGTAATCCTTCTAAAGACATGAACAAAGAATAAAAGAAGACATTCTACTATTTAAAATTCAAGGGAATAAATTGACAGTAGCAATAAAGAAAGCATATCTTTTCAATTCTCTGATTTTGTGGCAACTAAGTGTTTTAACTCCTGGTTCTTTTAGATGCTTTGGTGGGACTACAGACAAATATAGCAAGTTCAAAATAGACTAATTAATGGTTAATGAGGACATTGTTTTGTTCAAGTACAGAATACACATAGTAGGAAGGTGAAAATGTAAATTTCTTTTCTCAACAAAAGCAAAACATAAGAGAATATATAGAGAGCACTAATTTTTAAAGAATACTTAAAGTGGGAGGAAAATTAACACATCATATATGGCTTACCTAGATGCAAACATTCCAAAATATACATGTTTGCTTTTATCTATTTATCACCTCATTGAAAAATGACTGTAAGTAGCAAGAGGTCATTTGGGACGCCCACCTTCCAACAATTTGAATACCCCATTCAAAGAGTCTCCAAAATACATCAGACATCTTGTGCTCATATCATCTTATCATCTCCATTATTATTTACTTTCAGTTTTAGATACTTTTTATAGAAAGCATAAAGGTGAGGCCGGGGGCGGTGGCTCACGCCTGTAATCCCAGCACTTTGGGAGGCGGAGACGGGCGGATCACGAGGTCAGGAGATCGAGACCACCCTGGCTAACACGGTGAAACCGTGTCTCTACTAAAACTACAAAAAATTAGCCGGGCGTGGTGGCCAGCGCCTGTAGTCCCAGCTACTCCGAAAATAGCAGGAACCCGGGGGGCGGAGCTTGCAGTGAGAGGAGATCGCGCCGCTACACTCCAGCCTGGGGGACGGAGTGAGACTCCATGTCAATAACAACAAAAAAAGAAAGCAGAAAGGTAAAATCGATTTACGATCTGTGCAGCAAACCACCATGGCACACATTTACCTATATAACAAACCTGCCCACCCTGCACATGTACCCCTGAACTTAAAACGTGAAGAAAAAAACAGAATTTAGAAACATTCGCCACATAGGTAACATAGTTTCATATTTAAATAGCAAGCTGACCTGAATTATATTCTTCATTTTGTTACTGAGTGCAAGTTAGAGTATAAGCATATAAACAGGTTCACGTAGAGTAAAGAAAGTCTTTTGAATGAGTAACTTATCTTTGATCTGGGGTTTCAATGACGTTTTAACTGTTAATAAATTCATTTACTCACTTGCTATCACATTTTTTTTTTAATTTAACATGTGTATAATATGAAATTTTCCTCATCTTAAAAGTCTTATGATCAAATAGAGGCAATAACCAGGCAAATTCAGAACACACATTAAAATGTCATTATAGTTCTAATGGAAGTGTGTGTGAGAGTGTGTGTGTACGCATGCATGCACTTATTCGCTTTTCTATGTAAGATGTAATCTAATTAAAGAGGACTTAAATTTACATAGGTATGTAAATTCCACGGAAATGGAATTGGGAAACTGAATAAGAAAATTTCACAGAAGAAATAATATTTGATTTCTGAATTGAAGAATCAGCTGGAGTTTCCCAGGTAGCCAAGTGAGTATAAGGCATTCTAAGCAAAGGGAATATAAGGTACAAAAGCATGAAGATGTGAGAAAGCATGATGAAGTCAGTAACCAGGTAATTTAGTATGACTAAATCCTAAGATGAATGTTAGCTATACTATGAAGTACAACGTTTGGATTTTTCTCCTGTAGCTGACTGTGAGAAGTGCATTTAAAGTCTTCTGGGTTAGGATATAATATAATCTAATTTTCAGTGTTAAAAATTAATACTGGTGCATAAGTGACTTTAGTCACCATCCTACTTTTTAGGGGTCTATATAACTACTGTATTTATATAGTTAAAGAACATAGGTGCTGGATTCAGATTGAAAGGGAGATAATTAAATATAAGTATTAAATACAGGCTGGGTGGAAGACGGTTGCCAGCTGGAGCACTTGAAATCTATCTGAACTTCATAAAGCACATAAGTCTTCTTAATAGGGACCCCATGTTTCATAATGCATTAATTTTAAAAATTATATTTTAATGTTATTTATAAATAGTCTTGAAATACTAAATGTTTCAAATATACAGCTAAAATTAAAAAGATTATTAGATACACATTTTAAATGAGTTTATTTTTAAAAGTAAGAAAATAGCTTGCCAAAATTGTATCATTGTAAAGTGGCTTTTCTTGTTAAATAGAGGGAAAGGCCATAAATCAAATATAATGATTTATATTTTAACTTATATTTTCTCTTTGTAAAGTAGACCATTCAGAACAGAAATAACTTTGAACGACTCTATTGTCAAACACATATCCATTACCTTTCCTATGATTTTCATAATCCATATAGTTATCCCAGACAATTGCCAGAGCTATGTGTATTTAAACAGTGTTTTGCTTCCTCTTAGCTTGAATTCTCCATCATTTTGATTGTCAAGTAAAGTTGAACCAGTGAATTTGGAACATCAAAATCTGATCTAGATAACCTTTGGATACTGTGGTCAATCATGACTTTATGGTCTCTTTCACAGACATGAGAAAAAATTGCGGTAAAATAGTATTTGTACAAATTATTCAAACAGTAGTAAAATTTAATCTCATGGCAATAGAAAATAATAGCTAACATAGTCTCTTCTTCATAAAAGTCCTCAGTTTCTGCATTCATAGAAGTATAAAATGTTTTCTTTAAAAAAAAAAAAAAAAGATAGCACCACTACTTTTTTAAAGGCCATTTTTGGTTTGTTTGTTTGTTTTGTTGTTGTCATTTTTTGAGAGGGTGCCTTGCTCTGTCACCCAGGCTGGAGTGCAGTGGCACCATCTTGGCTCACTGCAACCTCTGCCACCGGGGTTCAAGCAATTCTCCTGCCTTAGCCTCCCGAGTAGCTGGGACTGGTGTGCACCACCACGCCTGGCTAATTTTTAAATTTTTAGTAGAGACAGAGTTTTGCCATGTTGGCCAGACTAATCTCGAACTCCTGACCTCAGGTGATCTGCTTCCCTCAGCCTCCCAAAGTGCTGCAATTACAGGCGTGAGCCACCGCACCTGGCCTTAAGGCCACATTCTCAAAGGCATGCAAATATATGTAGCTTGTATGAAAATCACCATGTAATGTACCTATTTAGTTATATTGAATATTAAAGGTTACGGGGTTAAGTAGAAGGCCAGAAAAAACGTGAGCTGACCACGTCTTCCAGGACTTTGACCCACATTTTTGGCATTTAAAACAAAAACAAATGTATTATCCATTGCTATAGTACTTTGGTACCAATGTGTTTTATGCACAAGGGTCATATATTTGTATTTTTCTCTATCATAATGGATTAAGGTTGAGTCCCATAGCACTATAATATTTGTATTTACAAATAGAAACCACATTTATTCTGAATGCATTTGTAATTAAGTGTACAATTCACAGCTTTATCACTTGTTTTATGAGTCCATTTGGCTTGGGACAGAAAAAAATAATCAAGTCTGTATATTTCAGGGCCTGGTCTTTATTTATGCAGAAACTGCTTATTTATTAACATTAAGCATCTCCCATTTGGTCTCAAAGAGACATATAGTTACATGGAAACAGAGCAGCTTTCAGTTGATGATTGCACAACTACAGATGCTTTTTTCCAACACCGTCACAGCTGAGGAGGTCCAACCAAATGAAAAACAGTACTGATGAAGTGAGAAACAGAAAAGCGGTACCATGCAAACGTTATTACATAATAAAACGCAGGCCAGCACACATTTTTTAAACTCTCTTTATTAAATTTATGTGAATCAAGAGGAAAGGGTGAAAAGTATATTTACTGATGATAAAAAATATTCTCTGGATAATTTCAGTCATCTCATTTAAAACATAGTCTTTAGGAGTTTCTAGTTTTCCCAATATCCTTTTCAGCTTACCGTCATCTACTCCAAAGTTAAGCTTTTTAGACTAAATACAAAATAGAATTTGCAGGTAATATGTTCCTGAATAGGCAGCGTTCAACATCAAGTGATACAGCAAAACACTTACATGAAAATTGGAAGACTGTCCTCACTAATCCTAGTCTTAAAATATTTTCAGATGATTCATCTTAACCTGTTTTGACAGCCATGTTAGTGTGTGTGTCTCTCCTGCCCCCACCGGGAACGATGCCAGCCTTGCAATGCATGAAATCACGGGATATGTTATGATGCTATCCCTGAAAGATTTCCAACCTAAGTTATACTCACAGCATTGTACTGCAGGGAGGCTAGCACCCTGATGGATTCTTAAAAGACATGCAGATGTGTTTTTTCTGAATACACAGTGCTAGAAATATTGCTTATCCTTTGGAATATACTAATATAGAGGTGGATACAAATATTAGACTAATTTTAAAACATACAAAAGTGAATTAAGCATAGTGATTTTCTGCTACCAAAAGTTTTTTCCTCCATTCTTTGTATATACACATATGTGAGTGTATTTGTGTGTACGCATATATACAAATACATATGTATCCACATACATAAAGTTTTGTCATCTATTTAATTGTTCTGGTTAAAGTAATCATCTTTAAGTATAATTCCTAGTATTCAATTTTCATTTTCACTATCACTCACTGAGCATTTATTATTTGCCAGTAAACTGCGCTGAATGTTTAACATAGATTATCTCATTTAATCCTTACCATGGGTTTATAAAGTAAGTATTCTTATATCTGTTTCACCTATGAGGAAATTGTGCCTCTCAGAAATTGAGGCCTATGTAAGACATCCAATTAGTAAGTGGGGAGGCCAGAATTTAAATTCAGGCTCTAGCTCTAAAGGCAATGCTCTTAGCAAGTATTTCTTTCAAGTCAGCTAACCAATAAACTAACTCAATATATTAGCACAAAAGGAATATAAAAGTGATTCCAATTAAGTATTTTTTTATTTAAAATATCATAATAAATGAATAAAACATGCATCCTACCCAAAGGCAGTAGGAGGGAATTTATTGCTCTGCTGAGTCTCCAGCCCAACATTCACACCAACATCCAAAAATATTTGTAAGAAATATAAATCTATCATAGGATCTGAGATATTTTGATACTTTACATTTATATAGCATTTCTGTAAATGTTCTTGATGACTTACACTTCCACAGCATTGCCATTTGCTTGGGTCAAAGTTGCCCAAGACTGCTTTGCATGCCGTTCTTTCAAGAGGCTCTGTCCTATCTTTAATTTCTGTACAGTGAATTCTACTCTTCTGGTATATATTTCCCCTTCTGCATTTTGTACTCTCTTCAGAGGTGTATCCAAAGATAGAAAAGATAGGAATGAAATGCAAAAGGCCTATTATCATAAACTTCAGAGAAAGCATGATAATATGTTAACACATTTTGTTATTTGGCTTGGATTTACTGGTGATGTGAAGGGTTATTTCTAGCAAAGCCATTTCTACCTCTTTCCTAAAGGGAGTACAAAGAAGATGAAGTTGGCATTTTTATGTATTTATTTATTTATTTTCAGACGGAGTCTTGCTCTATCACTAGGCTGGAGTGCAGTGGTGAGATCTCGGCTCACTGCAACCTCCACCTCCCACGTTCTTCTTCCTCAGCCTCCCGAGTAGATGGGACGATAGGTACACATCACCATGCCCAGCTAACTTTTGTGTCTTTAGTAGAGACATGGTTTCACCATGTTAGTCTGGATATCTTGACCTCGTGATCCACCTGACCCAGCCTCCCGAAGTACTGTGATTACAGGCGTGAGACACCACGCCTGGCCAAAGCTGGCATTTTTAATATACCTATACTTGCATACAGGCAAGTAATATCTGAAACCCTTATCTACTGGACTTGTGAAAATTCTCATAACTCCTTTTTATTAGACAACAAAAGCAGGTATGGTCTCTACCCATGGTATATAAACCAGTAAAATAAAACATGCTTTGATGCTGCAGTCAATAAGGTTGTTTCTGATAGAAGTAAGATAGAGTCAGTCCCTTTTCTAAACTGTGGAAAATTAATTAGATAGTACTGAACTTGCAAGTTCTTTTCTTCCTACCCACGTGCCCCCTCCTCATACTATCAGTGAACCTATATGAACTAGAACAGAGAGAAATAGTGCAAAGAAAATATGCAGTGCAAAGAAATAAAGAAGTCTTCTGGGACACTGAATGATATAGCAAATATTTTCCAGTCCAAGGGTTGGAGAAAAATAAAACTATGTTTAGTGTTGTGATTTTGTATGGATTTTTTCTATAGTAACCTAGACAAAAATAATAGCTTTAGTCTCAAAAATACAAGTGAACATCACTGATGTTAAACTCTAAGCAGTTGCAAATAAGGCAATTATGAATTATCTGCAGTCACTATAAAGTCATGATATAATAGTACTACCATTCTGACATTGTCTAGCCTAAGATGTATTTCTGAAACTAAAAGAGAAAGAGTGCATGATTTGGAACCAGGATAAAAAAAGGAAGAATGGAATCTAGATAAGAGTAGGACAGAGCTTTCCTGTATCACATCTGAACAAGAGTCTCATTATTTTCTCGTAATAAGGCATCAAAATTACAAGGGCATATACCTTTTAAACTGTGTTATTATTCTATTTCCTTAGTTATGTATACATATTGATATCCACTGAAGCATCTTTGTAGTAACCAAAGATTGGAAACAACCCAGATTTTCATTAAAGGGAACTAGTTTCTAGGTGATTGTATATCCATGCAATAGAATACTACGTAGTTATAAGAAATAATGAGAAATTTCTCTATACAGGAAAGCTTTCTAAGATCTATTAAATGAAAAAAAAGCAAGTGCATAACTATTTTATAAAATGCTATGTGTTAAAAAGTGGAGCAAATTATAATATATATTGATATTTTCTGGTATTTGTAATTTGGAAACTCAGAAAGCTCATACTGAAAACTAAGAAATGTGCTTCTTTGTGAAGAAAGAGTGGGAACTGGGAAGATGAAAGAGTACTTAGCACTTTTTAATATCTGGCTAATATGAATGTTATAATAATATCTGACTAATGTGAATGTTATATGTTTTAATTTAAAATAAAGTCAATAATTAAATTGAGCATTGCCTATAAATTGCCATTGAATTTTTGACAAAATTCAACACCCATTCATAATAAAACCATCAATAAGCTAGAAATAGAAGGAAAATTTTTCAACTAGATAAAAGAGTATCTAGAAACAACCTTACAGCTAGTATATATTAATGGTGAAAAACTAAATGCTTCCCACCAAGATTAGGAACAAAACAAGGACATTCATTCTTATTCCTTTTATTAACATTGCACTGAAAGTCCTAGTCAGGGAAATAAAGCAAGAAAAGGAAATAAGACATGCAGATATTAAAGCAAGATGTAAAACTGTCTTTCTTCACAAATAAAATAATTGAGCCCTTCCTTCCTTCCTTCCTTCCTTCCTTCCTTCCTCCCTCCCTCCCTCCCTCCTTCTGTCTGTCTCTCTCTCTCTTTCTTTCTTTCTTTCTTTCTTTATTTCTTTTGCCGGTGTCTTGCTGTTGTTGGCCCGGACTGGAGTGCAATGGCGCAATCTCAGCTCACTGCAACCTCTGCCTCCCGAGTTCCAGCAATTGTCCTGCCTCAACCTCCTGAGTAGCTGGGATTACAGGCACCCGCCACCACACTCTGCTATTTTTTGTATTTTTTACCAGAGAGGAGGTTTCACCATGTTAGCCAGGCTGGTCTCAAACTCCTGACCTCAGGTAATCCACCAGCCTTGGCCTCCCAAAGTGCTGGGATTACAGGTGTGAGCCACCGTGCCCAGCCTTAAGGAATCAACAAAGAAAACTATGAAAACTAATAAGTGAATTTAGTGAGACTGTATAATACAAGCCCCATACAAATGTATAAGAACATATAAAATTAATTGTAGGTATGTGTGCTATCAACAAACAATTGAAAATTCAAAACACTATTTGTAATCATAGCAAAACCTATAAAATGCTTAGGCATAATATTAACAAACTATGTGAAAAACCTGTCCTGAAAATTTCAAAACGCTGCTGAGAGAAATTAGGGAGCAAAATAAATAGATCAGCATATGATATGGTTTTGGCTGTGTCCCCACTTGAATCTCATTTTGAATTGTAATTGCCATAGTCTCCATGTGAAAAGGATGGGACCAGGTGGAGGTAATCAGATCGTGGAGGTGGTTTCCCCCATGCTATTCTCGTGATAGTGAATGAGTCTCGTGAGATCTGATGGTTTTATAAGCATCTGGCATTTCCCCTGCCTGCATTCACTCCATCCTGCCACCCTGTGAAGAAAGTGCCTGCTTCTCCTTTTCCTTCTGCCATGATGCTGTTTCCTGAGGCCTCCCCAGCAAAAAGTGTGGAACTGAGTCAATTAATTAATTCCTCTTTTCTTTTAAATTACCCAGTCTTGGGTATTTCTTCATAGTAGTGTGAGAATGGACAAATACAGTATACCATATATACAGACAGGAAGACTAGTTATTATTAATACGTTAACACTGCCCAAATTGGTTTATGGACTAGTTCAATGTATTCTCAATGAAATATCAGCAGGCTTTTCATAAAAATTGATAAGTTGATTCTATAATTTTATAAAAAATAAACAGACTAGCCAAAACAATTTTGAAAAAGATGAACAAAGAAGATTTACAGTACATCATTTTTAGACTCACTATAACGCAACAATAATGTAGACTGGTATTGATTTAAGATTAGATACGTAGATCAATTAAACAGAATTTTGAAATCCAAAAATAAACCCATACACATGTGTATACATAGATATGAATTATATGTATGATTTTAGATGTATATATAATTGTGTGTGTATGTATGTGTGTACATATATATATACATGGTCCATTGATTTTTGACAAAGACGCCAAGGAAGTTCAATGGGGAAAAGGATAATCTTTTCAACAAATAATATTGTAACAATGGAATAGCCATATTTTAAAAAGAAAACTTGACCTGATCTCACACCATATACAAAATTACTTTTCAGTCTATCATAGACCTAAATGTAACAACTAAAACACATAACTTTTAGTATAAAGCAGGAGAAAAATATTTACTGTATTGCAATAGGAAAGGATTTCTTAGATTGCACACAAAAGCAGAATTATAAGAATTGTAAGATTAAAGAATGATAAGAATTATAAGATTAAAGAATGATAAATTAGACTTCATTGAAATTTAAGACTTCTGTTCTTTGAAAGACATTGCTAAAAATAAATAAAAAGCAAGCCACAGAATTAGAAAAATATTCACAATACATATTTCTAATGAAAGACTGGAATCCAAAATCCACAAAGACCTCTTATAACTTAATACTAAGATGACAAATAACTAAAGATGTACAAAATATTTGAACAGGTATTTCAGAAAAGAAGAAAAATAATCAACATTCACACAAAACAATACTCATCATCCTTATTTGTCAGTGTTGGCCTAGAGGCATTCGTGATTACAAAGAGGCAATTGAGAATTTAGATATGTTTTATGCCTTTAATTAGAAGAGAGATTACACAGACATATAGACATTTGTCAAAACCATCCAACTGTACACTTTAAATGTGTACATTTTATTTTATGTGACTTATACCTCAAAATTTGATTTTCGAAACAGTAAAAAGCATTAGAACAAGGAAGTTAAATGTGAAGAAGATGGGGAGAAAGAGTGGCCAAGGAAGTATGAGAAAACTCAGGAGGATGTGTGCATTGGATACCTCTTGAGCCCTATGTAAAATGCTCATGGCCATACCCTCTCACTTCTAACCTTCCGTCATGCATTGAACCAGCTTGATACTAACAATTTTCCAATCTGAAAGTATGAAGGAATTAATATGCATGGAGCCATCTTTGACTAATGGAGTATGAGAGACAATTAACGAAGCAGTCAGTATCAAAATGCATTGTATATGGTTCCATAGGGATTACTAACTTAACAATGCACCCTGTGTTGGTTTTTCATCCTTCCTTGTTTTACTCATCTGGTCCCTCACTTCCTTCCTAAGGTCATGTTACAATAAACTGCCTTCATGCATGCTGTTATTACACATTCTGCTTTTTAAAAATGTGGGCTAGAATACAATTGGAAAGCAAGTAATATGATCATGAAGATATCTGAAAAATGTATGCTTATTATGTCCTAGACATGCTTTAAAATCTCCATATATATCAACTTATTTAAGTCTGATAACAACCCTATTTTATAGGTGAGAAAGCAGAGGCAGAAGAAAAGTAAGTAATGAGTAGGAAAGTGGCCAACAATAACAAATGCCACTAAAAATTATGAAATTCAATGGATTTGACAGTTGAATATTATTGATAAACTTTATACAAGAAATTTCAGTGGCATAATGGTAGTAGAATCCAGATTTGATGAGAATTTTTTAAAAAAACTAATCAGTCTCCAGTTGTGAAGATATATAAATGTCATAACACTTGGAGGAATATTAAGAAATACTGTGTTGCATAAATTTAACAAAGCCTTCATATGCACTCAGATTCTAAACGTTTCTGAATCTCTTTAATACAGCTATTGAGAACTTGAGGGTTTGCAGTAAGGAACATTCTTTTGGCACTTCCAAAGATATGAGTACTTTAATAAATAAAGTGAAAGAATAAAGTAATGTGTTGTTAATCTAAGAGAAAAGGGAAGAGTGAATATGATAGCAGTAAGAAGAAATGTAAAAATATTCAAGGCCAATTCTGATGACTTTCAAATGTGTCTTTATCATGAAGGAAATTTTGTATCCCAGTGTGAATTCACCAAAATAATCTGTTTAATATTTCAGTTTTCTTTGTGGCAATGCTGGGTTATATATTCTTATTTCTCTATGAATGCTAAATATAAAATAAGAAAAGTATGGACATTAAGTCCAACAAAGGACTATTGATTTGAGAAAATAAAACTTTGTTTAACATTGGTCATGCACATCCACAAGCCATATTGTCTGTCTAAGTAAACTCTAAGACTTCACATTATTAGTAAATGAACACGTGACATATCTATTATGAGTTTGCAAGGTCATGATTATTAATCATTTTTTCTGCTATGTAAATCAATATGATAAGTTACAAACTTCAAAATGAAACAAATTATAAACACCCAACTCAAAATCCTGGTCTCTAGTTTTGACTCTAATCAATGCAAAGTCTGGATTTGAGAGTTAGCCAGTATGTTCAAGTATAAGTCCCAATAAATAAGACAGCAGTTGATATTCTTAGTAGACTTGTGGCAATTGCTGTCTGTCCACCATCTCTGTTGGCACATCATCTCAGCTAATAGTCTCATCATTGTAACAAGTGCTGTCATTTATCAGGTATTCATCACTTTAAAATGAAACTAAACTTGAAAGAAATTGAAAGCAAAACTTCATAAGATGTCTGTACACTCTAGAAAGAAGAAGATGCTTGGCAGGAATAAATATGTGCTGGCAACACATCTCCTCTCTTATTTCAAGGACAAAATTGAAACCATATTTTCATGGGGGTGCAAACACTGATTGCTATATGTTCTTATAAACAGAGAACTACAAACAGTACTGCAGCATTCTCTTGATCCTCCTTCACTTTTATGTGAAGTCCAAAAATGTATCAGTTAAAGGAGGTTTTTGAATTCAATTCAAAAACCAGACAGGGATTCATATGTCACAAGTAGAGGCAGGCCACATTCTAGGTAAAAACAAAAAAAACAAAAAAAACAACTACACTTGTGTTCAATTTGAAAGATTTAAAACTATTATTCACTAATGTGTATAAAATGAATAAGCACCAATCATGGACTATCTCAGAGTTTTATTTAAGTCATAAGTGTTGCCCTTTCATCTCTCTTCCTTGCTCTACTAATGGTCAGGCCTGGTTATCCATCCAATGTAGGCAAAGTACTTCTTAATCACTCTCCACTTACTTCCCTTCAAGAGTTTTATCATCACCTGCAAGACACTGCATTGTTTAGTTTCTACCATCCTTTGGAGCTTCATCTCTCACCACCCTGTCTACTTTCTCTAATAAGCCCCAGCCACATTGACTCTTTCAGTTCCTCAAACACTCTTTGGGTCTTTCTGCTCTGCCTAACAAACCATTTCCCATCAGTGTTCACCTGGTTAACTTGCACACATTCTTCAAATTTAAACTTTAACACCACTTACCTCACAAAGATGATCCTCCACCCCAGATTATCTCAAAATACCTATCGTGTTCTTTCATCACATTCTTTGCTTCTTCATAGCACCTATGATTAGAACAAAATCATTAATTTTGAAATAATTTATTTAATGTTTGAGTATAGGTTGCTTAAAGGCTATCTTGTCTGTGTTGTTGGTCATCAGGTCTTAAGTATTAAAATTAGTGCTCTAATTACTTAAGTGCATAAATAATTATTTGGGAAAGGAAAAAAGGCAGGAAAAGAAGGAGGGAAAGGGAAGTAAAGAATAGAAAAGGAAGCACAGAGAAAAGAGAGAAATGGAAGGAGGTAAAAAAGGATGGAAGAAGAAAGGATGATAGTAGAGAATGGAGAAAATACTGAATGCCTATTAACCAAGTTTTGATATGTAAAACAGAGCAATTATCAATCATCATGTATATAAATACAATGGCCAAGTGAAAAAATGATGTTGAAAACCTGTATTAAGCAAGTATCAGGAGTCAAGAGAAGAAAATCAGAGAAGTTAACCTCAAACAACAGCAGGTGGGAGTATAGATAGAATCTAGAGATGAGGAGATCAAGGAATAGCCAGTGCCTGCAAAGAAGATTTCTCACCATCTTAGATTATGTTTGTATGATAAGCACAGTCCATAAAGGGACTTGGATAAAGTAATTTTTGGCCATTTGTTTCCAGCTGGATTTTTGTTCTGGCCAATCTCAACAATTTGGTCACCATACACTTCTGCCTGAATGTTTTGACAAGCATCAGACTACAAAATTTAACTTCTAGTAAAGAAAACAAATTTTTAAAAAGTTAAATCCTAGAGACTCAGCAAAACGTTCAGTGAAGTTTCATTCCCATTATTTGTTAAATAAGATTTGTACAAATAATCCTTGGGCATGATTTTTGTGAAAAGTGAATTTTATTGAAACATCATATTATTTTTGGTTCCCTTTTATAGAATTAATAAATCTATTTAGCATATACCCATTACTTTCTTAAAACCCTTTCCTTGTTTAAAAAAAAAAAAGTTATGCTTCCTGGATGGACACAGTGGTATGAACCTATAGTCCGAGCTACTCAAGAGCCTAAGGCAGGAGGATAGCTTGAGCCCAGGAATTCAAGGCTGTATAATGCCCGGTGATCTCACTTGTGAACAGTCACTGAACTTCAGCTTGGGCAGCATTGTGAGACTCGGTCTCTAAAAAAAAATTAAAGATAAAATTTGTGCTTCTCAATTATCCAGCATAAAGATTCAAATTGGAAGATTGAAACTATAAGATTCAAACATGAACATTTTGACTTACTAGAGATGTTATGGTCTTATCTTTATGTACCCACCCCCAAATTCATACATTAAAATCCTCATTGGCCAGGTGACAGTATTAAGAAATGAGGTCTTTGGGAGGTGAGAGTAGGTTGTGGGGTTGGAGCTTACGTAAATGGAATTAGTGCCCTTATAAAAGAGGCATGAGAGAAACTACTTGTCCTTTCTGCCATGTGAAGTTAGAATGGGAAGACAGCTGAAGAAGCAGCCCCTTACCAGACACTGAATCCGGCAGCACCTCAATCTTCTATTTCCTAGCTTCCAGAATTGTGAAAAAAGAATTTCTGTTGTTTATCAGCCACCTAGCCTGCGATATTTTGTAATAGCGGGCCAAATGGACTAAGACAAGAGGTAAGTTGCTAATATTACTAAAGAGTTTAGGGGAAAGGATACAATGTTAGAACCCTACTTAGGTTACAAAAACAAACAGAAAGCCTTCTGAAGGCATTGTGCTTTTCTAAATTTGTCTTCTGGCTGTGAAAATATTGTCTGTGTTAAATCAGACCGAGCCCATACAATTTCACCAATATAACAAAACCCCTGAGCATGTTCTGAACCCACAACTTTAGGAAAACAAATAAGCATTCTTGAGAATGATTACACTCTAGTTGCTGGTCTCCAAAGGTGGCTGCCATCAATTATTTTCTTCCCTGTTTGTACATATCTGCCACTCCCCTATGGAGAGATGGAGCTGATTTTCCTTCACTTGAATCTGGGCTGGCAATGTACTATTTTGAACAGCGGAATGTGGCAGAAGTGATATTCTGGAATTTCTAAGCTGAGGTTTTAAGAAGACAGGTGGCTTTGGCTTTCTTCCTATGGGAATTCTTGTTCTTGAGCTACTGCCCCATGGAACCAACCAATATGCTGGCAGAGGCCAAAGATACAAACAAAAGCCACATGGGCCGGACAGGGTGGCTCACGTCTGTAATCCTAGCACTTTGGGAGGCCGAGGTGGGTGGATCACGAAGTCAGGAGATCGAGACCATCCTGGCTAACATGGTGAACCCCCATCTCTACTAAAAAATACAAAAAATTAGCTGGGCATGGTGGCGGGCACCTGTAGTCCCAGTTGCTCGGGAGGCTGAAGCAGGAGAATGGCGTGAACCCAGGAGTTGGAGCTTGCAGTGAGCCGAGATCGCGCCACTGCACTCCAGCCTGGGCCACAGAGGGAGACTCCGTCTTAAAAAAAAAAAAAAAGAAAAAGAAAAAAAAAGAAAAGCCACATGGAGGAAAATGAAGGCACTCAGACTGACAGCCCCCACTGAGTTGCCAGTCAATACTCAATATCCACAGCCAGCCTTGCGAGCAAGCATCTTGTATGTTCCAGCTTGATTGAACTTCAAGATAACTGCAGATCAGGAAACATCACATAGAGCAGGAGAATAGCCCGGTTGAGCCCAGGTCCCCGCAGACTGATGAAAGGTAGTAAAATGGTTGCTGTTTTAAACAACTAAGTTTTAGAATCATTGGTTCCCCAGTAGCTGGTAATGAAAAACACACAACCATGAAACATATTTTTTTTCTACATTGATCCATCACAAAAAATATATACAAACTTTGAATAATGTGTTCTAATTTGCATTTCTAGTTTCTCTTATTAATTAGTTCATAAGTAGCTTTACATTATTTGACTAAAAGTTCTCTCTGGATTTTACCTCACATTTTATCCAAGTTTTACGTAGTCTGTGCTTTATTCATACTAAAGTGTCCATGATGGGATTTTTAAATTGCATTATATTACTATCAACAGAGCATTTTTAGTGTTTCACAGGCAAAGGCTGTAAAAATTTCACTTAATGTGAAAATTCACATTAAGTTCCAAGTATTTTTCAAGGTAATGTAAAAAAAAAAAATCACAATTTCCTTCAATACGTTCTCCGAATCAATGTTTCCTGCCAAATCACTTTATTGAACTAGCTAAACTTAGTAGAGGGCAAGGAACAAGCAACTATATTCTTTAACAAAACTTACTGTTAAACTCACTTTGAGAAACAGTTCTCTCACTGCCCCTGAGTGAAATCTTGTGGGAATTCCCATAGCTTTAATAATAACACATAAATACTTAATGAATATTCTTCAAGTCCAGTCTAGTGGTACTAGAACTACAATCTAACTGAAAACTTCTCTTTTCTTCTGGCTCTGGACTGCTTGGACTTGGAAGACTGATGTAGGTGAGGGGAGAAGGTTACAGTTTCTTCACAACATCTTAGTTTGAGCTCCCACCTTACTCACTTGACTGGTGCAGTTGAAATCTGCAGTTGGTGTATGCTAGGTGCAGATGTTCCCACTTTCCTCTCATGAAAGACAATTATGCATTCTTTCAAGGTCTACCTGATGGTGGATTCTGACTTCATTTCTCTCAATACAGGTGATGTCTCCTTTGGCTATGACTGTTGGTTTCTTCCACATCTCTTTGTTACAACGATTCATTATTCTGTTAAGGTCATTTCTCCCCCTCCAAGTGGCGGTATAGGGTGGAATCCCTTTTAGGACAACCCCAGGACAGCTCTGTTTTGTGGAATCCACACTGTTTCTGGGAAACATCTCGATTTTCTCTTTCCTACTGGAAATGCACCTCACTTTCAATGTGGTTATCTCTTTGCTCTGCTGTGAGGCTGTTCAATTCAGCTCTTAGATTTGCCAGGCAGGAGTCAGATATCAGTCCTTATTCCCCTCTAACAACCTAATGGAGGTAAGTCAAGCTCTCAATGGACTTTCTTGAAGTCTCCTTCAGTTGACTTGAATTGGGGTGAATGCCCCCATCACTCCACCCCCATAGTAGGATAGAAGGAGCACATAGCATACTACCAGCACTCTCAAAAATAAAGTTTATCTGATACCTTCATTCTCTAAATGAACGCTCTTCTTTGATGAAGGCTAGAATTAACGATGAATTACTGGAAACTCAGGCCCTCCTCTAATGTTTGAGGGGCCTGCTCAAGAGTACAGTGGAGGCTTACCTAACATATATTAATAATTAGAAGTTCAAATAAAGCTAAACAGAAATAAATATGTTTTATCCTCCAATCTTGACAGGTCTATTTTTCTAAAAACAAAATTGAAAAATACGTATATAACTCTGGTTTCTATATAAATTAAAATGAGCATACTGTTAACAAGCCATCAATGTTTGTATAAGTAATAAAATAAAGACAACTTATGCTTTTATGTTTATGTTATAAAATTTGTCTTGCCTTTGATTTAACAAAATTACTACTCATGTTTTCATGATCAATGATTTATGTACTATTGACAATGATGGCAACTTAACCAACTTTTCTTGAGTCAATGTAGTTCTTAAGTAGTAGTTTATAAATGAGTTTGTAGAAACTATCTCTTTCTAAAGTAATACCAATACAAATCAATAAAATTTCAAGACAGATGGGAACAAAAAATGTTACATATTGTGTTTAAACATTAAAATGGGATCACAGAACTATTTGTTATTGCAGAAGTGTTACAACTATATCAAATCAATTATTGCTTATATGTTATAATCTTTATCATCTCTTAATATCTGGATCCATACACTAATGTACACTCAGTATCATCCTCCACTCATGTCATGTCTAGAATTATATATAAATATGAAAATCATATAGCTTTTTCAATATTGCTGTTTTCACCTGTTAAATGTTATTTAGCCGCCATGTGCAATGATTGCAAATAACTACACAAATATGTGACTGCCATAAAATGAAACACGAAGAGAAGGAGGAAATGGACACTGGGTGTTACTAGGATATCATACTTCATTATTTAAGACTATATTGCATTGGTGCTATCAAAGAGGAAGGATTTTAAAAGTTAACTGGTCTTTTCTCTTACCCCTACTTTTGCTGCTGAAATGCTCCGTCTGCTTCAAAGCAGTGTCAGCTCAAAATGTTGGCAATCGCATAATCTACACATTTTCAAGGTATTCAGAAATGCCTTTTCAGAAAAAGGTAACTTTTACTTTTTCTGGTTCAAAAAGGTAAGTCCAGAGATGTGGAGAAGCATTTCCCTAGGGTCTGACAGTTTTAACCACAAAGGTAGATGGCTAAGATTACTGGGTTTGCTATGGAAGTGCTGAATGCTAGACTCCAAGTAAGAAAAATGGCCACTTCTTTCTTTTAGAAATATTTACTTTTAATTCATTTAAAAATAAAAATAAATGCATGTCAATATAAATAACTTTTTTATATTAATTCATTATATTTTCTTCTAAATGATAAGAGAAGATGAAATTTTATATTTCTCAAATCTCATTGAGGTCTGACTTAATGAAAGATAGATGAATTGTCATATGTACTGCTGTATTCAATTTGTTGCCATATGTTGTTCATGAAGTATATAAAGATAATCTAGTCACATACAGAAATGTAATGAGAAAAAGAAAAGATACATTAATCATTTTTTCAGATAATTCTGGAAATTATTCTTTAAGAGTACACCAAAGCTCAATAAGTAGAAACTTCTCAAAAGTCTGTTGCAATATGGATGAACTTTTTGTGTTCTGTGACATTAAAATCCATTGGTCTCCCTTGCACTTTAATTAGTTCATTTACCCATATGTCATTTAGTAACATCCTGTATTGATTATTTGGAAAATATTAGTTTACTGAGCTGTGCAGTTCTTCTAAATGTATTTCATTATATATTCTTATAAAATTATATTTGGTTTTGGTTTTAAAAAATCATTTTATGTATTTTGATAAAATATCCACCAAACACCTAAGACTAAATAGACATAATTTGTTAGTCATTCTTTCAAGTGAAATGGTGTTCCATGAAAGAAGTGACCACTTCAGCTTACAACTGAAGCAACTGCAAGAGTAATATTCCTCTTGACAAACATCATGCTTAGTTTACAGAAGTGCTTTATGCATAGCATTTCCCATTTATCACACAGAATATTAAGAAGACATGTACTCTAGAGTTAAGGTTTAATAAAAATAACTCTTCTTTATCAAGAACATTTTGAAATAAAACGGGATCTTTTTTTCTGTCAGTGCAGTGGTGAAGAAATTAATGACTACAAATATAGCTTGAGGCCATGGCTCTGATTTGAGCCAACAGTTTAGTCACCAATTGCTTTTGAACATTCAGTACAAATGTCAGCACAGCTGTTTCAGAAGCCATATGATTCAAAAGAGATCATTCAATCCTTTGAATATTTTAGCACCATTTGTGTTTGTTGTCAAGCATTCACATAAAAGAAGATCTTCAATCACTGGTTTGTACTGATACTGTACAGCTGGGACTGGAATATAAGCAAAACAGTAAGCCCAGCCTTGTGGATAGGTTCTTCCATTTGTATGGAAAAGGTCAATTCTACAGAGAAGAGATTGAATTAATATTCATATTTGCAGCTAAATTTTTAATTGGATGAGTTGCTATAGCTTTGGAAAATGGCAGTGCCATTATTTCTTTTACTAATTTTTTTCATCTAGCAAGCATTCAGCAATGTCAACTGTATAAGAGATTATTGTATATGCTTCTCTGTGTAACGCAACATAACTTACCCTTCAAGAGGAACCTGTAAAACTTTTAGTTTCTAGTCTGAAATTCTATAATAAACCAATCTTTTCTTTTAAAAGAGTTCATCATTGCCTACACTTAAAATTTAAATTTCTTTTTTTAAACATGAAATGATTAGTCTCAAAATGTCATTGTAATATAACTGGCACCATAAATATTTTAAATGTTCTATTGACTAAAAAACAACAAAATAAATCATTAACATCTATTAAACCTAGAGAAGAA
The DNA here is from genome assembly GCF_002776525.5 of Piliocolobus tephrosceles. Taxonomy (NCBI): domain Eukaryota; kingdom Metazoa; phylum Chordata; class Mammalia; order Primates; family Cercopithecidae; genus Piliocolobus; species Piliocolobus tephrosceles. The sequence goes on along the minus strand of NC_045438.1, from coordinate 25,139,701 downwards.
CAGCTTTCATTTTATTCATGTTTTAAAAAGTTTCACATCAATTTTCTTTTAGTAGATTCCTCCCATCCATGAGTAAAACTCTATGATAAGTCATTTCTTCTGTTTTTTTTAATAGTATCTTTATACATAAATGAAAGCAGCTGTGGGTTGAGAAACCAAGTCTTCTATTTTACTGTTTTAAAGTCAAAACTTTTTCTTTCTAATACAGCCACTCCAAGATGCTGCAAATGGGGAACTGAAATGGTGGTGCCACAGCTGGCCACCAGTCACACAACCAAGAAGAAATGGCCTCATCTATTCTTTAAGTAATTTACTTTTGCTTATTGAGGATATGTAGGAAATGCTAATGTGTGGGGCTCAGGGAAAGGACCCTTCTTATCTGGGCCTAAGGTATTACCTGAGGATATCCCTGGCAAGCTACCATAGATTATCCAAAATTTATATAGCCAGGCATGGTGACTCATACCTCTAATCCCAGCACTCTGGAAGGCTGAGGTGGGAGGATTCTTCGAGCCCAGGAGTTCAGGATCAACCTAGGCAACATAGTGAGACCCCAACTCTGCAAAGTTGTTTTCAGAAAATTATCCAGTTGTGGTGGCATGTGTCTGTGGTCCCAGCTACCCTTGAGGCTGAAGCAAGAGAATCACTTGAGCCCAAGATGCCAAGGCTGCAGTGAACCATGGCCGTGATAGCCTGGGTGACAGAGCAAGACCCTCTCAAAATAAATAACTTGCATAAACCATCAGACAATATGCCAAAAATGCCCTGGGATTTGATGCTGAGCTCCTGGTTCATATCACATAAATTTAAATGAGATGTATTTTTCTGAAGGAAGCCAATCAACTGATCTCCAAAATATACACTCAGTTGGTTATTTTTGTTGTTTGTTTGTTTGTTTGTTTTTTAAAAGACATAGTCTCACTCTGTCACCAAGACTGGAATCCAGTGGTGCAATCATAGTTCACTGCAGCGTCGAACTCCTGGGCTCAAGAGATCTACCCTGTCTCAGCCTTCTGAGTAGCTAGGACTATAGGTATGTATCATCATGCCTGGCTTTATGTTTTTAAGTTTTCGTAGACATGATGTCTCACTATGTTGTCTAAGCTTTGGTTCTTATGGTCTTGTTAAGCACCATCAAACTTTTAGGATGCCTATTAAAACCCAACTCATTTTACTTAAAATAACAAAGGAAAACAAAACACAAAAACTCTTAAAATTTTATGATGGTAATATTTTAACCATAAGCCCAAAATTTTTCCATTATGATGAGTTTCTAAAATCAAAATAAACTGTATATGCTGTGTAATTTCGACTAATGCACAAAGAAAAAGGAGCAAAAGGACACAATGGGTTCCCACAACATTACAATGGGCCATGTCTGTGGAGGGCAGTGGAATGGGGGCTGGTAACTTGTAAATTGATTTCACCTCTAGCAAAAAATTACCTCCATCTATTAAAAATTACCTGTTTTTCAGTTTTGTTTTAGAATCAAATAAAGGGATAGATGCATAGTCTTATATCCCTAGTCAAATATACCTAGCATGATTGGATAACACTCATGACACAGAGAAAGTAAAGATTCACAATTCTCAAGTGTCTCTTCTCAAGTATTCCTTCCTCTAACTCAGACTCTCTCCCCAAAGCAAAAGTGCATTTAACTCTTCAGATCACCAGAACAATGCCATCCAGTGAAATCTCTAAGCAGTGAACTATTTCTAAGATGATTAGGGCCCATCCACTTAGTTCTTGAAAGATTACATATAACACTTTCTTTTAAAGTTATCTCATATTTGTAGAGGACAGAATCTTCACCATCTAGTGTAGAGCAGTTTTCGTCCATACTTAGGATATTTCCTACACCTTTCAATTGAGTTTTTTGGTTGGGGCTAATTTATATTAACAATCAAAGAGATGAAAATGGTCTTTGTCCTCACTCCCACTGAAAAAGTAATCACTGATATTCAATAGCTTAGAGGAAAATTAGCCTTACCACTGAATTAAATTTTATGACCTGTGAATTTTAATTAGGTGAGCTTTTCAATTGCTCCTATAATGAGCCTACATTGTCAAATAAAAAGAACCTGAATCGTAGAGAAAAAGTTAGTGTCAAAGATCTAATAAAAAATCAAAAAGAAAAACATGCTGTAGCTGGAGTGTTTAGGACATAAGGAGTGCACAGCACAGAGGTGGCAATGTATTTTGAAACCTTTATAGTTTAACTTATGACAGTCATATAGAGTTCTGTTTGTAAAGGAAGGAGGTCAGGGAATAATGCCACTGCAGGAGTTACTCAAGTTTTATCTACCCAGGACCACCCATCAATAAGGAAAGAAATTGGCTTTTATAACTCATCAGTCATAAGCCATACACAAGTCAAAGGCAAGATTAACTTAAGTCTTTTGGAAATAAAACACACATACACCATTTAGTTTTTAACTTTATAGAAAATATAAAGCTCTATTCAACAAATAATAATTATATGGGCCTCCATTTTACTATGTTGACTGGTAGAGAGATTAGGACAGGTTTGAAGAGAGGTGTTGCTTGATTAAGTTCCTCCTTATATTGCTCTGTGGGACTCAACCTATCCCCTATTATCCTCTTCTCCTGTTTTATTGCTTGTTAGTTGATTTGGTTGCTTTGTTTTTAGGTGTATCCATTATTGGCTACTTGTCTTCCAACTGTAAAAACAAAATCTTCCCTTGATTGTATGCCACCACTAGCTAACACCCTAGCTCTCTTCCTTTTCACCTAAGCAACGTGAAAATAAAATTAACCCTCTTTCACTCCTTAAGACATTGCAATCCAGCTGCTATCCCTACAACGTCATCCAAACTGCTCTTAAAATGCATTACCAACTTCTGGTTGCAAATTCAAAGAACACTTTTTAGTTCCTATATATTTGATTTGTTTTGCAATATTAGCCATCATCCTTTACTCATTCCACAGCTTTCCAATAGACTGCTTTTCCACTCACATTTCCATCCACTTCATCTTTCAAATTGACTCCTGATCCTCCAGTATACACTGAAACTGTGTAATCAGAGTTTCTAGCTTCTGGTCTTTGAACCCTTTCTGATTCTCAAATCTTTATATCTCAGGTCCCATAAATCTATGTCCAACAACCAAATAAACAGGATGCATTTTGATTTTCCAAGGATTCTCAAACTTATTTTGTATCAAAAGAACTAATCTACTCTTCTATAACTTCCCCCTCCTCCCAAATCTCTGTCTAAGTGAATGACATTACATCCCTCACATACTAGAGTGAGAAGCCTGGGAAGAGACTACTACCTCCCACCATCACATCAGTTGAGTCTTGGCTTCTCTTTTCCTATATATCTCATAAACACCCCTCAATATATTTATTCTTCTCCATATCCACAGCCTTTGTTTTGATCCTTATAAATTCTCTTCATGATTATATCAGTAGACTCTGTATATCTCTTCCTGTCACCAGCTTAATTTTTCTCCTAATTTCTCTACCGTTTCCAATTGCCATTTCTCACAAAACAGATTTAAATATTCTCCCTCATTTAAAATCTATAATAGGCCGGGCACAGTGGCTCATGTCTATAATCCCAGCACTTTGGGAGGCCGAGGTGGGCGGATCACTTGAGGTCAAGAGTTTGAGACCAGCCTGGCCAACATGGCTAAACCTCATCTCTACTAAAAATACAAAAATTAGCCTGGCCTGGTGGCGAGTGCCTGTAATCCCAGGTACTCAGGAGACTGAGGCAGAAGAATCCCTTGAACCCAGCAGGGTAGAGGTTGTAGTGAGCCGAGATCATGCCACTGCACTCCAGCCTAGGGAACACAGGGAGACTCTCTCTCACAATCAATCAATCAATCAATCAATTTCTATAACATTCAAAGATTTTGCCAGGGTCTTGTAGGCCAAGGTAAGGCAATAGGATTATATTTTAAGTGCAATAAAATTCACTAAAAGGTTTCATTCAGGTGCATGTATTAATCTGATGAACATTTTAATAAAATCACGCTGGCTATGAGGAATGGATTATGACAAAACAAGATTGGAAGCAGGCACACCATTATAGAGGCTAGCATTCCAGATGATGGTGGCATACACTAAGGTATTGACTGTAGAGATGGATAAGTGACGAAATTCAAGAAATTCTATGAAGATGGAGGCAATAGGTCTTGCTCTTTGCTTTGATGATGCACAGTAAAAAAATAAAAATACTCGTGGACAAATCACTCCATGTTTTATGCTTAAGCAAGTGGCTAGATAATTGTGCTGATTACTCAATTTGATAAAAAGTCTGTGAAAGGGAGATTTTATGGATGAGGATGTTGGAACCCAGGAGAATCAGGTAATCTGTGTTAGACATGTTTAACCTTGAGATTCCTATTAGATATTGCTATGGACTGAATTGTATCCCCCACTCCAAATTCACATGTTAAAACCCTAAGCCTCCACATGACAATATTGGAGATAAGGCCTGTAAGGGGCGATTCAGGTTAAGTGAGGTTGTAAAAATGGATCCTATAGAACTGATTCTTTATAAAAATGGAAGAGAAAGCAGAGATTCCTCTTTCTCCACTATGCGAGGGCAAAGGGAAAAGAGCTCCCTGTGGTTCTTTTTTCCACAGGCAAAGGGAAAAAAGCAGCTATCTGTAAGGCAGAAAGAGCCCTTACCAGAGACTGAACCCTCTTGGAGCTTAATCTTGAACTTTCTAGCCTCTTCAACTATGAGAACATAAATTTCTGTGTTTTAAATCACCCAACCTATGGTATTTCATTATGGCAGTATGAGCTGTCTAATGCAGATATCTTGCTAGAATAATAATTTGACGTATTATCTGATTTTTACTTTTCTCCTCTTCATACCCTGTATTCAAACAGCCATGCCATTCTGTGGCCAGAAAAGAAGAGATTCCCTGGGAGAAAATGGAACAAAGAAGTGAAGAGAGTTGGTGGTATAGTTCAGAGGGATAAATCTGAATGGGCCACATGGACAAGAATGGGGACTAGCTCAGCAAAGAACCACAGGGAGGAACATTGCTTAGGTACCTAAGAGCCATGTAGAAGTCATCATCTGATAAGTGCGCTGGTCTACCTTTATGCAATCACTATCCATCCCTTGTGCCCTGATATTATGCAAGCTGTCCTTTTCATCAACGACTAATAAAAGCATCTCTTCAATAGTATCTGGCACTTCTCCAAGCCACTGCTCTGCAGAAGTGACACCTGTTGGTCCTTCAGATTTTGTTTGACCCTTTTTTGACTTACCCCATATGAACATATAGACAAATCATTTTGCAATATCCCAGGGACTAATAAGCCTTAAGCAAGTCCTGGACACTTAGTGGAAGATGATGGTCTAGAAGGGACATTTCTACACATGTAATGAGTGCAATGAAATGCCAAATAAGGCCACCTTGTGATGCTTTCTAAACTGAGATGGTAATATAATATATTTAAGTAGGTGAGTGGATATGAATCTGATGCTTATGGGGCTCATGACGCAAAAGAAAAATGTAAAGCCATAGAAATGGATGAGATCACATAAGGAGAGCCAAATCCTGAAGAATAACAATAGTCAAAGAGACTATCAAAGAAGAATGAAATGATTGCGGTAGGCCAGTGTGGTAGGAAGATAGAACAGGCACAGAAGCCAAGGTAAAGAGGGTTTTGAGAAGAACCTAGATGTCACATTGCATATTGCTAAGAGGTCTAATAAGATGAGGATAGAAAAATAGTTTATTAACTCTAATGAAATAATTCACACCAATGAAGATATGAAAATGGAGATAGATTGGAGGATAGTGAAGAATGAAGAAGAGGTGAGGAAGTGGAGGTGGAGTGTATACATCCCTTATAATAAAAATGGATATGACACAGGGCAGAGAAATGGTTTGGTAGTTAGAAGGAGTGCTTAAAGGACAAGGTTCCTTTCCATTCTTCTCTTCCTCTTCCTCCTCCGTCTTTTGTTTTTCAACATGGTATATATCAGATGTTTAAGCTGATAGGAATGTTCCAGCAGAGACAGAGAGATTAACTATGCAGAATAAAGAAGCAATAGTAGAGATAAATTTCTATACAAGGCAAAAGTGGAGGCACTGACCTTTGATGGAAGGAGGCACACCTCCTCCAAGTTCACAGGAAGAAGGAAGGTGAAGATAGTACAGATGTAGGAAGCCTAGACATTTGGTGGTGGGCAGATGAGGGAGTTATTATAGGAACTTCTATTTTGTAAAAAACAAATGAGGCAAAATCAATTGAGAGTACTTAATAGGTGAGAGAAGAAAGACGTTTAGGGAGAGAAGAAAAACCGGTAAACATTTTCTTAAAGGATTCCAAATTAAGTCCAAAGAAAGACATGGAAGAATCAGTGAAAGTTGTTGAGAATTCATTTGCAGTTTGTAATCACAAAATTTAAAATGAAATTCACCAAGTCAGTTGTGTGATTTTTCCCCAATTGTGATTTGGTGAGACAAAAATAAATGATTTTTTTTTCAAGTATGTGGTGGAGAAAGAAAGGCCGAGGAATCTGAGGTTATTTTGTGACTACACTGAGATGACTCCGCTGAGATAACAGTGCTTCCTGAGCATCCTTGGAGCATACCAACTTTCACACAGAACTGTGAGTACTGGTTTTGTGAATACTCTATTATGAGAACATGAAACCCATTTGGGATAGTCTCTAGTTCACCTCTACAGTTTCAAAAATCACTAGGCACTAAAAAATGTTTGTTCAATGAGCTTGTGGAAAAGCCATGGGAGATAAGACAACATAGAAAAAGATAGTAGATATCTTTTAAATTTCAAAAAATAGAAAGTGGACTTAAGCACGAGTTCCCATGAAAAATGAGAAGTACAACTATAAACTCTGGAGTGATAAAACTCTAAGAGAAAAAAAAAATGTCATCAGTGCACAGAATGGTGAAAACAACTGTGAGACCCAGGAAGAGCAGTGGGCCCTGAAGACTAATGCCTTCTTCAACACGGACAGAGGTAATGTAACATTGAGAAAACAAACCTTTGATGGTTAATGACTACATGACCTATTTCAGTGTGGTAGGGTTTCAGGGCTAAGGAGTGTTTTACAACCACCAAAAGAAGCTCCATGCTGTAACACAGCAAGTTGAACTATGCCCAGCACAGAGTTTTAATTACAAGAGATCATAATAACTCACTTTATCTGAACACAGGCAAAAGTAACTTCAGGAAGTGCTATAGGAACTGGCCATTGGAGGGAGAGAGAGGGAGAAAGTGAAGTGTCTACATACTTATATGCATACTTTATACTTACATATAAAATTAGCTCATTTTAGTGGATATTTATTGAATGACTAGTGTGTTCCAGGCACTGTATTCAGTTGTAAAACTTCCAAGTATACATCTATGTCAAGACAGCCTATTTCACTTAATCAGGGGTAATGTATGTGTTTATTGCATGCATGAATGTGCACCTCTGTTTGCACAGGAAATTATATTTACCTATATTCTATGTCAACTTTTCTCAGAAAATGTTCCTTAGAATACAAGGGTCCCATGAGAGATTAACACATGTTCTGGTGAACAAAGGGGTTCAAAACATGAATACGTTTGGAAGTATAAGGTTAAGCAAGTTTAATGGGTTTCTTTATGGCAGAAGTTCTAGAAGACTTAAAAGTACTAATATGTGTTATGTTTTAATAAGAAAGGGGAAATGAAACAATAATTTGTCATTAACAGATTTATTTGATTATGGACTCATATTTCATGAAACAACTTTTGACAACTCAGAGGCTTCTTGTTTCATTGCTTGAAAAATTCTAAATATATCATATTATACATTTTATATTAAATATGTAAAGTATATATTATATATGTATATTCATGTATATTTAATTATCTTCTTTTAGTCCCATTTCCACCCCCAACTTTGGGCAAATTGTGGAGATATTTTACTATCAGTTTATTTTAAAAAGATAAATGTTTTCAACCTATTGAATATAGGTATTTTAATCAACATCAAGTACCTAAAATTTTAATTATACATATTCATAAGAAGTTTATAGCAGGACAATGGAGAAAGAAAGAAAACATGAAATATTTTATCTCAAACTAGAGTACCAACCAAACCTTTTCATGACCCAGAAGAGGTAAGTTTCAAAATATCAATTAATCCAAGTATTTTACAATACACAAGAATATTTACATTATTTCAAAGACTTGGACACTCAGTAAAATGATACTTGATGTTCTACCCAGATACTTTTATCTAAATATGTCAAAAATATTTCTTAAGTCAGCTTTGCAAATAATTTTAAAAACTCATGCCCACAGAAACTAGTTTGGCCATCATAGTTGGAACTGTTCGTGTGTTTTAAGTTTAAGTTTTTATTCCTCCTACATATCCCCATGGTTCCCAGGCTATATCGGCCGTCTTCAGCTATATAGAAAAAGCCAAAGGGCTGAAGCCCAAGAGTGGAAATTATATAGTTGTTCTTTTTTGTTCCATATGAAACTTAAAGTAGTTTTTCTAATTCTATTAAGAAAGTCAATGGTAGCTTGATGGGAATAGCATTGAATCTATAAATTACTTCGAGCAGTATGGCCATTTTCATGATATTGATTCTTTCTATCCATGAGCATAGAATGTTTTTCCATTTGTGGCCAGGCACGGTGGCTCACGCCTGTAATCCCAGCACTTTGGGAGGCCGAGGCCGACGGATCACAAGGTTAGGAGATTGATAACATCCTGGCTAACACAGTGAAACCCCGTCTCTACCGAAACTACAAAAAAATTAGCCGGGCATGGTGGTGGGCGCCTGTGGTCCCAGCTACTCGGGAGGCTGAAGCAGGAGAATGGCATGAACCCAGGAGGCGGAGTTTGCAGTGAGCCAAGATCGCGCCACTGCACTCCAGCCTGGGTGACAGAGCAATACTCTGTCTCAAAAAAAACAAAAACAAAAACAAAAACAAAAAACAAAAAACAAAAGTTTTTCTATTTGTTTGTGTCTTCTCTTATTTCCTTGAGCAGTGGTTTGTAGTTCTCCTTGAAGAGGTCTTTCACATCCCTTGTAAGTTGTATTCCTAAATATTTTATTCTCTTTGTGAATGGGAGTTCACTCATGATTTGGCTCACTATTTGTCTGTTGTTGGTGTATAGGAATACTTGTGATTTTTGCACATTGATTTTGTATCCTGAGACTTTGCTGAAGTTGCTTATCAGCTTAAGAGGATTTTGGGCTGAGACAATGGGGTTTTCTAAATATACAATTACGTTATCTGCAAACAGAGACAATTTGACTTGCTTTTTTTCCTATTTGAATACCCTTTATTTCTTTCTCTTGCCTGATTGCCCCAGCCAGAACTTCCAATACTATGTTGAATAGGAGTGGTGAGAAAAGGCATCTTGTCTTGTGCCAGTTATCAAAGGGAACACTTCCAGCTTTTGCCCATTCAGTATGATATTGGCTCTGGGTTTGTCATAAATAGCTCTTATTATTTTGAGATATGTTCCATCAATACCTTGTTTATTGAGAGATTTTAGCATGAAGGGTTTTGAATTTTATTGAAGGCCTTTTCTGCATCTATTGAGATAATCAAATGGTTTTTGTTATTGGTTCTGTTTATGTGATGGATTATGTTTACTAATTTGCATATGTTGAACCAGCTTTGAGTCCCAGGGATGAAGCTGACTTGATAGTGGTGGATAAGCTTTTTGATGTGCTGCTGGATTTGGTTTGCCAGTATTTTATTGAGGATTTTCACATCGATGTTCATCAGGGACCTTGGCCTGAAATTTTCTTTTTTTTATTGTTATGTCTCTGCCAGATTTTGGAATCAGGATGGCGCTGGCCTCATAAAATGAGTTAGGGAGAAGTCCCTCTTTTTCTATTGTTTGAGATAGTTTAGAAGGAAAGGTACCAGCTCCTCTTTGTGCCTCTGGTAGAATTCGGCTGTGAATCCATCTGGTCCTGGGCTTTTTTTGGTTGGTAGGCTATTAATTACTGCCTCAATTTCAGAACTTCTTATTGGTCTATTCAGGGGTTCAAATTCTTCCTGATTTAGTTTTGGGAGGGTGTATGTGTCCAGGAATATATCCATTTCTTCTAGATTTTCTAGTTTATTTGCATACAGGTGTTTATCGTATTCTTGGATGGTAGTTTGTATTTCTGTGGGATCAGTGTTGATATCCCCTTTATCATTTTTATTGTGTCTATTGGATTCTTCTCTCTTTTCTTCTTTATTAGCCTGGCTTGCAGTCTATCTACTTTGTTAATCTTTTCAAAAAACCAGCTCCTGGATTCATTGATATTTTGCAGGATTTCATGTCTCTATCTCCTTCAGTTCTGCTCTAATCTTAGTTCTTTCTTGTCTTCCACTAACTTTTGAATTTGGTTGCTCTTGCTTCTCTACAAGGCTACAATAAGGAAAACAGCGTGGTACTGGTACCAAAACAGATATGTAGACCAATGGAACAGAACAAAGGCCTCAGAAATAATATCATACATTTACAACCATCTGATCTTTGACAAACCTGACAAAAACAAGCAATGGGGAAATGATTCTCTATTTAATAAATGGTGTTGGGAAAACTGGCTAGCCATATGCAGAAAACTGAAACTAGAACCCTTCCTTACACCTTATATAAACATTAACTCAAGATGGATTAAAGACTTTAACATAAGACCTAAAACCATAAAACCCTTAGAAGAAAACCTAGGCAATACCATTCAGGACATAGGCATGGGCAAAGACTTCATGACTAAAACACAGAAAGCAATGGCAACAAAAGCCAAAATTGACAAGTGGAATCTAACAAAATTAAAGAGCTTCTGCAGAGCAAAAGAAACTATCATCAGAATGAACAGGCAACCTAAGGAATGGGAAAAAAAAATTTGCAATCTATTCATCTGACGAAGGGCTAATATCCAGAATCTACAAGGAACTTAAACAAATTTACAAGGAAAGAAAATAATCCCATCCAAAAGTGGGTGAAGGAAATGAACAGACACTTCTCAAAGAAGACATTTATGTGGCCAACAAACATATGAAAAAAAAAGTTCATCATCAATGGTCATTAGAGAAATGCAAATCAAAACCACAATGAGATGATATCTCATGCCAGTTAGAATGGCAATCATTAAAATGTCGGGAAACAACAGATGCTGCAGACGATATGGGGAAATAGGAACACTTTTACGCTGTTGGTGGGAGTGTGCATTAGTTCAACCATAGTGGAAGACAGTATGGCAATTCCTCAAGGATCTAGAACCAGAAATCCCATTTGACCCAGCCTCCCATTACTGAGTATATACTCAAAGGATTGTAAATCATTCTACTATAAAGACACATGCACACGTATGTTTATTGCAGCACTATTCATGATAGCAAAGACTTGGAGCAAATTCCCATCAATGATAGACAGGGTAAAGAAAACGTGGCACATATACACCATGGAATAATATGCAGCCATAAAATAGGATGATTTTATGTCCTTTGCAGGGACATGGATGAAGTTGGAAACCATCATTCTCAGCAAACTAACACAGGAACAAAAAATCAAACATCGTATATTCTCACTCCTAAGTGGGAGTTGAACGAGGAGAACACATGGACACAGGGAGGGCAACATCACACACTGGGGCCTGTCAGAGGGTAGGGGGTTAGGGGAGGGATAGCATTAGGAGAAATACCTAATGTAGATGATGGGTTGATGGATGCAGCAAACCACCATGGCACATCTATACCTGTATAACAAACCTGCACATTCTGCACAGGTATCACAGAACTTAAAGTATAATAATTTTTTTTTAATTTTTAAAAAATGATACTCTAAGGATTCCCATAGCAGCCCACTTAAACAAAATCAAGGAGAGGTAAAAAAGAGATAATGCACTATCTATTCCCTTTTAAACACACTGAGTTTTTTAAAAATCACCATTAGTGTTTAAATATCTCTACTGGTTTCCCATTATCTGCAGGATCAAGTCCAGGCTTCCTGATATAGTAAACAAGTCTTTAACCATATATATTTTTTCCATCTTCATCCATCACCATGTCACTTGGGTCCTCATTTTTCCTGTCCTCAGGTTACACTAGGTTTCCATTGCTCCTAAAAGACACCATTTTATTTTCCACACCTTTGTACATTGGTCCTGTTGTCTGATTCTGTTCATTTTCTTTGCCCTTTGAGGCACAGGGTAGATTTTACCTCTTCTCTGAAGATTTATCTGACTCTCCTAGGCTGTTTCTTCCTCTTTTTTCACCCACAACACTTTAAACATTTCTCATCTGCGTATCTATTTTTTTCTCCTACTAATTTCTTGAAAACAGGGACAAATGGCTTAGTTATTTTATTTATTTATCTATCTATCTATCTATCTATCTATCTATCTATCTATCTATCTAGAGACAGAGTCTTGCTCTGTCCCCCAGGCTGGAGTGCAGTGGCACGATGTTAGCTCACTGCAAGCTCCACCTCCCGGTTTCGAGCCATTCTCCTGACTCAGCCTCCAGAGTAGCTGGGACTACAGGCGCCCGCCACCACGCCCGGCTAATTTTTTATATTTTTAGTAGAGACGGGGTTTCACCGTATTAGCCAGGATGGTCTCGATTTCCTGACCTGGTGATCCGCCCGTCTCCGCCTCCCAAAGTGCTGGGATTACAGGTGTGAGCCACCGCGCCCGGCTGGCTTAATTATTGTTGTATCTCTACTACCTAATCCAGTATCTTTTCCAAAGAGGGAACTTAACAAATATTTGATAAGCAAATATTGAATAAATGTTTAAATGAACAATGTAAACTATAGTCCTGACACTTTATTATTTAACTGTCATTAATAGGTAAATTGAGATGGCAAAAGATATTAATTACCTGGGATTACATCATTACTTTCTATTTATATAGTTTTGTGAGGAATATCAGTATTTTCCTCTCCCGACTTGAACTCTACCTAAAATTATATTTCATCAAAATACGTAAAAGAATGACAACCAACTTTAGTCGGTAAATTTCTATGTGTTGACAATATAAAAATTTCCCCAAATTCTGCATTCATTTTCCATAACACACAAAAAACAAAAATCTATATTAAGAGACCATTGTCACTGATTTTGTTGAAATTATTCTCAGTAATGGAAATTGCTAAGGGAGGTCTTATTTACGGACAATGTTCCCACAAGATAGACTAAAAGTGCCTACACAAATTGCCTCCGGACCCTAACATGAATTTCCGCCATTCTAACTCTCAAGTTTTATAATTCTTCTCTTGGAGCTTCAAAAGCTGCCATTTCCACTTACACAATTTTTCTGAAAAGTCACAGGGCTTTGTACTTCCTCCAAAAAAGGGATATTATGGGATGGTCTCCATTAATTCAGTCTTATCTACTAGTTACATGAAGGTTACCATGTAATTCTTACTAGTTACCCTCATCTGTTCTAAGTAGTTATGAAAAACATAAATCGTTTCACACTTTTGTCAAGAACATGTGTTGAATGTCTGCCCTGATAATGAGCTCATTTGAGAACTTAATATTCTATTTAGAGTAATAAGAAGGGACAATATAAAGGAGTGGTTAAAGCTACTGGTATTGGAGGCAATATGTAACACCAACACCCCAAGCTGTGACACTACACATATCTTGTAAACCGATACTGCAATTAGGTAGCAACCTTGTGCCATCTAATCAATTACACTGATTCATGAGCCTGGAACATGAATATATAATTGAATATATAAGAAGCACAGGAATAATGACCACAGAGCTATGATGCTGCTGAAAATAATGATGATAAAATAGACAATCATCCCCACAAAGAACTAAAATTATGTCACTACCAAAAGTTGCAAGCATAGTACTTTCTCCACAGTAGATACTTAATAAGTTCTTGCTTTATTTGGACCTTCTTAGGCTCATACTTATACTGGGGGAAGATATCCAAAATATTTTTGGAACATCCTTGAAATAGTTTATTGTAAGCACTTTGAGAAAGAAAAGGATTTTCCTGTTTTAATATAAAACCCCAAAGCATCAAAGACCATTCAGACCTGCAAAAGATGCTCAAAAACCAAAGTTTATTGAATGTTGAATAGCAAACGCGTGCCTAAATACTTTCCTTTTTCAGAGCTAGAGGAGGAGTACCTCTTACCTTACATTTCCTTATGCATTAGTCTTTTATATTTGGGATTAATTTTTTTTGTTTTCACAATTTGCCAGCAGCTATGAAAGGACTTGACCTATAATAATTTGGTTTTGGCTTAGACAGAAATTACAACCCGATATACATGGAGGTTGGTTCACTAAATAGAATCTAACCTACTAGTAAGCATCTACTTTTTCAATATATTCCTCCATTTTGAATGTAAATAGTGACATTTCTGAAATCCTGAAATTTATTTATTGACATTTTGATCTGAATGACAAAGAAAAAAAGAAGAGAAATAAATGTGTTTCTTGAGGAAAATATCCCTGAATATAAAACCATCCACTAGTTGTTACTATGGGAATGAACGAATGCATAAATTCTTGGTATTGAATAAAGTAGGTGGATGTGAGAAAACATGCCCTAGTGAGACAGTGGTTTAGAATAATGCTAGTGAGTTTTCTTTCCGTAATTATACCCATGCCTGCACCTACATTTCATCTAAACAAATTTTTTCGGCTGCAGTATGCCGTTACTGTTTGGGATGAAATATGAATTTGAGATAAATTATGAAAACAAATACCAAATTTCCTAATGGCTCTACAATGTGAATAATTTCACCATATTTTTCACTGGATATAAGAAAGAGTAATTTGTAATATTATTTCTATATGGGCTTTAACCTGTGCAAAATTATGAGCAAAATAATAAATTTTACTTGGGTAAAAAGTCAGGGGCCTGTAGAAACGTGTCTGTAAAGCTATAGGTGGTACATTCCTAGTACAGATACAGGAACATATTTTATCATGTGGAAATATTTTTTTTTCATTTGAAAAAACATATAGCCTTACATAATTTGAAGCAAACTAGAAAGGTAGCATCTTTGGACCATAACCTTATACATATGTTATCCTCCCAAGCTAAAGAAACACATAAAGAAGGTTAAAATAACATTCAGACCAGAATGAAAATTGTTAGAAAAAACTGTCTTAGTGGGAATACACGAGGGAAAGAGAACACAAATTTTCAGGTGGCCAAAGCCAAACTGATCCCAACTTTAAGGTAATGTAGCCAACAGCGTAATTAATCCAGGTTTATTTACCTTTCTGCAAAATTCAGGGCACCAAGAGGCCAGATTTCCTTGGCAGAGATATCTGAAAATGTGGATCATGGTATATCTCTTTTGAGTCTGGTTTAATAAATGTTTTGGCCAAAAGCGTAGCAATATATTGCTTCCCATAACTTTGAATTTAAGGTTCCACTAATACATCAAATATGCACAAGCCATTTTCATGTCTGAGTGTCAATTAACATGGTGTTCCTTTCCCCTAACATCATGACACTCTCTTAGCCTTCCAAACCAAGTTCTGATGACATACATACTATGGAAAAGAGCTAAACACTGATGCCAATGGCTGGAAAAATTAAAACATGCTTATGTTACAACATTGCTAAATGATTGATGAACATTAAATCCTTAGTGGGTGAGGCAAAATGTGAAAAGTGAAATTTTTAGAAAGCCATGTGGTTGGAGGCAGGCTTCCATCTGGAGAGGATAGAATGATGCCCATTATAAGAGCTGCATGGAAAGTGAGTGGTGAAGATTTTGCGGACCCCATTGTAGGTCATGAGAAAGAGTTGGTTAAAGGTATAGAAAATCAGGAGATTGGTTTCAACATGGCAGCAACTACAATGCTGAAGAATAAGAGCAAACTATTTTGGGCCTTTGAAAATGTACTGAGGATTTTCAATCTGAAATGCAGAGCTTCTAACATATATGTTTATTAGTAATAATTAATGAACAAATATGTTGGAGACATTTTAGGAGATGCAAAATTAATTGCTCAGAGCATAAGGATAGCTATCATTCATGATATACCTTAATAACATATTTCTTTGCAAACTACCCGCCTTCTGCTATCCTTCCATGTGCATGTTATTATTTTACCCTGACTTATCTCCATCAGCTGCTTCTTCCATAAAGGTCAATGTGGCTGCCTCAGCAAGTCAAGAGGCCCTTGTTGAACAGTTTTGAAACAACCTTACCTGCTGTGAAATATGTTTTATCATTGCTCTCACCTACTCTGTACCTGCATTGCAAAATAGAAATTCTCACTCAGAATCACCACTGTCCTTGGGTTTTTTGTTTTTTGTTTCTGGTTTTTGTTTGTTTGTTTTTTGTTTTATTTTTGAGATGGAGTCTCACTCTGTCACCCAGGCTGGACTGCAGTGGCGTGATCTCAGCTCACTGCAACCTCCACCTCCTGGGTTCAAGCAATTCTCTGCCTCAGCCTCCCGAGTAGCTGGGATTACAGATGCCCACCACCATGCCTGGCTAATTTTTTTTTGTATTTTTAGTGGAGACTGGGTTTCACCATATCTGCCAGGTTAGTCTCAAATTCCTGACCTCAAGTGATCTACCCACCTTGGCCTCCCTAAGTGCTGGGATTACAGGTGTGAGCCACTGGTGCCTGGCCACCACTGTCCTTTTTTTATACCTGTGTAGTATTCCATGGTGTGCTAATGGGGTCATTTGTACCCCAAACCTCAGTGTCATGTAATATACCATGTAACAAACCTGCACATGTACCCCTTGAATCTAAAGGTTGAAATTATTTTTTCAAAAAATTAAATTGCCATTATTACTGATGCTTTAGTTTTACAGATTCTGATAAGCTTAAAATTAATATTATAAGCTATAATAACTGCTATAATGTCATGTAGAGTTTTTTGCAGCAAAATTAGTGTAATTGCTTTATAAATGGTTTTATTGCTATATTAATAGAATCATGAATGACCTGAAGGAGTCACATTTTTCAGTTATACATGACTACTTTGGAGGGCATGTGGTAAAATATAAACCATGAGGTTATTTGAAAATTTGGGAATTCACAAATTTTCAGGGGTCGAGTTCAAAGGTACATTAGAAAGTATAACAATTAGCCTTCACTGCTATCCTTTTGGAATGAAAATAGAATGTATGTACACTGTCCCTCACTTAAATTTTCTAATAATATTTTTTATTTGTAAGTGGATGTCTAAGCTCCTCAGGATCTAAAGTCCTCAATTACATAATGATTCCCCAAATGTTTGAAGTTAAAATCCTTAAGTAAAGGACAAAATTATTTTTACAGCCTTTTTGTTTTATTTTAGTTGATACTGTATTTTTGTAATTGTCAGATTTTAGAGATAAATAAAATTTCTCTCAATCTCTAAACTCACCCATAAACTTACCCATCTTGTATACTTCATCTCCACTTCTCTCTCAAGGAGGAGCAGGGCTGGTATAATTGATTAAATTCTCAAGCCTTACATTCATCATAGTCCTATTGGGTAGAGTTTTTAAAAAGAATAATATGTAGGGCTTCCTTAAATGTGGCCCTTTTGAATGTATCTTCTTCTCCCACACAACTTTGTCCAACAGGCTTAGTGACAGGTGTCCTGGTCTAAAAATCAGTGCAAGGTCTTACTCCTTGTCCTCTATGGATTGGCCTTTCCACACAAAGGAGTAGCAAGACCAAGATATTTAGGTTGAGCCTGGAGAATGGAGGTAACTACTAAGCAGTATTTTAGTTACAAAACTAAAACATGTGAAGAGAGACAGGGAGCAAGTCCTATGAAAAATGAGAAAGTAATAAGAGTAAAGTGATTAGAGGATTTTTAGGAAGTTCTGCTGTGTGTGACAAAATGTAATTTCCTCTTTGCCACCTTCTCAGGAGATCTGCAATAAAGTCCTACAATATTTTTGAAGTTTTATGAAGTTATAGTTGTATTTCTTTTAGATACTGTGCTAAAATCAGCCTTAAGGCAATCCATTTTCAATCCAGTTTTGTGGGTGATCCTGAAAACCTGGCCAAATACTGTCATCCAATTTTAGCATTTTTTATACTGGCCATTTGGGTTAATGTGTTCTAAAAACTCAAGTCCAATATCATCATTATTTGTACAAAAAACACTAAAACTTAGGGATGATGTAAGTTATTCCATTTTTTAAAAGGAAGGGCAGTGCTTTTCTATAAATCACATTTTAAAAACTTTTTCATATAATAGCTATGATCATTTAGAAAATATTTTAACAGCACTACATCCTACTCTTAACTAAAAATTGCATTTACTCATAGCATATTTATTCTGAATTCTGATTAAGCAACACTTAAATTAAGAAATCCAAAAATGTAACTTATTTGGAACCACAACCTGCCCCCTATATTACAACCGTAATTGTTGTCAATCACAATGGCATGTATGAATATCAACAGACCACGACCTCATGAGTTGTTAAACACTTCAGGCTCCCAAAGGATTATACCTGGCAAATGAATTGTGTTGATATAAAATTATATAAAATTTTAAACTTCCAGTCAGATAAATACAAAATATTAAGAAATAATAGTAGCCTTTTGTTGAGACCTCACCCTGTGTCATTTGCAAATATAAGTACTTTACCTACACTACCTTCATCTAACCCTCTCAACAACTCAACTAAGGCGGATGCCATTTTAAGCCTATTTTACAGATGGGGAAATGGACACGTGTTAAACACCTCGCCTAAGGTCACAGTAAATGGCAGAGTCAGGAACTTAAAGGAGTTGAACTGGCTGTAGAACCATTACTCTTAATTATTATCTTACATGACTATTGATTTCCAATAATTGTTTATAATAAAATCTCCTGTAAATGAATCCATGGCATTATGTAATAATGTTCATTTCAAAAAACTATATTTGATATGGCTACCACCAATATTAAAACATACTGTGTTTAATCTTTTTAAAAAATCTGATATTGTGCTGGTTATTGATTTATTACCTCTTTATTTGAAATTCACCCTTTTTGCCAGCTCTATAAAAATGAATCTGGACCCTTTAAATATTTTTTTCTTTGCCAGCTGGCAAAGAAACTCTTTCATTAGAGAGTGCTGAAAAGACATGGCAGGAGGAAAAGAATTCTGTTTCCTGGTTTCCATGTTCTCACTGGGCAGGCACACTGCCCAGCAGCACCCAGTGGCCATCAGTTTCCCTCAGCACACCCTTCAGGTGTTTTTATAACAGAATACCTCTGGTGAGACACCTCCCTGTGAACAGCTTGGCAAATTCCACCGATGTGGTTTCACAGTGACTTCTTTGTTCTCAAGGAACTGATCTCTCTCCAACAAGACCTGAATCTCGCTCAACCTTGGGAGAATGGGAGGTCTTCATCCAGGTCTATCTCAGTCTTAGGAGCAGTAACTGTTTCTTATATCAACTATTCATGTATTTTTAGTATTTTTGTTACTTCATACTAACCAATTCCACACTACATCAATCCTCTGATAGAGTTAATAATATGTTACATTAAACTTTATTCATATTACTGTGTGGTTTCTCTCTCCTAACTGGTCTCTGATAGAGATACATATCCCAAATGAGAAATCTAATGGAAAGTAATCTTGTAAAAAGCAAATAACTAGATGTGTTTTTTTTTAAGTACTAGGATATACACACAAAAAAATACATTGTTTACAAACAAATGTGAAATGATTTTATTTGTAATTATTAATTCACTAAAAATGTTAAATATAGTAACCATAAACCAATTCAAGTTGAAATCTGCTTTATTTTCAATCTCATTATTTTATTATTTTTGTTTTTTATTTTTTACTCTATTTAATGGGAAGTAAATAAGGAAAGCTCCTGGCATGCTGATTCTTACTACATTTTATAAAGCATTTAAGTTAATTATTTAAATTTATTCAAATAAAACCTAAATGTATCACATTTAATAGATGTATGCTGTAATCATTATCTGCCTCTGCAATTCCATATGCATTCAAATGCTTTTTATTTTGGCTATAAATATAGCCTGAGCCTGTATTTCAGAAAGCCTTGAGAATGTTTCAAGCCAAAAAGAAAGAAAAAAATATTAGTTGAGTTTAATTCCTTTCAGCCAGTTATGCCTAGGGAAATACATATTGGAATGTAAGAAAGTCAATTCTCATGTGTTTGAAGTGAAAAATTAATCAGAAAGCAGCAAGTTTGTGGGATTCCATAACACACATATTATTGGTAAGTTTAAAAATTCATAAAAGTTAAATTTAAGGCAAAGTTGGCAGAGAGTAACTGATTTTCAAACACGATGAGCTTCATCACAGGTTTAACCTATTTAGTTACCATGACTGAATGGTGAACGTCAAGGAGTGCTTACTGAGGAGTTCATTGCCCATTGAAAACATATGACTCTTAAAACTTTTGTTTATGCATAGAAGTGTGACTTTAAGGGTTGGAAAATCTATATTAACAAAAGCTAAACTTTTCTGAAACTTAAGACCACCCTGTGCTGTGATTTTCTCAGTTCTCATAAAATAAACTAGTCTTACTTTGTCATTACTTAGAAGGAAGACCACCAAAGAAAATCCAAGGTGTGACTACATGCAGTGATTCAATAAATAGGCTCTTTTTGGGAATCAGCTTTAATATTGGCTTCAAAATAGTGTTCAAAGCTGTCTCAACCACACACATCGTCTACATAGATTGCTTTGGTTCTCTGATTTCCAATTTAGACACTGACCCCTTGGAGATTGCAGAGAAGTCAAGGGATAAAAGTGAAAATGCCATAAGACTGATTCAACTCTAAGAGTGCTGGGAAGGTAGCAGGTTTGAGTACACTCTCTGTACTCAGATCCTTTCTGGATGGAATCCTGGCTCCTTCACTTGGTACTTCTAGCGTTAGGCAATTCACTGAACTTTTCTGAGCCTTAGTTTCCTCAGCTGTAAAACAGAGATAAGTCTAACCTCATAGAGTTTCTGTATGGAGTAAATAAAATAATTTGTATAAAGTGTCCTGCACACAGTAAATTAAATGTCAATTCCCTTCCCTAATATCCCCATTCCTGGGAACATATTTTTACCCAATATTAGTTCAAAGCTTCCAGCAAGAGATAGGTAAAGACAAAAAGGAGGTAGAAAGGAAGATATGTAGTCATGAAAATCAGAACTAAAAAATGAAGAGACAGGGAGAGAAAAGTAGAGGGCAATGTAGAGGACAAAATGAATTTGTTGCTGTTTTCCAATGATTATTTCTTTCCTTTTTATGCTCCAAGCTTTCCACCATTACATTTCTTGACATCAAATAAATTGCAAAAGAAAGTAACTAGAATATACTTCACTGCACAATCAAAGAAAGCACAGTTTACCCAAGAAACCACTGGTTCCAGGTGTTGCTTTTATTTATAAAACATAGAAATTTTATAGATTAGTAGGCAAAGAAATGCCCATATACAAAAGATACTAATTATTGCAATGCTTTTATTCTGTTTTAAATGGCATATCATAAAGCCAGTGACACTAACTTTCTAGCAACACAAACACACATGCATGCACACACACTTTTAAGCATTGTCCTATCAATTGTGTTATTTCATTTATTTATTTTTCATAAAGGATAGAACATTGAAAAGACTTCACTAGACCATTGTCAACAATTTTAAGACAATGCAAAAAAAGTCAAAACTTTTATTTTAAAACAAGTCAAGTTTTAAAATAAATACTCAGAGAACAACATATAATATGCAGAAAATACATATTCTGAAAAGGTCACTTACTTAGTTTTGGTTAATTTGAGGACCAGAATTTTGTCCATAGAGCATGCTCTGTCCAGTGCAAGCGCCATATACAATATTTACATGTGCTTTTAAGTAGCAAATTTATGAGACTAACTATTTATTCATAATGATGAAATCCATATTCTATAATATAACTATGTACATTTATTTTTTTACTTCTATATAAACTATGTAATATTCAGCATTCTGATATTTGTCTTCAGTTTCTTTTTATTAAGAAACTGATGGCAACCCATATCAATGTGGGTATGAAAATCGTCCCTTTCCTATGAAGATCACGTCTCGTGTCCATGCAGTCTGGTATTTACTGACGCTTCACCTTCTTAGTTCTGAATCCTTATTAGTGTCCACAGGTAAATCTTGTTAATCTGGTCCTGTTTTTCTTTGCCTCTCAGTGAACACTCTGAGATCGACCTTCTACAGCTCTGTTCTGTCTTCTCTTTAAATACAATTATGACCTGCCTATAGTCATAATTGACAACGGGTCCTCCCTTTACTCAACCCTTTGATACTTCATGTATAATTCATTTTACACCCTTTGATGACAGTGTCAGTCACTGAAAGCCCAATGTTATATATAAGATGTTAAATCCAGAATTTTGGTAAGCAAGCCATAAATTTTCTTTTAGACAGATGTAAATATGACACATTTTTACCAAAAATATATTTTGCCTCTGATTCCTCCTGACATATATTTCTAATGGCTGTTAGCATTCTGTAAGAACTTTCAAACATAAGTCATATATATATATACACCATTTGGGAAATAAGAATAAGATAGAATGTGAAAATCATTAAAATATCACATAGGTCAGTTTTGCCCTTAGATTTTCATGTGAGATTCACTTTTTTTTTTTTTTTTTTGAGATGGAGTCTTGCTCTGTTGTCCAGGCTACAGTGCAGTGGCACCATTTCAGTGCACTGCAACCTCCACCTCCGGGCTTCAAGAGATTTTCCTGCCTCAGCCTCCTGAGTAGCTGGGATTACAGGTACACACCATCACGTGCAGCTACTTTTTATATTTTTAGTAGAGATGGGATTTTACCATGTTGACCAGGCTGGTCTCGAACTCCTGGCCTAAAGTAATTGCCTGCCTCAGCCTCCCAAAGTGCTTCAATTACAGGTGTAAGCCACCACGCCCAGCTGTGACTCACTTTCTGTGGAGCAAGATTTCACTCCATCTCCTAAAAAAATGTGTGTGACGAGAACATGTTTGGGGCCAATTAAGAGATTATACTTCACAAAGACTTGCTTTATATTTACACCAAATTAAATCAGCAAAATGTGACCAGAATAATCCGAAAATAGCAAACTCTGAAGAGTAAGGAAACATGATGTGGTTTCCAAGTATTCACAAAATCATAGAAAGGGTAAAAGTTGAAAAACATGGGAAAATTACAACATAATGATACAGACAAGCAAGGTAACAAGGAATCATTCAGAATGTAATACATAACTTTTTTGGCTTAGTATGTTGAAATAATTTTAAACCTACAGAAATGTTTAAAAAATAGTACAGGGAACCTTCTTATATTCTTTATCCAATTTTTTTAACATTTTGGAAAATGTATTTTATTATTCTTTCTCTGAAAGTTTTGCTTCTTAATTCCTCGGTATGTATTACCTAAGAACAATAATATTTGCTTACATAACTACAGTACAATTACCAAATGCAATAAGTGTAACATTGATATAATACTTTTATCTAATTTTTAAAAAATCTATAGTGCATATTGCCATTATGCCAATTGTTCCAACGACATCATTTATAATATTCTTTTTCTCTTCATTCTAGGGTCCAGTCTAGGATTATGTATTACATTTAGATGTTATGTTTCTTTAGAAACCGTGAAGTCATTTTGTTACCACGAATTTTAATCCAAACCTACAAGGTTCTTCACCATCCTTATTCTATATTTGCATCTTCCTTCTGTGAGAACCCTGGCTCTCAATACCAACAACACGGTTATCCTATTTTGTCTAATTCTGTAATAAAAACAAATAGGGTTTGAGAATTTCTACACTCACGTAACTAGAAAAAAAGAAACCCACTAAAAGAATGTAAGATACGGGGCCAAGTACGGTGCTCAAATTATCTGGATTAGTTTTTTTCCCCTTTTGGTGTGGTTATGCCATGTATCTGAGATACAATTATTTGTTTGAAATACTGCTTGTATTCCATTCCAGGTATTTTCCCTACCTTTATTGATTTTATTTCCATTTTGAATATGTAGAATACTGACATGCTTCCAAATGTCAAAAGTGTACACAAAGGTATACTCAGAGAAGTGTTCTTCCCTCCCCATCCCTTCCACCACTCCCTCTCTTATAGGTAGCCAGTTTCAACGTTTTCTGACTTATCCTTTTGTTTCTTTCTGAAGAAGTCAGCAGACACGTATTTGTTTCCTTATTCCTCCATCTTTCTTATATAATAGGTAGCTTACTCTGGAGATTCTTTAATACTTTGTTTTTTTTCTCTTAAAACACATTTATAGAAATAACTTCCTATCACTTCATAAAGCTCCTCCTCATTCTTATTTTACAATGGTATTTTATTCCACTGTGTATATGTAAAGCTTTTCAACCAGTTCCCTGTGTTTAGACATTTATAACTATTTGCAATTATAAACAGTGCTATAATGAATAATCTTGTGCATATGTAATTTTGTATGGTTGGAAATGTACCTTCAGAATAAATGATCAGAAGTGGGATTGCTGGGCTAAGGTAAGTATGTACAGTATGTAGTTTTGTTTAATTCTACTTTATCTGATATCAAAATTTAACACTCTGATTTTCATTTTTTCCACTTGCCTGGTATCTCTTTGCCCATATATTTAGTTCTATCTTTTTAAAATTTCTGTGTGTATTTGATATGTCTTTTTTATACAGTATAGAGATGTATTTTGCTTTATCAGCCAATTTGAAAATATTTTTTCTTTAATAGGTGATTTAAACCCAGTCACATTTTTATATGACTAATACGTTTGATATCAATTCTATTATATTATTTTATAATTAATTTATTATGTTGTACTTAAACCATAGTCTTTTCTTCTCTATGTTCTTTACTATATTTAAAATTTTTGTTTGGTTTAGAAAGGTTTGTATTTTTTTACCTATACACTCAATTTTGTGTTTTAACATCCAATTTTAACATCCAATTTTTATTAAAAATTAATAACTGTAATTAATAAGTAACTTACCTTGAATAAAATGTTCCAGAACACTAACAAACATGTCTATCACACATTATGAACTCAGTTTTAACAAGGTTTGGGAGTGTAGACTACTGCAGCAGAATGTCCCAGCCGAGAAAGAAAGAGGCTCAAATCTCAGCCAGATTTAAACAATGGCATTTATGGACCAAATTCTTCTTGATTTTACTGAGTTCAGTTTGTAAATAAATTATTTCCAAAGATGAGAATTCAGAACACCTCACACAACCTGTCTGTAAAGGTTGGGTTATTACTGGTACGCCCCCTCATCCCAGCATCTTCTTTGCTCCCACACTGTTATTTTGATACAGCTAAAAGTTCACCTCCCCAGCTCAACTCCAGTACCTCTTAATGAGGGAAGTGTAACACTATCCAGGTGTCTCCCAGCACAGTGATCAGAATGTCATTGCTCTGCACAGTCTGATTTATGTCAGCTTGGTTAGAAATCACCTACATGCTGGAAACCCCCTGTAGAGAGTGTGCACTGGCCCAAGGCCATAGCTCTCTTCTTCTCCTTCTTCTTGTTTCCTTCTCTCTGCCCAAAATCTGTGGTTGAAGGGACATGCTGTGTATTTGTGAAATTATCCTCATAGGAATACAAGGAAGAACTCTGGCCTCCTTGAAATAATTTACACCTAATTTAGTTTAAGGAGCATAAATGATGGGACTGCTTTATAACATCAACAAGAAGCATCATTTGCACAATTTTTCATGCGATGTTGGAGCACATGCAGCAAACACTTCCCATCTTCTGGGGCTAGCAAAATCTCTCAGAGTAAGAGATTATTTTTGACATTATGGTTCTAAATCTGAAGAAAAAGAAATAGTCAGGGCAGATGGCCTGGGGCCAGTCAGGAAACCCTTAATCACCCAGAAAAACAAGGAACAGGAGAGGTCATTATTCTTAGTGGGCCAGACTGTAAAACAATGTTTTTAAGTCTTCAGATTTATAGCAAAGCACCTTGAAATATCTCAGGCAATTATGAAGAATAAGACTGCTCCAAAAGACATTATGCAAAATTTTCTTGCTCATTTTTCTTAAGCAAACAAAACTGCCTAACCATCTTCTAACCTCACTAGAGAGCTTTCCTGTTGTAGCAATCACAGAATTCTTTCACCTTGGTAAATATAGCACAGTAAATCAGTAAATTAATTAATCCTAAGCATTATAATAATTTAATGGAAGAATATATTAATTAGGAACAATAAACATAGACTTATTCATTTTCAAGTATATAATTTGGCCCTAATATCTTCCACCTGTCAGTGTACAAAGACTATGAGAAATTGACTAGAAGGCCTTCAGGTGGGTGAGCCATATTGGACCAGAGTCATAAATCCTAAAATTAAAGGCAGCAGTAAAGATTAAAGTGAAAATGAAATTAATATTTACAGAGTGCTGCAATGTGCCAGGCTCATTGTACCTAAACCCTTTCATTATATCATTATATCATATGTACATTAAATCATTTAATACTTAACAATGACCATGAAATAAAAGCCTTATTACCTGCATTTTTGTAAATGAAGAAACTGTGACCTTGACTAGGTAAGTGACTTACCCAAGCTCACACAGCTGGCTTGTGGCAAAGTTAAAATTAATTTCCAAAGACCATATTCGTTCTAGAGTTCCACACTAGCAATGGGCAGACCCATGTGGAAACAGGGCCTAAACCAAAATACGCAATGACATTTTGTCACAATAAAAAGTAATAATAATAATGCGATTTTTCATGTCACTCTTATTGTCAGTACATTTTAACAAACATACCTTAAAATGCTTAAAAACACACACAAAAAGTTGGCAGTAGCTTCAGTTAGCTGTTGAACACTAAAGCCTTAAAATTAGCACACATGGGTGGTTACCATAGAAAGCTCTGATGCTGAATAGGAACATGCTAATAAATGATTTAGTCATATATTAAAAGTTCACTCTTCATATTCTAAGTGGCCCAAGTAATATAGGAATGTATTTTGGAATTTCCTGAGACTATTTTCATAAGGAAAGTCACATGTTCAAGGGAAGATATAACATGCACTAGAAATCAGGCAAACTTGTTTTAGTCCAGCTGAGTCATCAGGGTTGGTCATTTAACTTACTTGGGCCACAGTTTCTCCATCCACAAAATAAAGGAATGTAACTGAATAATTTACAATCATTTTCAAGGGTAAAATTTTGATTGTGAGCTGTTTCATCAATAAAGAATTTTGTTTAAAAAGATGGCTCATAATCCTGAATTTCACAGACTGTTCCTCCCCTACCCAAGGGTTTATAGGAACATGGATGAGAGATCACCTTTAGAGACAACTCCAATAAATTAGAGACATATGTTTCTTTTGACCTTAGTATTTACAAAGTTATATCTTGCTTATATGGCTTGAAGAAGAATGATAAATATAATGTCCTCAGAACATAATTCTTTTTTCACAACTGGCATACAGAGATGAATATTATTGATGCTAAGATCAAGTTTCCTGACTCTCAGTAGGAATCACTGTACATGTGTTAATTAATCTTTAGAAGCCTGGTCCATTTTTTGTCCAAATGAGCAAGTAGCTGCTGTTAGAAAGAAATAGAAGATTAAATATACCAGGTAACATTATACATTAAAAAGGTAAAAGCTATAAACTTTAAAAAACTATAAATTAATATGGTAAAAGTTAACTTGAAGAATTTAAACACAATGCTACTATTGTTTCATTTATAGTTTTCTATAGTTATTTTGTTTTAGATGTTTCAGTTTGCTAGTCATGAGTAAATGAAAACTGAATAATTAGATAGAATTACGATTATTTTAACAGCAAAAATTAGAAAAGTATCTTCAGTAAAACCAAAATTTTGGGGAAATTTATAAAAATGTCATCAGTTATTAGAATTTCAGCAGATTATAGGGATATATACAGCAATAATAATACTATAGCAGGGAAATATTACTATTATACAATAATAAATATGGTAAAGTGAGTCTGTCTTCACAAGATTACATGTTGAGGTTAAAATTCATCATTCTCTTTAGAGTTTCATAGGAACAGCTGAAATTGTGTCTCATTCATGTGTAAACAAGGCCACACTCAATACTGTGTATTAACATGTATATGAACATAAATGTGAATATGTAGTAACAAATTGAGTTACTAACTCAGTAAGCCAGTATGAAAGAAGTGTTTATATAAAATGAAATTTGGCATAGAGCTCTGAAATCAACAGAACTAGATCTGAACCTTAACTTTCCCATTTACTAGCTGTATTCATTTATGTTCTTCAGAGGAACATGAGCCAATAGGATATATGTACATATATATAGAAAGAGATTTATTTAAAAGAATGGGATTATATGACTATGGGGGCTTGGTGAGTCCAAAATCACCAAGGAGGCAGGAAGGCTAGAGATACAGGAAAGAGTTGCAGTTTAAGACCAAAGGCATTTCTGCTGTAGAACCAGGAAGATCCAGTGTTGCAGAGAAAGTCCAAATGCAGTCTGTTGGGAGAATTCCCTCCTGCTTAGGGATGGCTAGGTTTTTGTTCTCTTCAGGACTTCCAACTGATTGGTGGAGACCCACTCACAATATAGAGAGAAATCTGTTTTACTCAACATCTATTGATTTACAAGTAAAGTTCGCAGAAATATTCAGAATAATGCTTGACCAAGTATCTGTGCTCCATGGCTCAGCTAAGTTGACACATAAAATTAGTCATCACACTAACTGTGCAAGTTTAAGCAAATAAATAACCTTCTCTGAACCTCAGTCCTTGTGAAATTTGTATAATAATATTTACCTCTTAAAGTTGCTGTGAGATTATGTACATATAGTGAGTACACAGCAGGCAATTAACAAATATCAGTTTTCTATATGTACATATTTTTATGACCATGATTCCTAAGTATAATTGGCATATTTAAAGTGAAATAAAACTGAAAAAAAAAGAAAAAATAAATAAAATATATTTTGAATATATGTTCTTCCTCACAGAATTGATAAAGAAAATACAATAGAAAGTAGTTTACTCCTGTTTACTCTCCATGCTTACAATGGACTATATCTTAATAGTGTTCCCATAACTCGACTTAAGGCTCCATTTGGTTTGGTGCCTAAAACCACACCTAGGCATGTGTTAATGATCAGTCATATGCATGCTGCCGTTCTGGAGCAGTTATCTACTGTCAAATTCTTACTTGAGACATGTAAAACAAGCAGAAATTCATTGTTTTAAAGAATGTTTCACTATATTGCCCAACTGAAAACAAAGTAATATTAATGACCTCTCATTTGGAAGATTAATATATAATTTTTAAAGACAGATGAATGCAGCCAGCTAAAATAGAAGCTGCTCTTAATCTCTAACCTTTCCTCCAAATTTAACAAAAGCCTCTTTCGGAGGTTAGAAGAACTACAGAGTTTCGCTCAATTTTTCTTCATTTGTGCCTCTCTCTGCAGTTTTGGGTTCCAGCTGGAAGCAAACATACCCAAATACCCCAGATGAAGTTGTTCTCATAAGATGTCCAGCCCAGTTTTCAAGACTTGAGAGGTTCAGAGGGTTCAGATACAGTTTGGGATCAGCAGCCAAGCACTTGAATGCTTATCTGAATTGAACCTTCTCAGTTTCGTCCAATATTAGCCCTTTAACTGGAAATAAATGTTCATTATCTCTAATTAGCTCTTTGTATCTTAGATACATCTGGATCTCACATAGCATTAAGATATTACGCATTTGTCATTTTGCATGTTTTTGTGGAGATTTTTGGGTTGTAATATTTTAATAAATTAAATTACAGTCACAAGAGGAAATAGATAAAGAAGAGTTTAGTGATATATTTATATATTTGCCAATTACCAATATGTAAAGACATATAAGTTTTAGACTTGGCGATGGAGATCACCTAATTCTATGGCAGAGGCATATGACATGGGACTATAGTTCACTATTTCCCCCTAAAATAATTAGCATATTTAACAAGTAAATGTTTCATAATCTGTATGGAAACCCAAGAGCAGATAATTCCTTTTAATTTAAAATTGGAAAAAGTGAAAAAGAAGTTCTGGTTTGAGATGGCTGAACATAATTCTTTTCTCCCACTAGAGACCCCAATAAAATGATAGTAAAGGATAAATCTTTAACACTGAAGAGAATAGGAAAGGGGTAAACAGCAGTTAGGACATTGTAACAACTCTATGTAAATCAAAAATGAAATGGGAAGAGTGAGGTCAACAGACTAGAGTTACCTGACACCTCCCACCAAGAAAAACAGACCAAAACAACAAATAAATAAAAATGTTTTGACTAGAGAGACTTAGGAAGTATGCTGAAAAGCACCAGGGAAATAGCAAAATCCCTGTGAAGCACAGAAGCCCAGGGTAGAACCACAGGGAAAGAAGTGAGGCATTCTGCCTCTGCCACACTGTCTCCCTCACCAGGACTGGCTTCTAGTCAGGGTAACTTCTTACAGGGAAAAAGTAAGTTGGATATCCCCAGGCATCCCTACTGCTGCCACAAATGCCAGCAATCCTTGCTT
The DNA here is from genome assembly GCF_002776525.5 of Piliocolobus tephrosceles. Classification (NCBI taxonomy): domain Eukaryota; kingdom Metazoa; phylum Chordata; class Mammalia; order Primates; family Cercopithecidae; genus Piliocolobus; species Piliocolobus tephrosceles. The sequence goes on along the minus strand of NC_045438.1, from coordinate 25,109,268 downwards.
GGGAGAATCCCCCAGTCCTCATAGACCCTAAATCCAATTTGAAGAGTATCCAAAATTTCACACAAGTACACTGCTGCAGAGTAGGAGCCTACACTGAACCCCATACAAGGCACCATACCTCACTAAAACTCCAGGCTGTTAAGGATGGGTACCATCTTTAAACCAAGCCCACTGCTAGAGTGGCTAGAGTGTGTCCTGTCCTGGCAGTTTGTAGCAACTAACTCTCACCATCCCTGAGGCTCCATGATCTTTCTGTCGCATTCACATGGGTGCCTATAGCACCACAACCCTGGCTGCCTGGATTCTAGACTATATGAACAACCAAGACTCTGGTGCTCAAGTCCATGCAGGACATCACCCCTAAGGGAACAGGTATACCTGTACAGCGGGAATACTACCATGCAGCTACCTCAATGCCCTGCCCACATGCACTCATGTTGTACACCTGGCTGGACGGCAAGTTCATGTGTACTTACACCTAACCTGACTGCCAGTTCTGGAGCAGCTCTGCTTCCCTGCAGGCTGTTGCAGGTCCTCCCAGCTCCACACTCACACTGAATCCATTCTTGGCCTGAGAGCTGTTATGATAGAAGAGTCATCCTTGCACACAGACTGCTGCAAGACTTCCAGGTTCCACTACACCAGCATGAACCTTCACTTAACCCAAAAGTTGGTCCAGCAGCAATGCTGCCTCTACAGGCAGATAGCCACAGGACTTCCCATCTTGATGTACTCACACAAACCCGTGCCTGGCACAATAGCTGGCCTGAGGGTGGCCCACCCCCAGACAGACTGCTGTAGGACTTCCCGGCCTTGCCATATCTACACATGGCTCAGTTCAGTTTCAGCTATCCCAGCAATGGCCTCCACCTCCCTAGAAAGCCTGACACAGCCTCTTGGCCTGTTGTGCCTACATACATCCAACCCAACAACCAGCTCAGCACTCCCACCTACAGCAAAACTATACCAACACCATCATAAACTCATGCAGCCTAGACCACTAAGGCAATCTCTGAAATTACTGACAGTGATTACAGCTGAAGAAACTGCATGGAGATCATGTTACTGACTCACTCAAAACGAAAGTCAATGCACCATACCTCACTAAAACTCTAGAAAGTATCTACAGGAAGAAGTCTATCCTTATGACAATTAATTCACAACTTGGAAAAAGAAACTATTCCACAAGATGCACAGATCAATGAAGGGACATAAGAAATATGAAGAACCAAGGAAGCATGACACCTCCCCCTGAAACACAGTAAATCTCTAGTAACAGACTCCAAAAAAAAGGATATTAACAAAATGTCTAAAAATTTTCAAATTAATGATCTTAATGAAACTCAGTGAGATACAAGAGAATATAAACAAACATTTCAATGCAATCAGAAAAGCAATTCATTATCTGAATGAGAATTTCAACAGAGATAGATATTACATGAAAAAAACAAACAGAAACATCAGAGCTGAAAAAATTCAGTTAATGAAATAAAAACTGCAATTGAGAGCTTCAGCAATCGGCGAAACAGAATAAATAATTTCCGAACTTAAACAGATCATTGGAAATAACTCAGATGGGAAAACATAAAATAAGAATAGAAGATGATAAAAAAGCCTATGGGGCTTATGGGATGCCCTTAATTATACAAATTCTCTCATTATAGTAGTTTTAGAGGGAGAATAAATCAATAAAGTCACAGAAAACCTATTTAATGAAATAATAGCTGAAAATTTCCCACATATTGGGAGATATATGAACATCCAGATTCTAGAAGCTCAAAGCTCCTCAATTAGATTCAACTTCCAAAAAATCCTCTCTGAGGCATATTATAACCAAACTGTCAAAAGTCAAAGACAGAGAGATAATTCTAAAAGCTGCAAGAGAAAGGCATCAAGTGATATAGAAGGGGATCTCCATGAGACTATTAGCAGATTTCTTAGCAGAAAACTTGCAGGCCAAGAGAGTGAATGATATATTAAAAGAGAGTTTAACAAATAAATTCTTTCAGTCAGGAATACTATATCCAACACAGCTATCCTTCAGAAATAAAAGAGAAATAAAGACCTTTACAGAAAAACAAGGCCTGAGAGAATTCATCACCATTAGACTAACCCTACAAGAAATGCTTAAGGAACTGCTACAACTGAAAATAAAAGGACAATAATTACTGCCATGAAAACACGTGAAGGTATAAAACTCACCAGTAGCAATCAATTCATAAATCAAACTCAGAATACCACAGTGATATAATGGTGCTATATAAATCTCTCAATTCTCTGACATAAAGGTTTAAAGTAAAAGTGGTCAACAACAACAACAATTACAATTAGTGGCTAAGGTACATGTAATAGAGAAGAAAAATTAGGCAATAAAAATTTAAATTGAAAGGAGGAAAATGTCCAGAGTATTTTTATGTGACCATAGTTAAGTTGCTATCAGTTTAAAATAGTCTATTTTGGCAAGACTCTTTATGCTAGCCCAGTGATAACCACAAAGAAAGCAATTATAGCAAATACACAACTAATAAAGAGTAAGGATAAAAGCTTCACACCAAACCACAAAGGTATACAACAAAAGAAAAAGTGGGAGTAAATAATCTATTAAACAACAATAAAATAATTAACAAAATGGCAGGAGTAAGTTCTTATCTAACAATAATCTTTAATGTAAATGGTTTAAACTCTTTGATTAAAAAATACAGAGTAGCTGCATGAATAAAAAAACTAGATCCAACTATATTCTGCCTACAAGAGACTCACCTTAGCAGTAAAGACAAACAGACTAAAAATAAAGGGATGGGAAAAGATCCCATACAAACATAAATTAAAAGCAAGGAGGAATAGTCATATTTATATATAATAAAATAGAATTTCAGCCACATATAGTAAAAAGAGGCAAAGATTATTCTATAATGATAAGGGGATCAGTTCAACAAGATGATATAACAATTGTAAATTTGTATGCACCCAAACTGGAACACCCACATAGCAAATGTTATTAGACCTAAAAGGAGAAACTGAAATGCAATTATAGTAGGGGACTTCAACAGCCCACTTTCAACAATACCCTTACTGAGAATATACCCAAAGAAATAGAAATCATTCTATCATAAAGACACATGCACACATATGTTCATTGCAGCACTATTCACAGTAACAAAGATATGCCATCAACATAATACCCATCAATGGTAGACTGGATAAAGAAAATGTGGTACAGGCCAGGCGTGGTGGCTCACGCCTATAATCCCAGCATTTGGGGAGCCTGAGGCAGGCCGATCACCTGAGGTCAGGAGTTCAAGACCAGCCTGGCCAACATGGCAAAATCCTGTCTCTACTAAAAATGCAAAAACTAGCCAGGCGTGGTGGCACGTGCCTGTAATCCCAGCTACTGAGGAAGCTGAGGCAGGAGAATTCCTTGAACCTGGGAGACAGAGGTTGTAGTGAGTTAAGATTGCGCCACTGCACTCCAGCCTGGGCAATAAAGTAAGACTTCTTCTCAATTTTTAAAAAATGTGGTACATACACAGCATGGAATACTATGTAGCCATAAAAAAAAGAGATCACGTCCTTTACAGGAACTAGATGTAGCTGGAGGCCATTATCCTTAGTAAACTAACACAGGAACAGAAAACAAAATACTGTACGTTCTCACTTATAAGTGGGAGCTAAATGATGAGAACACATAGACATATAAAGGGGAACAACACACACTGGGTTGTATGGAAGGGTAGAGGGTGGGAAGAGGCAGAGGATCCAGAAAAATAACTATTGAGTACTAGGCTTAATACCTAGGTGAAAAATAATCTGTACAACAAGTCCCCACAACACGTTTATCTATGTAACAAACCCACATGTGTACTCCTGAACTTAAAAGTTTAATTTTTAAAAAGATCAACAAAAAGAAATGTTTGTTTAAAAAAACAAAACTGAGAAACTTTAACTATATTGAGAAAAAAAATGAAGACTCAAAAATAATAAAAGATGAAAAATTAGACATTACAATTGATACCACAGAAATACAAAGACACAGAAGAAATTATTTTGAATAACTATACTCCAACAAATTTGATAACATAGAAGAAACGGATAAGTTCCTGGAGTGCAACCTACCCAGATTAAATTATGAAAAAAATAGAAAATCTGAACAGACCAAAGAGTGAGAAAATTGATTCTGTAATAAAAAGTCAGGGGTGCAGCCAGGTCAGACCTGGGGGCTCCGCATGCTGCAGATGTCCCCAGGTGCCCCCACGATAATCTCCGTGGAGCCTCACAGAGCAGAGCCAGCAGACTAACCTGAGCCAGCCACCATGAGCCAGGCAGCAGGCGTCCAGGTGCAGGGAGGGACATGATGCACGTACATGGCCCTCGTGGCCACAATGGCAGACAGCGGCCCTGGCCCCAGGGAGGGGGCGTGGTGACTCAGGACCATGTGTTTACTTTAAGAGCCCACCCCACAGAACCACAGGAGAGGGCCCGGGCAGCACAGACGATGAAGGCCCAGTGAGGCACCAAGGGAAGGTCACCATCAAGTATGACCACAAGGAGCTCCGAAGGGCTTCAACCTGGAGGAGTGGATCCTGGAGCAACTAAACGACTCCCCAACTGCCAGGAAGAGGCGATACCAGAACTGGAGATTGACATGGATGAACTCCTGGACACAGAGAGTGATGATGTCCAGGCTGCCAGGGTCAAGGAGCTGCTGGTTGACTGTTACAAACCCACCGAGGCCTTCAACTCTGGCCTGCTGGACAAGATCAGGGGCATGCAGAAGCTGAGCACACCCCAGAAGAAGTGAGGGTCCTCGACCCAGGTGAATGGGGGCTCAGGACAATTGCTGTCCCCCTGACCTTGTAGCAACAGCAATACCAGGGGACCCTGTGGCCAGGCTCAGTGCCATAATCAGATCTCTTCCCTTACCCCCTTAATTTTCCATTTTTGGGGTTCTTCACTGTTATTAAACTGATGAGACTTTTTGTGTTTTTATGTTGACTCAGTGGCACAGGCCCTTTAATAAAGCTAGGATATGCCTTTGGTGCAGCTAAAAAATAAAAATAATAAAAAGTCTTGATTCAAAGAAAAGCCAAGGGTCCGATAACTTCACTGCTTAATTAGTTCTAAAAAAGAACTACGACCAGTGCTTCTCAAACTATTCCAGAAAATTGAAGAGGAAAGAATACTTCCAAACTCATTTTATCAGGCCAGCTTTATGTTGATTTCAAAACTAGATAAGGACTCAACAACAACAACAACAAAAAGAAAACTACAGGCCAATATTCCTGATGAACATAGATGTAAAAATTCTCAACAAGATACTAGCAAACTGAATCCAGGAGCACATTAAAAAGATCATTTACTATGACCAAGTCAGATTCATCCCATGGATGCAAGGATGGCTTAATATATGCAAATCAGTAAATGTGATACACCACATTAACAGAAAGAAAGACAAAAACCATATATCATTTCAATAGATAGAGAAAAAGCATATGACAAAATTCAACATTCTTTCATGATCAAAACTCTCCACAAATTAGGTATAAAAGGTACATACATCAACACAGTAAAGACCCACAACTAACATCATACTGAATAAAGAAAAGCTGAAAGCTTCTCTTCGAAGATCAGGAACAAGTATGCCAACTTTCACCACTTCTATTTGATATAGTTCTAGAAGTCCTAATCAGAGCAATTAGGCAAGAGAAAAAAATTAAAGAGACCTAAACTGGAAAAGAGGAAGTCAAATTGTTCCTGTTTGTAGATTATATCATCTCATATATAGAAAACCTTGAAGACTGCACCAAAACAATGGTAGAACTAATAAATATATTCAGTAAAGTTTCAGAATACAAAATAAACATCTAAAAATCAGTAACATTTCTATATGCTAATAGTGAACTATCTGAAAAAGAAATCAATAAAATAATTTCATTTACAGTAACTACAAAAACCATAAGATACCTAGTAATAAACTTAACCAAGTAGGTAAAAGATCTGTACATTGAAAACTATAACATATTGATAAAGAGTACACAAATAAATGAAAAGATATCTTGTGTTCGTGAGTTAGAAGAATTAATGTTGTTAAAATGCCCACACTTCCCAAAGCAATCTGCATATTTAATGCAATCCCTATCAATATACCAAATGACATTCTTCACAGGAATAGAAAAAGCAACCTTCGTATAAAACCACAAAAACCCCAAATAGCCAAAGATATCTGAGCAAAACCAACAAAGCTGGAGGCATCGCACTACCTGATTTCAAAATACAACAAAGCTATAGTAACCAAACAGCATGGTACTGTCATAAAAACAAACAGATAAACCAATGAAGAGAATAGAGAGCCCAGAAATGAACTCATGCACCTACAGCCAACTGATTTTCAACAAAAATATCAAGAACACACAATGGGAAAAAGATAGTCTCTTCAATAAGTGGTGCTGGGAAAATTGGATATCCACAAGCAGAAGACTGAAACTACCCCACTACTTCTCACCATATACAAAAATCAACTCAAGATGGATTAAAGATTTAGATGTAAAACCAAAATAATAAAACTACTAGAAGAAAACATAGGGAACATGCTTCATTACACTGGGCTGGGCAACAATTTCTTTAAGAAAGACCTCAAAAGCACAGGTGACAAAAGCAAAAATAGTCAAATGAGATCACATCAAAATAAAAGTTTTTGTACAGCAAAGGAAACTATTAACAGTGAAATGACAATCTATAGAATAGGTGAAAATATTTGCAAACTATACATTATACATTTGACAAGGAATTAATATCTAGGGTATATATAAGAAATTTAAAATTCAACAGCAAAAACACGGGCAAAAGATTTTAATTGACATGTCTCAAAAAATACAGACAAATGGCCAACAGGTATATTAAAAATGCCCAGTATCACTATTTATCAGGGAAATGCAAATGAAAATGACAATGAGATATCATCTTACCCCAGTTAGAATGACTATCATCAAAAAGGCAAAAAATAACAAATTCTGGTGAGGATGTAGAGAAAAGGGCACTCTTATACACTACTAATAAGAACGTAAATTAATATAGCCATTATAGAAAACAGTATGGAAGTTTCTCAAAACAACTTAAAATAGAACTACTATATTATCCAGTAATCCCACTACTGGATATTTACCAACAAGAAAGGAAATCAGTGTACCAAAGTGATACCTGCACCTTCATGTTTACTATAGCACTATTCACAATAGCCTAGATACAGAGTCAACCTAAATATCAATCAACAGATGAATGGTTAAAGAAAATATTATATATATAAAATATATATGTAATATGTTTAGCTGAAAATATATTATTATGCATTATTAAAATATTATACAAATATATATTTATAAATATATTTAAATATATCATATATTATGTAATACAAATTATATATGTAAATGTATATAATATTTTATATACTATCCAACCATAAAAAAGAATAAAATCCTATCAATAACACAGATGAGACTGGAGGACAATCCTTCCTGCAACGTGGATAAGACTGGAGGACATTATGTTAAGTGAAATAAGTCAGGCACGGAAAGATAAATACTGCATGTTCTCACTATTATGTGAGACTTAAAATAATTGAGATTATAGAAATAGAGAGTAGAATAGAGGTTATTAGAGGCTGTGAAGGATAGTGGGGAGAGGAAAACAGGGAGTGGTTTGTTAACTGATGCAAAACTACTGCTAGATAAGAGAATTAAGTTCTAGTGTTCATTTTATGTCCTGTGGCACTCTAGGGTGACTATGACTAATAATAATTTAGTGTATATATTTTAAAAGCTAGAAGAGAGAATTCTGAATGTTCACAATCCAAACAAATTATAAATGTTCAAGATGATGGATATGCTAACTACCTTGATTTGGTCATTAAACAATGTATACATGTATTGAAATGTCACTCTGAAATTCATAACTATGTACAATTATTACATGTCAATTAAAAATTTTCAAAAATTAAAAATAGAAATACCATATAATCCAGCAATCTCAAGACTAGGTATATATCCAAACAAAATGAAATTAGTATACTGAAGAGATACCTGCACTCCCATGTTTATTGCAGCGTTAGTCACTAGCCAAGATATGGAATCAACTTAAGCATTCAACAATCAATAAATGGATAAACAAAATATGCTATATCTAAACAATGGGATTAGTATTTGGTTATTAAAAAGAATGAAATCCTATAATTTGTGACAACATGGGTGAAACTGGAGGATATCATGTTAAGTTATATAAGCCAGACACAAAGAAACAAACACCCCATGATCTTATTCATACGTGGTATCTTAAAAAAAAAAAAGTTGATATCATAAAGAGAATAAAACTGGCCGGAAAGCAGAGGATGAAGAGAGGTTGGTCAACAGGTGCAAAGTTAGATAGGAGGAATAAGTAATAGGGTGATGTTGTTTGACAGTAAAATAGTGTATATTACAAAATAGCTAGTTGAGAGGCTTTTGAATGTTCTCACCACAAAGAAGTGATAAATGCATGAAGTAATGGATACACTAACTACTCTGATTGGATCATTTTGTATCATAGATACATATCAAAACATCAAAATTGTACCCTGTAAGTATGTCTATTTATAAAATGCCAATTTTTAAAAAATAAGAAAAACACTAAAATATTCATGCCTTTAAGTCTAAAATTGAAGACTGTTCAAAAAGTTTGTTTTAGTAAATGTACATTTTAAATTTTCATTTTATAAAACATTGAAGCATAAACTCTGCAAGGTTATTCTGAAATGCAACATTCTAATTTTTTATTCACTTTTATTTATTTGTTTTTATTATTATTATTATAATTTTCTTGAGACAGAGTTTTGCTCTTGTTATCCAGGATGGAGTGCAATAGTGCAATCTCAGCTCACCGCAACGTCCGCCTCGTGGGTTCAAACAATTCTCCTGCCTCAGCCTCCCAAGTAGCTGGGATTATAGGCGCCCGCCACCACGCCCAGCTCATTTGTATTTTTAGTAGAGATGCGGTTTCTCTATGTTAGTCAGGCTGGTCTCAAAGTCCCCACCCCAGGTGATCTGCCCACCTCAGCCTCCCAAAGTGCTGGGATTACAGGCATGAGCCACCACACCCGTCCTTCTATTCACCTTTTAAGAAGAGTTATTTTATCCTTTCATACCTCATATTCACTTAGCTACAACAAAATGACACATGGTCATGTTTAACTTAGGAGCATTAATTGATGTTTGGTAATGAAACATCAAAAGTGATGGATCTGAACTTTTCACTGATTTATCCACATTGAGATTCTGCCTGTGATCCATTTGCTGAGACAGACATTAGGAATAAGTACCTTAATATTATTATTTTAGATACAAGAAGAGGAAATTAAGCCTTGAATTCCATGTATAAAAATACATTACTATAAAGTCAAAGATTTGACCATTTAGTACAGTATGACCATTACTATTTTTACCGTTATTATTAATCATACACTATATGAAAAAATAAAATGAAAGGGTATTAATGTGGTTAAAACAGAGCAAGGAAGGGATAGCCCAGAATATACCAGAGGGGATCACAGTGAGAAGAAAGCTAGCCTTCTGGCCAAATGTGAAATGGTCGTAGGCTTAGGATCAGCAGGTACTGAGTCAGTGTCAAGAGTGAGAAGGAATGCCAAAAATACGGGCAATATTAACATTGTGATCCGCAACAATCATTGATCACATTACAGAATGTCTCATTTGCTACCACGGCATAGCATTATCTTGGATTATCTCTGTGGGACACCATCATCCAACTAGTGATCTTATTCAACATTCAAGTATGATTCTCCACTCACAAAAAAAGTTAAAGTGTTATGATAGTCTTCTGAAATACACATCATTATATGTTGAAAGAGGCAAATTATTTTGAGGAACATATCACAGCAAAAGGGATGAGAAGGATCATCAATTATTGGAGAAGAGAAACATCCTACTTCTGATTACTTCATTCCAATATCTTTTATGACTTATGAAGATTCCCTGAGCAAGCCATTGACTTTTGTTTTGAATGGTCTATAGCAGTGTGGGGCAGTAAGACATATGAGAGCTAAGTTCCGGTGCTGCTGAAGTCAATGAACTATAATAACATTCACTCATATGGACATCTCTGTCCCTGAGTATCCTCATCTTTAAAATGACAAAGGGGCTTGGTAGGTGACTTTTTCTTCAAAGCATCTATAGCTTTAAAAATCAATGGTCCTGTGAAAGAAGAAAAATCAACAACACATTTTATAAATAAAGAAAAGAAAGATACTGGAAACTGAAGGCTACTGAACTTAATAAGCATGATTATAAGACTCAGGAATCTTGCTGAAAAGTCTAGCAAGAATAAAAGAAGACTTACGGCAAAAAATAAAATAAAATTCAGCAGAGGTATAAATAACCAAAGAACTTAAATCTAATAATATTTATTAAGTAGCAAGTATGTGTAAGTATTTTGTTAAGGCTGGGAATGTAGCAACACAAGGTGTATCCCCTACATTCCTTATGCATGCCAACAAATGTAGAAAATGAAGAGTATTTCATCTAGGCATAGAGTGTCAGTAAAGGCTTCTCAAAGAAAATGTTGTAGAAGGTGAGACATAAAAGGTTACCTCAGCAAATAGTGGAAAAGACTTCTGGGGAAAGGTTAAGACTGGTTGAGCAATGTCTTGAATGTTAACTCTGTGCAACAGCTATCAATTGAATAGGTAGACAATTTCATGTCCCGGTCCATGAAGTTAAGTAGTGACAAACCTACTAAGAAGCAACCCACATCTACTTCACATTTACTACAGAGAAGTATTGCCCTGCTGCTACTCAAAATTGTCTCTGTCACACTGTAACATTCTGGAAAATAATGTTTTCAAAGGGAGAAGACAATCAATTGGAGAGATGGAGGGACACAGAGAGCTGTCAGAAATTGAATTCTTCCTCCTCTATTACAAATCATATAAGCAGGGAGTTTTCCATTAAGACAAAATATTCCATTATAAGAAATAGCAATAACTAAAAAGTTACGTTGAAAAAAGACAAACTGAATGAAACTGGCCAAAAAACAAAAGCCAGGATTGCATCATCAAGATGTTTATGAAAAGGATTGATATTTGTAAAGTGAAAATTAATGGAATTAAAGAATTAGCAATATTTTGAAATGTTTAAAAGTTTGTAAGAAATCTCTTAAACTAAATCCAAGCAGAGGTGCTATTGGAATGTTTTAAGAAGCAAAATCTGAATAAATCCCAAACAAGTTATAGGACACAGGAGGTCCTGCCACATGAAGGCATGAGCAGCAGACAAGACGTGGTCACTCTTGTTGACCATCCCAGGTGAACCTGACCCTCAGTTATCCCAAGTCACATACCAGATACGTGAGGCAAGACATCATCTTCAGGGGGGACCTCCAAGTCCCAGTCGTCCCAACTCTGTCTTTGGAGTCACCCAGCTATTTGAGTCATCTCAGCTGAAGCCCCAAACATATGGAGAAGAGAAGAGCTGTCCCTTCGTACCTTACTGAATTCTTGAGCCTCAGAATCTGTGAACATATTAAAATGGTGTTTTTCTCCTCGGTGTTGTGGTAGTTTGCTACCCAGCAATCAATCAATAGACAGAAGAAGCATTATTAGGCATTTACATCTCATGCATGCATTCAATGTTTATCAAAAGCCTCAAGCGGCCAGACGTTGTACTGGCTTTATTTAGGTTGGATGAATTTTTCTGAATCTTTCTCAAGATTAGGTTTTGCTGGAAGCTGGGTTGCAGAGGCAGTGGGCAAGATACTAAGTACATTAGGATGCCTGATGTGAATAAGTTGAGGGATGGTACAGAGGATAAAGAAAAATTTAGAACAACAGAGGATAGAGGACAAAATAAAACAAGTTGGGATTATTTCCCTGGACCCTATCTGGCTTCACAACTGGGTATCTGACTGCATGATCTCATTTATATGTGGAATCTGAAAGATGAACTCATAGAAGCAGAGGAGAATGGAGGTTACCAGGGGCTGGAGACAGAGGGGTGGATTAGACAGATGTTGGTTACAGGATATAAAATCTCAGTTTGACAGGGGGAATACATTTAGGAGATACGTTGTACAAATGGTGATTACAGTTAATAAAACAATGTATTGTATACTTCAAAATTGTTAAAAGTATGGATTTTAAACACTTATCACACAAAAATGATAAGTATATGACATAATGAGTATATTAATTAGCTTTAGTCATTCTACGATGTATACATATATCAAAATTTTATGTCTTGTACCATAATTACATATAATTTTATGTCAATTTTTAAAAAATTGAAAAATTAGGGCTGGGTGGGGTGGCTCACACCTATAATCCCAGCACTATGGGAGGTTGAGGCAGGCAGATCACGAGGTCAGCAGTTCGAGATCAGCCTGGCCAACATGGTGAAACCCCATCTCTACTAAAAATACATTGCAAAATAATAATAATTGAGAATTATTTAACGAAGAGTGGAACAAAGTCCTTTGCTCACTATCCCTCTCTTCCATTTGTAGGGGAAACCAATGTTCATAGCCAGTGCTCATGGTACCTGACATTTTTTTGTGTGCATCATATATAATTTAACATTTCAAATCCAAACTGAGAGGATTTGAGATTAAAAATAAACTATCCTTTGCTCTCAATCATACTCCCCATTTTTGATAATCAGTTATAAACATTTCTGTTTCTTTTGGTGGTTATATCCATCTGATTTATCTTCATTCATTTATTTATCAGTTAAAACTAGATCTCCCTACTACCTCTATTGTGAAGAGTGAAGAATTTTGCTGACTTAAGTTGCTTTTTCACCTCCCTATCCCCACACTTTCACACCCCCAGGCTCTAAAAGGCATATTTTTATTAAGTGTTTTTGTTTGTTCATCTGTGTCTTCAAATAAAATATAACCTCTATTTCTTGACTCATCCATTTTAGGCATCATCTCACATTTTATTCTGCACAATTTTATAACACTTGTCTTCTTATAGCTAAAAGTAACTCTGCTTTATCTATAGGTTAACACAAACAAACAAACAAACAAAAAAGAAAATATCCAAAACCAGCTTTTACAATATTATAGTTATTTAAATGTAGTTCCCTGCAGAATCAAGTAGTGTAATTGGACACTGAGTGGAGGTGGTTTCCTTCTCATTAACTTGCTGTTGGAAAGAGTATATAACTAATGAATACGGGGGTGGGGGCAGCATAATTCTTTTATTTCTTCATTTATTGTCTTAATGCTATTTGTTCCTGTTGTCATTAAAGTTCCTTAGCTTCTTAATCATATGTTTTATGATAGGAAATTATTTTTCTCCTTGACAAAAAACTTCCTGGAGCCCTCATACTCCCTGTTCTAATTTGCATTCTAGACCAACTGCATAACTGATATTCTGGCATTATTTTTTCTTTTTAAAAATTTGCTGGTACTTATCTTAAAATTGATTTACGCCTTGTTCATTAAAAAGAATGATGTCCCAGATCACCTTCTCAATACTCTTAAAATTGAAAACTAGCATTTAAAATATTTTTTTCCCTTGGATAGATTACAAAAGACCTCTTAATTTCAAGAACATCCCAGGGGACAATAATCTTACAACTGGTGTTTAAGTGGATTTCTTTCCATGTAAAAATTGCAGTGAAATGTGGCAATGTGTAATAATAAGCAGTATTGAGTAGTGGCAGTTTTAGTAATAATATTTTGTGAAGAATGACATTTTACTTATGGCTACTGTTTGTAATAATAAGGTTTTCAGTTCATTCAACAAATATTTATCAAGAAGTCAGTATGTGTTGGCAGTGTTCCATGTTCAAGAGATATAGCAGTGAACAGAGTTCCTCATGAAAGGTTTATACTAGTTGTTGAGGCAGAGGCAAAAGACAAGAAACCTAAACTACTAAATATATAATAATAAGTCAATTGTTGATTGATGTTCGGAAGGTGAGCTGAGGAATGGAGAATGGGGGTGGAATTTTAGATAGAAAAGTGTAGGACTCACTGGAAAGGTGACTTTGTTTTTTTTCTTGTTACCTTTTACAATTTCTTCCCTCCATTTTATTTTTTAAATTATCTTTATTTCAAAATAATCATGCAGTTACAGAAAAGGTGAAGATACAATACAAAGTATCTTTTCCTGAACCATTTGAGAGAAAGTTGCTGACTTCTTGTTCTATCATTTCTGAATACTTTAGTGTATATTTCCTATAAAACAGAGATATTCTGCTGCGTAATCACAATATACAATGTATTAAGTACTCTGTCTCATTGATCTCAATTTTTACCTCTTTCTTGAGTTCCATTGTTCTTTTTGTTGGATAAATTATATAAGCAAGTCTTTCAGAGGATGATCTATGAGTAGTAACATTTTCTATAGCTTACACACCCAAAAATGTCCTTATTTTACCTGAACTCTTGCTTGAGAGTTTGGCTGGGCGTTTACTTATAGGCTGTAGTCATATTTTTCTCAGATTTCAGTTTTCAAGCATACAATATCTCTTATAAGAAGCTGAACTCTCATTTATTGGAAGCAGTAAGTGGAAGCGTTCAAAAATCTCTTTACCCTTCATGAGCCTCTGTGTAGCTGTAGTCTTTCTACTTCAATTGTATTCTCTTCATCCTGTGTTTTTTTTTTCCAAGCTGAAGATGCATGTGGCTAAAAAATAAATTTTCTATCATTATTTCTCCAATAATTTCTTTAGGATATTTTGTTCTCTTCTCTCTTTCTTAAATTCCTTTTGAAGGATCCTAGCTTTCCTCGATGGATCTTCTAAGACTTTCAACTTTACTTCTATATGTTCCTAGTTTTCTTTTATCCCAATTTCTTACAGATTCCATCAGGTTTTATTCCAGCACTTATTTTCCATTTTCCTTATTTTCAGACATCATATTCCTAAATTTCCAGTAAGTCTTTATAGTTCTATGGTTGCTTCTTTTTTATAATGACTATTTTATATATATACATATAAATATATATAGAGAGAGAGATAAAATAGGTATTTTAGATAGATAGATAGATAGATAGATAGATAGATAGATAGATAGATAGATA
>NC_045438.1:25064241-25094185 GCF_002776525.5 Piliocolobus tephrosceles | reverse complement strand
ATAGATAGATAGATAGATAGATAGATAGATAGATAGATAGATAGATACATACATACATAGATAAATAGATAGACATGTTCTATGTCCTAAATTATCTGTTTATGGGCTGAGTGCAGTGGTAATTCATTCATTCTTATTGGTACTGTGTGTGTGTGTATGTGTGTGCGTGTTTGTGTGGGTGTAAGATTATTTCTCCTCTAATATGATATTTGCCAATTTAAAGTTATGAACTGAGGGCTAGTTTAGTTAATACACTTGGCTGGTCTGGGCTCTCTCTGCCAGCATGCAGTCCTATTCCCCACAATGCTTCTCCAATAGGAGAGATGGATTGTAAGCTCTGAGCCCACAAGTTTTTTGAAACCGTGTGAGCAGAAACCAGGGATCAAGTTAAGCCCATACAGCCCTGGGTTTTACTCAGGGAATCCCAAACCAATTTCTTTGGCAAGTAGTGCCAGAAGAGGCACAGCTGTTTGAAGAACAACCATAGAAGTAGATCTGTGGCCACTGCCTTGTTCAAAAGCTAAAAGTCTTATCTCCAGGTTGGGAGAACTTCAGAGGCACCAGCCTCAGGTGGCATGGCTTCTACCTTCCCCACAGCCCTCTGTGAGTGCAAATTCTAGGCTGCGCTCCTGCTTCTCCATTTCCTAATATGTAACATATTTTCTATCTTCCAGAAACTAATCAAGATTAACAGTTTGCGTGTGTCTCTGCCTGATTTGAGAACTACTATAAATTTATTACCTTTGATATTTTTAATTTTTATTTTAATGGGATTTATGGAGGGAGAACAGATATATGTATGCTCAATCTGTCACCTTGAACCAGAAGCCTTACTCCCTCAACCTCAAAGTTCTCTCCCACAGCCCTGCTCTCTGTCACTTCTCTGATATTTATTCGTCCCATTAGTGCTGGCTTTTCTCTTATCTTTCCCTAAGTGTTGATATTTCATCCTTTAATATCTCCTCTTTTCTTCCACTTTATTCTCTCTGGAGGTTTTTCAGTCACTTCCACGGATGCAACTATCACTTTATGCAGGTGGACCCATTCCACGTGATGAGCTCTCGTCTCCCTCTGGGCTCCACTTTCTGAGCTACTCACTACTATCATTCACACTATGTTTTATTTTTCCATCCAGATGTCAGGAAATGGTAGATCTTCAGTAATATTTTAATTAACTAATTAACTGGTGAGAGCTGAAAGGATCTAGAATGAGTTTTAAGGTGATCTACTACACCATATTATTTCCCAATTATTTTTCACAAATGCATCAGTAATTAGTGAAGTATTTGTTAACCTTGGTGTGAGCTCAATCATGAGCCTCCTCTTTACCATAATTATTTTTAGGAACAGGATCTCACTCCATCACCCAACTGCAGCCTTGACCTCCTGGGCTCAAGTTGGGACTATAGGTGTACATCCACTACACCTGGCTAGTTTTTTGTTTTTTTTTTTTTTTTAAAGAGACGAGGTTTCACCATGTTGCCCAGGCTGGTCTCAAACTCCTGGGCTCAAGCAATTTGCCTGAATCTGGGCTTAGCCTCCCAAAGTGTTGGAATTACAGGCATGAGTCACAGTGCCCAACCCATAGTTTTTACATAACTGATTTTTTAATTTAATTTCTTTTCTTTTTTTATAATAGAGATGGGATCTCAATATGTTGCCTAGGCTGGTCTTGAACTCCTGGGTTCAAGTAATCCTCCCACCTTGGCCTCCCAAAGAGCTAGAATTATAGGCATGAGCCACCACACCCAGCCTATAACTGATGTTTTTGGTAATACAATATATTCAAACTTCACTAGCCACCCACCCCCAAACAACTGGAGACTAAAACTCTAGAGAGGAACAAAGAGCCATACCAACTTGCAGTTTCCAGTTATGATACAGCACTGTAATTCCATTTCTAATTTCAGTTACTATAATCAAACTTCAGTTATATCAAGTTTTTAAAGCTAAAATACTCAAAGCAGAAGTTTTCACACACCTAACTGGCTACCAAAGCAAGTGCAGATTCAATCCATCTGTCCCTAAGTGGATATGTGTATCTCTGCCAGTCTGACCTTTGTTTTGACTTTAAATCACCCTTTTAAAGGCTGATTTCCCTTGGAAGCAAAACTTTTAACAGTTGCCCTTTAAGTTTGAGCAATTCAATTATAATAACTTTTGACACTGGACATAGATTCTGTGCCATCTTACCGTAGAAGGTAAACAGTTTCAAATCAGACAAATTTCTCCCATCCCCATATGTACCATAAGTATGTGTACATGCATAAAAAGCAAATAAATAAACACTGTTCTTTGTCCACACAGCACAATTATATGCATATCCAATAAAGTGGTATACTAAACACAAAAATAGTTTATCTAGCTCTAATCATTCATGGGTCCCCCCAATTTGTCTCCACATTCAAGGGTTCCTAGAATAATTGCACACATATCCTCCCAATGAAACCATAAAGCTTTTCTTAAGTTAAAAAAAAAAAAAAACTGAAGACAAAGGGTGACTTTCTCAGATTTGAAATCATATGCCAATCTTTATCTAAATATTTTAAATAGAAAACCCCTTATATGAATAATAGTAATAATAACATGTGCTGGATACAGACATTATTCTAACCTCATTACATTGAATATTTCATTTAATTTTTAAAATAACTTTTGAGGAGTCATAAAAAAGTTAAATGTCTTGACCAAATCATTTTGCCCAGTCTCTAAATTGTAGAGTTGGGGCTTAAACTCAGGCAATCTGATACCAAAACCCACGTTTTTAACCACTAGTCAAGGATAGCAAATAAATTGCACCTTGCATGTCACATGTTATTGACTGATAGTTCCTGTATGGAGTAGGATGTTGAAAAAATTTTGTAACAAAACTCAGTCAGACAGAGTGTCAAAACTGAAAAATATCAGCCATGAACACATTAGAGTTGTGGGTTCTTTTCTAGAATATATCTGTCTAGAACCCATCTGTCCCTAAGTAGATATATGTATCTCTGCCAGTCTGACCTTTGTTTTGGCTTAAATTCCCCTGTCAAAAGCTGATTTCCCTTGGAAGCAAAGCTTATAATAGTTGCCCTTTAGGTCTGAGGATTTCAATCATAACTTTTGATACTGGCCATAGATTCTATGCAATCTTACACTAGGAAATCTTTGCCTTTCTAGGAAAGGTAAAACGGAAAGGCAGGGAGGTGAGGGAACAGACTTGTTGACCTGTGTGTCTACAAACAACTCTCAGAAAAATCACAGATAATTTAGTTTTAAAAATATCACAAAATATAGCAAACTCTGCCAGCAATTTGTCTTCCTCCATATTAAGCTTATAAAAAAAATACTACTAATGATTTGAGTTTTAGTTTATCTGTATGTTACTTTTGTTACTTTATTTCTCCCATACACTGATGGGGACATTTTTTTTATTAATGAAGGAAGTAGTATGAAAAAGAAAGAGGAGAGAGACAAGATGCTTAGAAAATCATCACTCGGATGCATGAGTCAACTGTGTTCATTCTAAGAAAATTTTTGAAAATATAGAAAAGAACTTAATTTTCTTTTCTAAAGGCTCAGATAGCAGAAAGTCATGTAGAAAATGGAAACTAAAATGTGGTAGAATCATATTTTTGTGATATTTACCTATGCTCCTTTTTTCTTCTGGCCCTTTTTAAAAATTATTTCCTTTATTTGAGCAGATAATCTTCCCTCCGTTCTTTTAGAGTTGGTTTAGGGCAAGCTTTCCTGATTTTTCCTTAAGAGACTTTTTATTTATATTTTTATTTTTGAGACCTGGTCTCACCCTGTCACCCAGGCTGGAGTGTTGTGCCATGATCTCAGCTCACTGGAGCCTCAACCTGCCAGGCTCAGGTGATCCTCCCCACTCAGCCTCCCAAGTAGCTAGGATGACAGGCATGTGCCACCACGCCCAGTTAATTTTTTGTATTTTTTGTAGAGACAGGATTTCGCCATGTTGCCCATGCTGCTCTCAAACTCCTGGGCTTAAGCAATCCTCCCACCTTGGCCTCCCAAAGTGCTAGGATTATAGACGTGAGCCACCATGCCTGGACAAGACACTTTTTAAATTTAAGATAATCTGACTTCTGCTTAGGGTAGATAAAGGATTTCCAGCAGGGAAGATGGAGAAAGGACGGAAAGAATTTTTAAGGAGAGCAAATCCTCCCTGGATCCTAGAGAGAAAGTCTTGTTCCCTGTTTTCCAGAGGAGAGCTCAAGGATCTAACATACTTTTATAGGGCACTGAAACAGTGTCTTGTTTCCAGGAAAGGCTCTGGGAAACACATACTATTGATGCTTATTCTGAGAGGTGTTTATTGATATACAAGCTAATAATCAGTCTCTCTCTCTCTGTCTCTCTCCATATATATGTGTGTGTGTGTGTGTGTGTATGTGTGTATACATATATATATATATATATATATGAGGCCAAGTATTTAGAAAGGTTTAAGAGACCATGGATAGCCTCAGACAGATGCCAGTGTGTCAGCATGTCAGATGGAAGCAGAAAGATTTCTTGCTCCTGTGAGTGATGCAGAAGCCAGAAGCCAGGAAGAGCCCTCACGGCCAAAGGAATTATGCCCAGGGAGCTGAGGACATCCCCACAGCACACTATGTAGGGGGATAACCTAAGACCAATTAGGAAAGTGTGTATCCCATCTGATATCTCCATGGAAATATGACACAGAGACCACACGAATCTCCTCCCCAATCAATGTTGTGGAACTACTACACAGCCACTCAGAAATCTTAGCTACATTCCCTAAGGAAATATGAAGGAGAGGAAATCCTAAATTAATGGAAATAAATATTTCTTCCTGCTATAACAGAAAGAGAATATAAATAGGTAGGAAGCTAAATTATATAAAAATTTAAACATTATGGTCTTTATACCCAATTATCTGGATGGAAATTCATTCCTAGTGCGTCTGTTTTTAATAATCTAAGAAATGAGTAGAAAGAATTAGTGTTAATAGTAACCTATAACAAGTTGATTTCTTACTTCATAAAGGATCAATACAAGATAGACAAGAAGAGGTAAAATTAAATTTGAATATTTAGTGTCAATAGTAATCTATGACAAGATGATTTCTTACTTCATAAAGGATCAATATAAGGTAGGCAAAAAGAGATAAAATTAAATTTGAATATAATCAAGTAATCTTAGAAAATTGCTTATTAAATTACAGAGTGTGAAATCATATTCATGGTGAAGAAGTGGAAGGCCATCACTCAAGGCCATTAACATTAAAACCAAGCAAGACAATGAAAGGTAGAAGGACCTGCAGTTTATTCAATCTTGTCTTTCCATTCTATATGCTCTCTCCTATACCATGTCAAATACTTATGGGCTAATGCAAACACTTTCTAAAACTGACTTTCCACATAAGAGAATGCTTACTTCCTGAGTATAATGGTTAAGTCCATTTAGAACAATCCTAACCCAGGTCACAAGTGTCTACTTAAGGAATCAAAAGCAATAAATTATTGGATTAGGCTTGGTGACATGTGCAAAATACACATTCTCTAGGTACCAACATATTCACATGGCAAAATTCACAAGTTCTCTCTAAAGAGCCAAGGCAGAGAGAATGACTCAACTGTCAAACATATTTTCTGTTTTTTTTTTTTTTAATTTCCAACTTTTATTTTAAGTTCAGGAGTACATGTGCAGGATGGGTAGGTTTGTTACATAGGTAAATATGTGCCATGGCAGTTTGCTGCACAGATCATCCCATCTCCTAGCTATTAAGCCAGCATCCATTAGCTATTCTTCATGATTCTCTCTCTCCTCCCAATCCCCATCCTCCAACAGGCCCCAGTGTGTTGTTCCCCTTCATGTGTCCATGCGTTCTCATCATTCAACACCTACTTATAAATGAGTACACATGGTATTTGGTTTTCTGTCTCTGCTTTAGTTTACTGAGAAAAATAGTTTCCAACTGCATCCATGTCCCTGCAAAGAACATGATCGCTTTTGTATGACTGCATAGTATTCCAAGGTGTATATATACCACATTTTTCTTTATCCTATCTATCAGTGAAGGGCATATAGGTTGATTCCATCGCTTTGCTATTGTGAATACTGTTGCAGTGAACATATTCATACATGTACCTTTGTAATAGAATGATTTATATTCCTTTGGGTATATACCCAGTAATGGGATTGCTGAGTTGAATGGTATTTCTACCTCTAGGTCTTTGAGGGTTCGACAAACTGTCTTCCACAATGGTTGAACTAATTTACACTCCTACAAACAGCATAAAAGCATTCCTTTTTCTCCATAACCTTGCCAGCATCTGTTGTTTTTTGACTTTTTAATAATAGTCATTCTGACTGGTGTGAGATGGTATTTCATTGGGATTTTCATTTGCATTGCTCTAATGATCAGTGGTGTTGAGTATTTTTTCATATGTCTGTTGGCTGTATGTATGTCTTCTTTTGAGAAATATCTGTTCATGTCCTTTGCCCACTTTTTAATAGGGTTGTTATTTCTTATAAATTTCAAACATATTTTCAAATAAACAAATTCATGCATTACAAATAAGCCGAAGAAGAGAACCATTCTTGCCTATTGGGAAGGGATTGTCTTAATGCACATATTACATAGAGTAAAATGTTTGCCTCAGAAAGATGTATTGTGTTTATCCATCAGTGTATGCAGACTGCACACTGGCTTGAACGCAAGGATTGGGTCATTTAAAATTATTAGAGCTTTAATCACAACCTTACAAGAAAGCATGAATAAAGACAGGTTGCCACTGTAAGTGCTACTAATACAACTGAAATATATAGATATTAATTTTTAAAGTTTTAAATATTGATATTTAGAGAAATGTATTATTAATATAAACACATCCCAGCATGCAAATACATTGCCGGTTAACAGTTTTTGAAAAAATAAAAAACAACAGTGTATAGATTATCCTCACAAATCAGGTATCTTCCTGATTCTTTTCCTAAAGCACCTGAATTTATCCCATGACCCCTTATCTCTGGGGCCTGTTCTCGGTCAAGACACATCATCTTATTCAAGAAAATAAATTCTAATTAATTTTAACTGCCAATTGAGCAATATATTTAAAATTTAAAATTACATTTATTGGGAGCTTCCAATTATAAAACTTTATTTATTTTAAACTTTAAATAAACTTAAAAAAAAATAAACTATTTATAAAAAAAACTCCACCTTGCCGTAAGAAATTTTTTTACACTGATTTTAATTTTTCTTAAAATCAGAAGAAAAGGAATATGATCATAATGGATATATAATAATGAATTATTATATATCCATTTCACATTCAGATATTTCACATTCAGATATTTCACATTCTGCTCTGAAATTTTTTCAAGTGGTGTGAACTTTCAACTAGGGCTTCCCACAGTTAATGCCTTAACCCAAAGGAGCGTCTCTAACAGGGCAAGTCGGTAGATGAGAGAATTAAAGACAAAGGTGCTTTTTTGTTGTCCTCAAATTATACAAACTGTCTCCCCAACAGAGATGTAGGTTTGACTATATATGGAAGAAGAGATTCCCTGAAAAGTAAGATGATGATGTTAAATTCAGAAAAAAAATAGTATCTTTAAGGGTAAACTAATACAATAGTAATAATAATAAAGGCAAAATGACAAAGAAGAGTAATTTTAATATCTATTTTTAATTGCATTAATTCTTCCCTTACAATATTGTATGGAAAGTTTTATTAACATCTCTATGGTTTGGGCCACATCATGACTTTGTGGCCCTAGGATTTTCCCTTTGTGGTCTTCCTCCTCTACAAGAAAGTATTGGAAATTTTATTTCATGACCGCATTAGAATAAAAGCAAATGAAATCCAGGCTGGATTCATTATTATATATCCATTATGATCATATTCCTTTTCTTCTGATTTTAAGAAAAATTAAAATTAAAGCCTCTTTGTAGACCTCTAAAAGAATTGTGAGCACTGTTGTGGATAATGCTAGTTAAACTGTAGTAACTATTCACCTCTTCTAGAACAATGAAATCCTCAATTTTCAGTGAGGCGCTGAGTCATCTAAAATAAAGACTGCAGTTCTTAGACTCCCCTTGCAGCTATGTGTGGTCAGATACTAAGTTCAGCCAATGGATGAGAGTAGAAGCAATAGGCACAGCCTCCAGGTTGTATTCTCTTTTCCTACAGTTGGAATTCAGAAGTGGGAGTGAGTCATTTGGATAATGTAAATGCGGCAATACCCTAAGGTTGCTGAAACTGCAAGATAGAAAGAGCCTGGTCTCTGACACATGGTAGAGCCCTGGTAATTTTGCAGAGCAGAGTCACAATACCAGCCCAGATTTTATATGAATGAGAAATAAATTTCTAGTAGTTGATGTCCCTACTATTTGGAGTATGAGCCACATTCAGCCAAACCTATACCCACAGTAATCGAATTGCCTTTTATAGTGAGGAAACTGAGGCACAGATGTGATCTCCTCAATGTGATTTGGTATAAATTAAAACATGGCCAAGTTTAATAGTTAAAAAGTGAAACTCAATTAGTAACTAGACATTTGAATGTATTTGAAGAACAAATCCATGTTCAAAATATATGTTCTATTAACTGTCTTCCCACACTGTATTCTCTATTCAGAGAAACAAAAAGCATGGAGAACAAAGCAATTATGAAGAAAAGAAGAGAGTATAAACTTTATGAAGCAATACGTGTCATCAAAAGAGTATTCAAACAAAAAACAAATGGAAAGAAAAAAAAATGAAACATTTAATGTGGATTTTAGCCAGCACCACATGACTTGACATTTTGAGTTATGACTACTTACAGGAAGCATTAGAAACTTTCCAAGAAAGGGATGCTTCACATAAATGATGGATTCAGCACATTTTGCTTATTTGTTAGCTTTGACTCAAAGTTTATACACTGTCTTTTTTCTCTGATAATTTCGAATGTCCACTAACACAAAGCATCTCACCAAGGTGAGAGTCCACAAAACATGTCTGGGAAAAGCATCTAAGTGAGAAATATTTTCAGAAACAGATGCAGTTGTTTCTTTCTAATCCTCAGGATATAGGTTCGTCCCTCCTGAGCGCTTTCCTGCCTTACTCATTTTCATCAGGGTGAAGAAGGACCCCTGCCCAAGCAGTCATTTTTGTTCTTCAAATACATTGAAATGTCTAGTCACTAATTGAATTTCACTTTTTAAAGATTAAGATAATTTAGCATATATACCTGAGTCACAGGTATTTTCTTTTAAAGATACCAGGGAAAAAAACCACAAAGTTTTCTACTGTTCTATAAAAGCCATATTTTATTTAAAAGGAAATCTTTCGTAGAGTTTGGGGATTTTCTTCTTTTCAGTGTTCATTTCAGCAAAGAAAATGTAAGAGCACAGACATTAGTTGCTCCCTGGGAATCTCCTACTTTTGTAGGACAGTCCAGGTCATCTTAGAAGTCTTTAAAACTCAAGCTTCTCCCTCACAAATATATACATGAAATATTCAGTATTCAACTACACACACATCTACACACACACACACACACACAAAATGTCTCCCAGTAATACCTATTTTATTTTTATTTTAAAACCTCCAACATTTTTCAGTTTGGTTATAGCAGTATGGGTCCCACCAGAAGATTTACCATCTGATTATATACTTCTTTCTACTAAGATCAAAGCTGATCCACAAAAACAGAAAATCACTAACTAAAGTCACATCATTGCCAATCCTATTACAGTCTCTGGTAGCCAGAGCCAGAACTATGTAAAGAATTGGGAGGCAAAGATACTTTTTATCTTCTCCCAGGGAGTAGTCCCCCAAAGGACATTAATGAAAGACAATTTGTTAGGTTTGGGGAAAAACACTAAAGTCTTCTTTATTAATCTAAGCAATACGAATGTAACTAAGCTTTGCTGCATATGTAGACATTCCCCCTCATTCAGTCTGTATCAGAACCGTCTGCCACATGTAATGAGCAAAGTATCCCAAGGTAAGAGAGGAGTTACTTTCAAAACATAACAGGGGCTACAACAATACACTTTCTCACATGCTTGTTTCCAATGTACTGTTGACGGTTGAACAACTTAGGGTTAGAGGCACCAACCCTCTGCATGGTTGAAAACCTGCATATCCCCTAAAACCTAACTACTAATGGCTTACTGTTGACCAGAAGCTTTAGCCAAATAACAATAATAATCAATTAACACATAGACTAGTATCTACATATATTTTATGCATTTATGACATATCTAACTTTGTCTTAATTTTTTCAATATTAAAAAGGCTACATGGTTTGTCTGCAAGTTTTTTTTTCAAATTATCACAAATCTCCAAAAACTTTTCTAATATATCTATTTAAAAAAATTCAGGTGTAAGTGGAGCCATGCAGTTTAAATGCGTATTGATCAAGGGTCAATTGTATTCTGACATTTTGTTTTGGGGTATCCTATTAAAAGAGAATCTCTGGTTTCAAATGAATTTACTCTCACAAAATGTCAAGTAGCTTAAAACAAATGTTGCAAATAACCCAACAGATTAAAAAATGCTAACTCAAGCACAAGCAAAATACCAGATAAAAGGCAGCTAATGTGCTAGTTGCTATTATAAATTTTTTATCAGCCACATTATGTGTGAAAGAAAGATCATGTAGTCATGTATAAAAAGATCTTAATTATAAGAACACTGTTTGAAATATGGGTTTACCTTCATTATTTTTAACAATAGACAGTCACAATTTTTATCAATGAATAACAATGAGGATATATTATACCTTAAGGTATTAACTCATGATTAGAAGAAGTTAAGACAGTTTTAATGTAGATATATACAATATAGCATAGTCATTTTTATCAATGTTTAAAGTCATGCTTTCTCAAATCAGAAACATTTATAACATTTAACTATATTTAATATATTTTGTTTATTTATAAATCATTTCTGTGGTTTCTTAGTTAATGGTAAAGTCGCATACCACCAGGGAAATACATTCTCCTCCTAGTAAAAATATCTGATGTAGTTAATAGAAATTAATATACTGACAAACTGCAAAACATTTCTATATCAACAAATAGATTTGGATGATGCATAGAAAGCATTGCTGAAGAGTTGCCAAAATAAGATGCATAGAAAACACTGCTGAAGTGTTGCAAAAATAAGCATCACCTTACAAAGTATAGGAGATTGTATGGTAGGTGTACTTGATAACAAGAACTTAACTTAAGCATGCTCTGAGAATGATCTTGTATGACAGATGTATCTGAATGTGTGTCCAGAGTTCGAAGCTAAGGAAGCCAGGAGTGGCCAACCCGGAGATTCATTCCTTTTCAATGAGAAACACCTGAACTCTCAGCCTGTCCTGTGGAACACAGGCATACGGGGGATCAAGGCCCTTTATTTTGGGGTAAGTGAGAGTTGCCAGGTAGAAGTTGTTAGGAAGAGGGTGCTAAGTGAAACTGCTATATAAACTGCCTGATTTTTGCAAGTGGTTAAGGTGCTCCTGTGTAGCCTGAGGCCACTGGACCATCCCTGTAAGTAAATTTCATGCCAATAAAACCCTAGGTCTCATTTACTGGTTCCACGTCTCTCCTTTGGCCTCTTGAATCTGGTGCCATCCGTATTGAAACTAATGGCGGTCCAGCACGACAGAGGTTTCATATAAGTTAGATGAACATAGTGATATTCCCTCATGTCTCAGCTTATATCCATCAAGAACCCAGCTTTTTTATTCCTATCAGCCATGAAAGGAAAGATGTAAAAAAGAAGTTAGATTCTCAACGGTATAAAAATTACTCAATAAAACAATGCTTTTAAGACTACATAATATAACTTCTACTGGAGCCGCTGCCTTCACTACAATATCATAAAAGGATTGGAGGTTAAACTTATAGAAATAGCACTGTACAAAAGACTGCTTCCTGCCTCATTCATAGGCCAACTAAGGCAGGAAAGAAGTTAAAGCCAGAGGTGCCCTTCAAGCCACAGGATGTCATCACTATAATAAATTTCATACAAATAAGGCTTTAGAAAAGAAAAATTTAGAATATTTGGAATGAGGCAGAAAAAGATCAGGAAAATCTTTTGTACTTCAAGGATTTGCTGTTTTATCTTGTGGCCCAGTTCTTATAAGAGTTTTTGAACTTAAAGACAGGATACATTTCTTTTAAATGTGTAAAATCTGCCAATCTTTTCAATGTGATTACAATGACTGCTCATACCGTCCTCCCAAGAAAAATTTTTTCAATATAAATACATCTAAGCTGTCTGTGGGAGTTAAAGTTAGATGTTCCAACAATGAGGAAGAGTCATTGCTTTTCAAAATAAAATCCTGCAATGGAGACAGCATTTTGAAGAAATTTGGAAATGTTTCCTCTCTGACATCTAGCATTTTGTAACTGAAAATAATATAAATGTCTCACCTATATGTTTATTGGACAAGAAAACAAATTGTTCAAACTATTTAAAGATCTAGACAAATTTCAGTAAGTTTAAAACTTCTGTTTAAAATGTCAAAATACAACATTTTTTATTAGTTTACAAGAACTTAGTAACATCAGAGAACACAGAAACACACCAAATTTCATTAAAAGATTACATAAATGGAAAATGCTATCTAAAACATGAGTATCAATGTAGAAATCACTGCCAAAATGTTCTTCCTCCTTTGGGAGCCACATAGCTTCATGAAGTATCTTTTTTTACTATCGTAGCCATCAAAAGCACCAGAACTAATCTGAACATCGAAACAGACCATGGAAACATCACTGCATCTTAGAATGAAACCAAGATTTTCAAGCGTTAACAAGAAAGAAGTTGACAGTAACTACAGCAAACCCAAACCTGTGCAGTCTCTTTAACTGTCAGTGCCCAAATACTCGTGGAGCTCTGAGGGCTTGCTTGGTTTATTGGAACTCATTTAAAAAAAATGGTGTGCTGTACCCAGCTGATGTTAATAAGACCACACCATCCTTGGGGCCAGCAGTACCACTGTGTAATTCGCAGCAGCCCCCAATTATCTGTGGGAGATCTGTAGGCCTGACTCACAGTCTGTGGAGGGGGTTCCACACCGGCAGGCGCTTAATGAACAGATCGGCTTATAAACACAAGCTAATCTCTCCCACATGAGCACCTGAGGAGGATCACAAGTGACAGCTGTTTAAATTTTCAGGGAAATTAATGACCCCTAAAGAGGCAGCGCTTATCAGGCTTGGAGTAGGTTTGATAGAGGAGAGTCACCACAGGGCAAAATGTTTATAATCATCCACAAGTACCTTATTCTATGGCTTCATCTCAGGAACTTTTATTGACACGGTCTCTTCTATTCATGCTTGTGCTGGCAGAAAGCAGAGCAACTTGCTTCAATCTGTCCCTGACGCTGGACTCCTGTGGCCACTAATGAGCATCTCCCTAGCCTCAGATCACAAGCCATTTAAAATGATCAGGACAGTGGCTGGCATCCTGAAAATCCCAGCAGACACATACATTGTTTTGGTCCACAAGGCATTTGTAATACATCAGCTTCACCCCAGAG
The DNA here is from genome assembly GCF_002776525.5 of Piliocolobus tephrosceles. Taxonomy (NCBI): domain Eukaryota; kingdom Metazoa; phylum Chordata; class Mammalia; order Primates; family Cercopithecidae; genus Piliocolobus; species Piliocolobus tephrosceles. Next base: position 25,080,682 of record NC_045438.1, on the reverse strand, counting down.
CTGGGCCTCACAAAGGGATGGGGAATAGACTGACCACACTGCTGGCTGTCTGGGAAATAGAGCAGGAACAGGTAATTAAGTGCAGATTGGCCAAGGGGCCAGAAGTGACTTTTAAAAACCAGATCTGGAGAGAAACAGCACATGGCAAAACTCACCACCCTCCTCTCCCACCCATGCCCCCTGCCCTGCTCTCATGTTTTACAGCTTTTATGTACCTTTACAACAGGACACACTACCTTATTCTCAGTTGTCTTTACATTCCACATTCCCCAGGATCACTTAACAGGAAGTGGCCTCATTTCCAAGGGGGTTTTGCAGAGTCTAGTGTCATATAAAAGGAGGTATGATAGAAAGAGACAGAGGGACAGAAGTAAATGAGAGAGAGACCCTGGTCAGTAAATGGTGTTAAAGTGGGAAGACCTTCGCGAAACTAAAATCGAGGAAGGGACAGCAGTATAAGGTAACTAAACAGAAGCACATTGTAAACATCTAGATTGTTAATTTCAGAGGCTTGAAGGGAATTTCATTAATTCAGGGAAAGTGGGATTAAGGACCTATAAAACATTATCAGTTTTTTAGGCAGTTTTCTGAGATGGTTAAACAGGCAAATATTCTGTAGAGATATGTAAATATATCCAAATTCAGGTTCTGTGGCAGAGAGGAAAGATCATCCTGCTTGGATAAGATGCTCATGTATCTCTCTGGCTGATTTCAGTGGAAGTCTCTTATAGTTAGCTGAGACTAACCTGGCCTCTGTCACCTAGAATCCTGGAATACCAAGATATTGACAGCACCACTCAGAAAAGGGAAAACTACTCTCTATGGAGTCTTCTCCCCAAGACTCTCCAGGGTAAATGGCATATTTGCCTGCTTTTTCCCTGAAGCAAACACTCAAGTCTGTATAAGCCTCTGTTGCAGACCTACTTCAGTCCTTTGTGGGGTTTTGTTAGTTATTATAGCATTTACATAAGGATAAATACTTAAAAAGCAATGTCTATTGTGTTAGTCTGTTTTCATGCTGCTAATAAAGGCATATCCGAACTGGGCAATTTACAAAAGAAAGAAGTTTAACAGACTTACATCTCCACATGGCTGGGAAGCGTCACAATCATGGCAGAAGGCAAGGAGGAACAAAGAAGAACTTACATAGATGGTGGCAGGCAAAGAAAGAGTTTGTGCAGGGAAACTCCCCTTTATAGAACCGTTAGATTTCATGAGACTTACTCACTGTCATGAGAACAACATAGGAAAGATCTGCCCCCATGATTCTATTACCTCCTACTGGGTCCCTCCCACAACACCTGGGAATTCAAGATGAGATATGGGTGGGGACACAGTCAAACCATATCAACTGCCTTACAATCTAGTCCATTAAAAATGTATATTTTAAAATGAGGAATACAGAACTTTTCAAAAGTATGCTGGCAGCAAATACACACATGCCCACAAACAATTCCTTAAATATTAATGTTTTATTGTACTTTATGCTTTTCCTATCTTTAGTTTCAGAGTTTTGTCCCAAAGAGCATTATTCTATTATTATAATATTTACATTTGTATAATAGGCAAAAAACACGATGTGATAATCATTTCCATACAGAAATTATTATAATTCATCTCTACTTGAAAAGCAAGAAATTTTCTTTAATGTGAGCACAGAAAAGATTGTGAGCAGATAATATGAATATTACTATTTTGGTTAAATATTAATATTTACAAAATATTCATTGAATAAGTAACAAATCACATTCTTAAGTAATTGATGTTGGGATAGGCAAAGTCTATATGATTTCTTGCCTGAATTTTTTTATTTTGAAAAAAGAATTTCCTGATATTTGGCAAAATAAATTATAAAAGTATCAGTCAAAATTACAAGTTTATTTAAAATATTAGCCAGTACATAATTAATAAAAACACACTCAAATTTTCCATTATTTTTCTCTTGTCCTATGGTTAAAAGCAAATAAGTAAATAGCTTATTGCTTACTCTCTTACGTAAATACTAGTTTTGGGTTTTATTTTCATAAAAGCCCAAGTAAATTTAGAGCTTCAGAGTTAACTACTCACCATGTTTTCAAATTCATTTAATGGTCCAGAGTGACACTACACAGGGGAATGTATTTCTGATTAAAAATTAGTAAACATAGGCCAGATGCCGTAGCTCAGGCCTGTAATCCCAGCACTTTGGGAGGCTGAGACGGGCGGATGGATCCCTTGAGGTCAGTAGTTCGAGAGTAGTCTGGCTAACGTGGTGAAACGCCGTCTGTACTAAAAATACAAAAATTAGCCGGGGATGGTGGCGCACGCCCGTGGTTCAGCTACTCCCGAGGCTGAGGTGGGAAAATTTGCTTCAACCGGGAAGTGGAGGTTGCAGTGAGCCGAGATCGCACCACTGCATTCTAGCCTGGGGACAGAGCAAGACTCCATTTCAAAAAAAAATAAAATAGTAGACATAATAGACTTATGCAAATCATTGGCAGAAACTATCAGAGAAACCTTGAATAAGATCAGATTTTTTCAGTTTATGTTTGAGGATAACATTTGACTACAGAGAAGAGCCAAGATGATGGACTAGATGCAGCCAGGAAGAGCATCTTCCACGGAGACCAGACCACCTAGAAGATTGGCACAGTCCTAGCAGATCTTCAGAACGAAGGCATTGAGAATGAACAGAGGAAGGGTGCAGACCCTGGACTGAAGGGAGAGGAAGCTAGGAACCCTGCATGGGGTTGCTGAGCACTGGAATTTACTCCTGGCCCTGAGCAGCTACTGGTGAAGGGATGAATTAAATAGGCATAGAGTATCCCACTCTACCACGGACCTCCAGGATCCTAGCTGCAGGAGAAGCCATGAACCCCTTGCACATTTGAACTGCCAGGGAGAGCTGCTTGGAGAATTGTTAAGGACAGGACTACAGCTTGTGTCCAGCCCAGAGTGTTTGGCGCAGGAAAGGCTGCAGTGGAACATGGCCAGAAATGCCCATCTCTCAAAGCTCACCATGCTCCTTTGGGGTAGCTTTGGCTTTTGTTGCCTGTCAGACATGAACAGAAGAAGACTATCTTGCCTGTGAGATGAGGCCAGTCTGATCTGAGCAGGGCTCCTGTCTGACAGCCTGTCTCAGGGTCCCTCATGGCCACACCCACTTGCAGTACAGACTCAGATGCCCAACCAGGTCCTTCCCAGCAGCTACCTCCATAAATCCTTTTCTGATGGACCCCACCTAACCATCAAAGAGCTTCCGCAGATGGGCCCTGACCAGCATGCACTTGCCTGCAGCCTCCCTCCACTGCTTTCCAGTGCGTGCAAGTATGTAGAACTCGTTGCCCCACTGCCACTGGCATGTGCACCAACCTTGCCACCCTATCACCAACAGTGCATGTAACCTGCCAATCTTTCACTGCCAGCACAAGCATACACATGTGGTGCTTGCCATGCTGCCACTCTGTTGCCACCAAGGCATGCATATGTGTGTGGACCCTGCTGCGGTGCGACTCTGCCGCTGCTGGAACATCAGCATGGGACCTGCTGCCACCACCCTGATGAAACAATTTTGCTGGCACCCCTCATCACAGTGTTGTTGCCAGAGGACCATGAAAACCTTTGCCCCCAAGATCAACAGGTGCTTAATCTTGAGGGGACAAAGAAAAAAGCCATGGGCCTGTTCCCCCTCCCCAGCATTGGAGAATACAGCCCAGCAGTACTGAGCTGAGCCTTAGCCCCCTGAAGTCATCCAGAAACAAAGCCACCAGATTGAACCCAACTTATATCACAATCAAACCCCAAGGCCATCAAGGAATGTAAGGCAAAAAGCCTCATTCAAAGGAAGAAGGCTTCAAAGATTAGAAGAATTCTCATTAAACTATAAAGATGAGAAATGAATCCCAGAACCCTGGCAAGTCAAGAAGCTAGAGTGTCTTCTTACCTTCCAACAACAGCACTAACTCTCCAGCAATGGTTCTTAACCAGGCTGAAATGACTGAAATGACAGACATAGAATTCAGAACCTGGGTGGCAACCAAGATCATCAGGATTGAGGAGAAAGTTGAAACCCTATTCAAAAAATCTAAGGAATCCAGTAAAACAACACAAGAACTGAAAGATGAAATAGCCATTTTAAGAAAGAACCAAAGTGGTGTGACAGAACTGACAAATTCCCTATAAGAATTTCATAATACAATCAGAAGTATTAACAGCAAAATAGACAAAGCCAAGGAAAGAATTTCAGAGCTCAAAGATCGATTCTTTGAATTAACTCAGTCAGACAAAAATAAAGAAAAAGAATGAACAAAACCTCCGAGAAATATGGGATTATGTAAAAACATGAAACCTACAACTCTTTGGAGTCCCTGATAGAAAGAGAGAGCAAGTAACTCGGAAAACATACTTGAGGATACTGTCCATAAAAATTTATACAACCTTTCTACAGGGGACAACATTCAAATTCAGCAAATTCAGAGAACCCTTGCAAGACACTATACAAGACAAACATCTCCAAGACACATAGTCATTCGATTTTGCAAGGTCAACTTGAGAGAAAAAATATTAAAGGCAGCTAGAAAGAAGGACAGGTCACCTACAAAGGGAACCCTATCAGGCTAACAGTGGACCTTTCAGCAGAAACCTTACAAGTCTGTAAGGGCAGATCAGGGGCCTATATTCAGCATTCTTTTTTTCTTTTTGGAGATGGAGTCTTGCTCTGTTGCCCAGGCTGGATCCAGTGCAGTGACGCAATCTTGGCTCACTGCAAGCTCTGCCTCCCAGGTTCATGTCATTCTCCTGCCTCAGCCTCCTGAATAACTGGGACTACAGGCACCCACCACCACGCCCGACTAATTTTTTGTATTTTTAGTAGAGACAAGGTTTCACTGTGTTAGCCAGGATGGTATCGATCTCCTGACCTTGTGATCTGCCCACTTTGGCCTCCCAAAGTGCTGAGATTGCAGGCATGAGCCACTGTGCCTGGCCTCACCATTCTTAAAGAAAAGAAATTCCAAACAAGAATTTCATATCCAGCCAAACTAAGCTTTGTAAGTGAATGACAAATAAAATTCTTTTCAGACAAGCAAATGTTAAGAGAATTAGTTACCACCAGACCTACCTTACAAGGTTTTTAAGGGAGTACTACACATGGAAACAAAAGACCATTACTAGTGACCACAAAAGCACATTTAAGTACATAGACCACTTTCATTATAAAGCAGTTACACAATCAAATCTGTGTAAGAACCAGGTAACAATAAGATGACAGGATCAAATCCACACATAATACTACTAACCTTGAATGTAAACAGGCTAAATGTGCCCACTTAAAAGGCATAGAATAGCAAGATAGAAAAATAAGTAACACTATATGCTGTCTTTAAGACATCCATCTCACATGCAATGTTATCCATAGGCTCAAAGTAAAGGGACAGAGAAAAACCCATCAAGCAAATGAAAAACAAAAATCCATAGCATTTCTATGTACCAATAAAGTCCAAGTTGAGAGCCAAATCAAGAATGCAATCCCATTCACAATAGCCGAGAAAAAAAAAGAATAAAATACCTAGGAATGCAGCTAACTGAGGAGGTGAAACATCTCTACAACAAAAATTATAAAACTGCTCAAGATATCAGAGATGACAGAAACAAATGGAAATAGAATTGGAAAAACATTCTATACTCATGGATAGGAAAAATCAATATTGTTAACATAACCATACTTCCCAAAGCAATCTACAGATTCAATGCTATTCCTATCAAACTGTCAATAGCATTCTTCACAGAATTAGAAAAAAAAACTATTCTAAAATTAATATGGAACCAAAAAAGAGCCTGAATAGCTAAGGCAATCCTAAGCAAAAAGAACAAAGCAGGAGGCATCATGTTACTTAACTTCAAAGTATACTACAGGGCTACAGTAACGAAAACAGCATGGTACTGTTATAAAAACAGACATGTAGACTAATGGAACAGGTTGGAGAACCCAGAAATAAAGCTATACATCTACAACCATCTGATCTTTGAAAAGTTGACAAAAACAAGCAACAGGGAAAGGACTCCCTATTCAATAAATGGTGCTGGAATAACTGGATAGCCATATTCAGAAGACTGATACTGGACCCTTTCCTTTCGCCTTTGACAAAAATCATCTCAAGATGAATGAAAGGCTTAAATGTAAAACTTACAGCTATAAAAATCCTAGAAGAATACTGAGGAAATACCGTTGTGGACAGAGGCCCTGGCAAAGATTTCATGAGGAAGGCTACAAAAGCACTTGTGACAAAAACAAAAACTGATGAGTAGGACCTAACTAAATTAAACAGTTTCGTTTATGAGGCAAAAGAAACTATCAGCAGAGTATGCAGCAAAAGAAACTATATGCAGCAACAGAAACTAACAGAAACAGAGTAAACAGACAATTTACAGAATAGTAGAAAATATTTGCAAACTATTCATCCAACAAAGGTTTAATATCCAGAATCTATAAGGACCTTAAACAAATTAACAAATAATCTCATTAAATTATGGGTAAAAGACATGAACAGATACTTGTCAAAACAAGACATATACACATCCAGCAAACATATGAAAAGGTGCTCAATGTTACTAATCATTAAATGCATACAAATCAAAATCTCAGTAAGATACCATCTTACACCAGTCAGAATGACTAGTACTAAAAAGTTAAATAATAACAGATGCTGGTGAGGTTGCAGAGAAAAGGGAATACTGATACAGTGCTGATGGGAATGTAAAGTTCAGTCACTGTGGAAAACAGTCTGGATATTTCACAAAGAACTTAAAACAGAACTACTATTCAACCCAGCAACCCCATTACTGGGTATATACTCAAAGGAATATATATCATTCTACCATAAAGGCACATTCATGCATATGTTCATTGCAGCCCTATTCACAATAACAAAGACATGGAATCAACCTAGGTACCATCATCACTGGACTGAATAAAGACAATATGGTACATATACACCATGGAATACTATGCAGTCATGAAAAGGAATGAAGTAACATCCTTTGCAGCAACACGGATGGAGCTGAAGGCCACTATCCTAAGCAAATCAATGCACAAACAGAAAACCAAATACTGCATGTTCTCACCAATAAGTGGGAGGTAAACATTGAGTACACATGAACACGAAGAAGGGAATCATAGAAAGTGGAGCCTACTTTAGGGTATAGGATGGGAACAGAATCACTCATTACTTGAGTGATGAAATAATCTGCACACCGAACCCCATGACATGAAATTTACCCATGTAACAAACCTGCACATATACCCCCTGAACCTAAAAGTTGGAAATAAAAAAAAGAGGTTGCTGGCATATCAGCTTCTGACTGTGAACTTCCTAAAGAAATGTCTTTATTTTTATGATCTTCAGAGAGTGAAACTCTGGATATAGCAGCAATTGACTTGACTCCTTTCCTTTGGGAGCAAAAGCAATGACAGAGATATGGTTAACCATTCTTTCCTGGAATGGAAATGTCTAGGTACCAGTGTGGATAAAGAAAAATAACATACAGATCTGAGGTCAGGGGTTTGTGGGCAAACCTTCCAAATTCAAGCTCTGACTCCTCTGTTTTTAAGCAACCTGCTGCTCTGTATGTCTATTTATTCAGTTTTAAAGTGAAAATAATAAATGCAGTGGACCAATTTTTTGTCTGATCACCAAATATTTATGATTCTTTTTTTGATAGGTCTCTGCTATGACTGTATACCTCTGCCCCCTTGTAGTTAGTCATGGCTAGGCAACTTGCTTTTCCCAAGTGTGTCACTTCTAGGTAGAAGCAGCTAGGATCTGGGACATGATTCTCCATCATCTGTCTTCCCTTCTGCAATAATTCAGAAGCATGTGTCAAGATGAAACATCTAACCTGAGTCTCTGAATAACTACAATAACGCCTTCCATCTACTAACCTGTATGTTACATGAAACATAAGCGAGAAAAAAACTTTGGCTGAGGTCATCTTAAATCACTGGATTTGGGAGGCTATCTGTTACCACAAGGTAACTTAAATTATCTTGACTTATAGAATAAAATCATTCTACCTCCCTCGTAGTATTTATGAAAAGAAAAAACAAGTTAAGGTTTATAAATCACTTAGAAGAATACTTAGAACACGATAAATGCTTCATTCATTATTTAGCAAATGTTTGGTGGAAGGAATATAGTGTGAGTAAAAACAAAAAGTACTTGTTCACAGGGTGTGGACCATATAGTGAGAGAGGCAGTTGTTAGTCAAATGATTACACAGATAGAAAACTGCAACTCTGCAAACAGAATCCCTAAAGGATAGATAATGCAACAAAAACATGAGGTAATTGACCAAGATGCAGAGGCTAATAAGGGCATCCTTAAGGAAGTGCTGATTTTAGAAATCACAGGAAGGTATAAATTAGGGAAAGTTGGAAGAGTCTCCCTTGAAGAAGAGAGCTGGTGTGTAAGACCTTAAATCTGTGCAGTCTGATGCTGGTAGGCTCTACAGATTTGGTAAAGTGGCAAGGTGCATGGTACCTGCAAGAGACTAAACATCTCTTGACTTTCAGTGACTAAGGGGAAAAGAAGTACAAGATGAACTAAAGAGATGAATAGCGATCAGTCTTTGTAGGCTAGGGAAGATTTTGGTTTTATCTAAAGGCCAATGGAGGAGGGAGGTGAAACAAGATGGCCAGAGAGCCTCCACTGATCTTCCTTCTGGCAGGAACACCAAATTTAACAACTATCTACACCAAAAAAGAACACTTTCATAAGAATCAAAAATCAGGTGAGCTATCACAGGACCTGATTTTAACTTCATGTTACTGAAAAGGGCACTGAATAGGGTAGGAATGACTGTCTTCAATTGCCAACAACACTCCTTCTCCATCCTCTGGCAGTGGCCATGTGGCACAGAGAATCTATGCACTTGGGGGAGGGAAAGCATAATGATCATGGGACTTTGTATTGGAACTCAGTGCTGTCCTGTCACTCTGGAAAGAAGCACTGGGCAGAACTCAGCTGGTGCCTACAGAGAGAGCATTTAGACCAGCCCTAGCCAGAGGGGAATCACCCATCCAAGCAGTCAGAACTTGAGTTCTAGCAAGCCTCATCACCACAGGCTAAAGTGATCTCAGGTTCTAAATAAACTTGAAAAGCAGCCTAGGCCACAAGGACTGCAATTCCTGGGCAAGTTCTGGTGCTGTGCTGGGTTCAGAGCACATGACCTAGTGAGAAAACAACTGGGATAGCCAAAGGACTTGTGCCACCTCTCCTCCAACCCCAGGGAGTGCAGCTGGCAGTTCTAGGAGATAATTCTTCCTTCCACTTGAGAGAGGAGAGGAAAAAGTAAAAAGGAGTTTGTCTTGCAACTTGGATATGAGCTCAGCCACAGTAGGGATAGGGCACCAGGCAGAATCCTGAGGCCCCCATTCCAAGCCCCAGCTCATGGATGATATTTCTAGGTATACCCTGGGCAAGAAGTAAAACTATTGCCTTGAAGGGAAGGACCCAGTCCTGACAGGATTCATCACCTGCTAACTGAAGAGTTCTTAGACCCTGAATAATCAGCAGTGGTGATCAGGTAGTACACACCATGAACCTTATGTGAGACTCTGAGACATGCTGACTTCAGGTGTGACCCAGCACATACCCAGCTGTGTTGTCTATGAGGAGAGACTCCTTGTGCTTGAGAACAGGAAAGGGAAGAGTAAGGGGACTTTGTCTCACTGCTTAGGTACTGACTCAGCCACAGTAGGGAAGAGCACCAACTGGGTTCTTGGGTCTCCAGTTCTAGACTTTAGTTTTTGGATGGCATTTCTGGACATGCCCTGAGCCACACGGGAGTCCACTGCCTTGGCAGTACTCATCTCATGCTGACTGGGCCTTGACTGAATATCAAAAATAGCCAGATAGTACTCACTGCAGGCCTTGGGCAGTGGTGGCCAGGGGAAAAGACTCCTCTGCTTGTGAAAAGGGGAGGGAAGACTGGGAAGGACATTGTCTTGCTCATGAGTGCCAGCTCAGTGGCAGTAGAATAGAGAACTAGGTAGATTCCTAAGGCTTCTGACTCCAGGCCCTGTCTCCTAAATGACATCTCTGTACTCACCTGCAATTAAGGGAAAATTGCCGCCCTGAAAGGAAGGACACAAACTTGACTGATTTCACCATTTGTTGAGTGTTGAGCCCTAGGGTCTTGAGTGAATACAGGAGGTAGCCAGGCTAATGATTACCGCAAGCCATAGAAAAGACCCACCCAGTGCTGTGCTGATTTCAGGTCACACCCAGCACAGTCTCAGTGATGATAGCTACTGGGGTACTTGTGTCACCCCTCCCCTAGCACCAGGCAGCTCAACACAGAGGAAGAGACTCCATTTGTTTGGGAGAAAGTGAAAGAAAAGAACAAAAGTTCTGCCTGGTAATCCAGAGAATTCTTTTGGATCTTATCCAAGACCATCCCGGTGGTATCTACAAGTCTGCAAGAGCCATAGTATTCCTAGGTTTGGGTGCTCCCAATGCAGATACTGGATCTGCATTGGGATCCAGATCACAACACCCAAGTCCCTTTAAATACCTGGAAAGCCTTCCCAAGAAAAATGGGTATAAACAAGCCCAGACTGTGAAGACTACAGTAAATACCTAATTCTTCAAAGCCCAGACACCAACGAATATCCATAAGCATCAGGATCATCCAGAAAAACATGACCTCACCAACCAAACTAAATAAGACATCAAGGAACAATCTGGGAGAGACAGTGATACAAGATCTTTCCAACAGAGAATGTAAAATAGCTGTTTTGAGCAAACTCAACAAAATTCAAGGTAACACAGAGAAATAACTCAGAATTCTATCAGATAAATTTAACAAAGAGATTGAAATAATTAAAAAGAATCAAGCAGCAATTCGGGAGTTGAAAAACACAATTGACACATTGTAGAATGCATCAGAGTCTCTTAACAGCAGAATTGATTAAACAGAAGTGAGAATTAGTAAGCTTGATGGGCTATTTGAAAATATACTGTCAGAGGAGATAAAAGAAAAGAGAACCAAAAAAGTATGCCTACAGAATCTAGAAAATAGTCTCAAAGGGGGAAATCTAAGAGTTATTGACTATGAAAACGAGGAAGAGAGAGAGACAGGTGTATAAAGTTTATTGAGAGGGATAATAACAGAGAACTTCACAAACCTAGAGATAGACATCAATATTCAAGTACAGGAGGGTTATAAAACAACAAGCATAAGTAACCCAAAAAAGACTACCTCAAAACATCCAATAATTAAACTCACAAATGTCAAGGATAGAAAAAGGATCTTCAAGGTGGCAAGAGGAAAGAAACAAATAGCATATAATAGAGCACCAATATGTCTGGCAGCAGACTTTCAGTGGAAACCTTACAGTCCAAGAGAGAGAGGCATGACATATTTTAAGTGCTGAAGGAAAAATCTTCTCTGAACACAATGGGATAAAACTAGAAATGAATAACAAGAATAATTCTAGAAACTATGGGTCAATGAAGAAATGAAGAAGCAAATTGAAGACTTTCCTGAAACAAATGACAGTGGAAACAAAACATACCAGAACCTATGACGCAGCAAAAGCAATACTAAGAGGAAAGTTTACAGCTAGGTTTACAGAAAGTTTACAGATAAGTGCCTGTATCAAAAACATAGAAAAACTTCAAATAAACAACCTAAAGATGTTTGTCCTAGAGTAATACACCCGGTGAAATAGCCTTCAAATATGAAGGAGAAATAAAGACTTTTCCAGACAAACAAAAGCTAGCGGATTTTATCAACACCATACCTGTCCTTTGAGAGTTGCTAAAGGAAGTTCTTCAACCTGAAATAAAAAGACATTAATGAGTAAACATAAATTACCTAAAGGTGTAAAACTCACTGTTAATATTATGGTAAGTACACAGAAAAATACAGAATATTATGACACTGTAATTGTGGTGTATAAACTACTCATGTCTTAAGTAAAAAGACTAAAAGATGTACCAATCAAAAATAAAAACTACAACTTTTCAAGTCATAGACAGTACAAGAAATAAACATAAGCAACAAAAAGTTAAAAAATAGGGAGATGAAATTAAATTGCACAGTTTGTATTATTTTTGCTCATCAGTTGGTTTGTTTGTGCATTCAGTATTGTCATTAATTTAAAATAGTTGGTTTTAAAATATTATTTCCAAGCCTCATGATAACCTCAAATCGAAAAGCATACAACACATACCAAAAAAATAAAAACCAAGAAATTAGAACATACCATCAGAGAAAATCACCTTCACTAATGAACTGAGCTCTCTAATCAAAAGACAAAGATAAAATGGATCTTTGAATGGATAAAAAAACAAGAACCAACTATCTCTTCCCTACAAGAAACACACATCACCTATAAAGAGACACCTAGACTGACAATAAAGGGATGAAAAAAAATCTTCTATGCAAATAGAAAACAATAAAAGATCATGAGTCACTATACTTATATCAGACAAAATAGATTTCAAGACAAAAGCTATAAAAAGAGACAAAGAATGTCATTGCATAATGATAAAGGGGTCAATTCAGCAAGAGCTTAAAAACAACTCTAAATACATTGGACCCAACACTGGAGCACCGAGATATATAAACAAATATTATTAGAGATAAAGAGAGATATACCCCAATACAATCATAGTTGAAGACTTCAACACCCCACTTTCAGCATTGGACTAGATCATCCAGACAGAAAAACAAAGAACATTGGACTTAATCTGCATCCTAGGCCAAATTGACCTAATAGATAGTTCCAGAACAGTTTGTCCAGTGGCTGCAGAACACACATCCTTCTCTTCAGCACATGGATCATTTTCAAAGATAGACTATGTGTGGAGCAACAAAATGAGTCTTTAAAAATTCAAAAGAAAAAGAAATTATATCAAGCATCTCTCTGGCCACAATGGAATAAAACCAGAAAATAATAACAAGAGGAATTCTGGAAACTATTGGTTAATTAAGAAATTAAGAAGAAAATTGAGAAATTTCTTGAAGCAAATGACAATGGAAACCAAACATACCAAAACCTAGGATACAGCAAAAGCAGTACTAAGAGAAAGCTCATACCTATAAGCACATATATCAGAAAAGTACAAAGCCTTCAGATAAATAACCTAAAGGTGCTCCTTAAAGACCAGAAAAGCAAGAGCAAACCAAACTCAAAATCAGCAGAAGAAAAGAAATAATAAAGATCAGAGTGAAAATAAATGAAATGGAAACAAATAAAACAATATGAAAGATCAAAGAAACAACAAGCTGGTTTTTTGAAAAGATAAACAAAATCAACAAATCCTTAGCCAGACTAAGTAAAAAAGAGAGAAGACTCAAATAAATTAAGTTAGAGACAAAGAGGGAGACAATACAACTGATACCACAGAAATTCACAGGATTATTAAGGCTACTATGAGCAACTATGTGCCAATAAATTGGAAAAACTAGAAGAAATGAATCAGTTCCTAGACACATACAGCCTACCAGTATAAACCATATAGAAATCTAAAACCTGAACAGATTAATAACAAGCAACAAGATTTAGACTGTAATAAAAAGTCTTCCAGGAGAGAAAAGCCCAAGACCTGATGGCTTCATAGCTAAACTTTACCAGACATTTAAAGAAGAACTAATATCAATTCTACATAAACTATTCTGAAAAGTAGAAGAAGAGGAAATACTTACAAACTTATTCTATGAGACCAGTATTACCTTGATACCAAAACCAGAAAAACACATCAAAAAAGAAAGCTACAGGTCAATATCCCTGATGAATGTTAATGTAAATCCTCAGCAAAATACTAGCAAACAGAAATCAACAGATTAGAAAGATCATTCCATCATGATCAAGTGGGATTTATCGCAGAGATGCAAAGATAGTTGAACATGCACAAATCAATTAATGTGATTCATTATATCCACAGAATGAAAGAAAAAAAAACCATGAACATTTCAATTGATGCTGAAAAACATTTGATAAAATTTAACATTCCTTCAGTAATAAAAACCCTCAAAAAACTGAGAAGGAACATAAATCAACACAATAAAAGCCATATATGACAGACTCAAAACTGGTATCATCCCGAATGGGAAAAGAATAAGTCTTTTCTCTAATATCTGGACTAGGACCAGGATGCCCACTGTCACTACTGTTTCTCAACATAGTACTGGAAGTCCTAGCTAGAGCAGTCACACAGGAGAGAGATATAAAGGGCATCCAAATTGGAAAGGAAGAGGTCAAAATATCATTGTTTGCAGATTATAAGGTCTTATATTTGGAAAAATCTACAGACTCTGTAAAAAACTTGTAGAATTGATTTTTAAAATTCAATTAAGTTGAATAATTCAAAACCAACAAACATCAATAGCCTTTCTATATGTCAACAGCAAACAATCTGAAAAATAAATCAAGAAAGTAATCCCATTTACAATAGCAAAAAATAAAATTAAATACCTAGGAATTAACCAAAGAAATGAGTATTCATAAAAGAAATTTAAGCAAACACCAAAAAAAGGAAATATAGTCTATGTTCTTGTTTAGAAGAATCAATATTGTTAAAATATCCATACAACTCAAAGCAAGCTACAGATTCAATGCAATTCCTATAAAAATACCAATGACATTCTCCACAAAAAAAAAAAAAAAAAACCTCTGTAATTTATATGGACTCACAAGAGACCCAGAATAGACAAAACATTCCTGAGCAAAAAGAACAAAACTAGAGGAATCACAATACCTGACTTCAAATTATACTACAGAGTTACATTAATCAAAACAGCATGGTCCTGGCATTAAAAACAGAAACATAGACCAATGGAACAAAATAGAGAACCTGGTAACAAGTCCACACATCTACAGTGAGCTCATTTTCAACAAAGATGCCAATAGTATACACTGGGAAAAGGACAGTCTTTTCAATAAATAGTGCTGGGAAAACTGGATATCCACATGCAGAAGAATGAAACTAGACCCCTATCTTTCACCATATACAGAAATAAAATCAGAATGGATTAAAGACTTAAATCTAAGACCTCAAACTATGAAACTAATTTTTAAAATGGGAAAATGCTCCAGGACATTGGACTAGGGAAAGATTTCTTTTTTTTTTTTTTTTTTTTTTATTATACTTTAAGTTCTAGGGTACATGTGCATAACGTGCAGGTTTGTTACATATGTATATATGTGCCATGTTGGTGTGCTGCACCCATCAACTCGTCAGCACCCATCAATTCATCATTTATATCAGGTATAACTCCCCAATGCAATCCCTCCCCCCTCCCCCCTCCCCATGATAGGCCCCAGTGTGTGATGTTCCCCTTCCCGAGTCCAAGTGAGCTCATTGTTCAGTTCCCACCTATGACTGAG
The DNA here is from genome assembly GCF_002776525.5 of Piliocolobus tephrosceles. NCBI lineage: Eukaryota > Metazoa > Chordata > Mammalia > Primates > Cercopithecidae > Piliocolobus > Piliocolobus tephrosceles. The sequence continues at coordinate 25,065,309 of NC_045438.1, read as the reverse complement.
AACATGCAGTGTTTGGTTTTCTCTTCTTGTGATAGTTTGCTAAGAATGATGGTTTCCAGCTGCATCCATGTCCCTACAAAGGACGCAAACTCATCCTTTTTTATGGCTGCATAGTATTCCATGGTGTATATGTGCCACATTTTCTTAATCCAGTCTGTCACTGATGGACATTTGGGTTGATTCCAAGTCTTTGCTATTGTGAATAGTGCCGCAATAAACATACGTGTGCATGTGTCTTTGTAGTAGCATAATTTATAATCCTTTGGGTATATACCCAGTAGTGGGATGGCTGGGTCATATGGTACATCTAGATCTAGATCATTGAGGAATTGCCATACTGTTTTCCATAATGGTTGAACTAGTTTACAATCCCACCAACAGTGTAAAAGTGTTCCTATTTCTCCACATCCTCTCCAGCACCTGTTGTTTCCTGATTTTTTAATGATTGCCATTCTAACTGGTGTGAGATGGTATCTCATTGTGGTTTTGATTTGCATTTCTCTGATGGCGAGTGATGATGAGCATTTTTTCATGTGTCTGTTGGCTGTATGAATGTCTTCTTTTGAGAAATGTCTGTTCATATCCTTTCCCCACTTTTTGATGGGGTTGTTTGTTTTTTTCTTGTATATTTGTTTGAGTTCTTTGTAGATTCTGGAAATTAGCCCTTTGTCAGATGAGTAGATTGCAAAAATTTTCTCCCATTCTGTAGGTTGCCTGTTCACTCTGAGGGTAGTTTCTTTTGCTGTGCAGAAGCTCTTTAGTTTAATTAGATCCCATTTGTCAATTTTGGCTTTTGCTGCCGTTGCTTTTGGTGTTTTAGACATGAAGTCCTTGCCCATGCCTATGTCCTGCATGGTACTACCTAGATTTTCTTCTAGGGTTTTTATGGTATTAGGTCTAACATTTAAGTCTCTAATCCATCTTGAATTAATTTTCGTATAAGGAGTAAGGAAAGGATCCAGTTTCAGCTTTCTACTTATGGCTAGCCAATTTTCCCAGCACCATTTATTAAATAGGGAATCCTTTCCCCATTTCTTGTTTTTGTCAGGTTTGTCAAAGATCAGATGA
>NC_045438.1:24991064-25063841 GCF_002776525.5 Piliocolobus tephrosceles | reverse complement strand
ATGATGTTGGCCTCATAAAATGAGTTAGGGAGGATTCCCTCTTTTTCTATTGATTGGAATAGTTTCAGAAGGAATGGTACCAGCTCCTCCTTGTACCTCTGGTAGAATTCAGCTGTGAATCCATCTGGTCCTGGATTTTTTTGGTGGGTAGGCTATTAATTGTTGCCTCAATTTCAGAGCCTGCTATTGGTCTATTCAGGGATTCAACTTCTTCCTGGTTTAGTCTTGGGAGATTGTACATGTCCAGGAAATTATCCATTTCTTCTAGATTTTCTAGTTGATTTGCGTAGAGGTGTTTATAGTATTCTCTGATGGTAGTTTTTATTTCTGTGGGGTCGGTGGTGATATCCCCTTTATCATTTTTTATTGCGTCTATTTGATTCCTCTCTCTTTTCTTCTTTATTAGCCTTGCTAGCAGTCTGTCAATTTTGTTGATCTTTTCAAAAAACCAACTCCTGGATTCATTGATTTTTTGGAGGGTTTTTTTTTGTCTCTATCTCCTTCAGTTCTGCTCTGATCTTAGTTATTTCTTGCCTTCTGCTAGCTTTTGAATGTGTTTGCTCTTGCCTCTCTAGTTCGTTTAATTGTGATGTTAGAGTGTCAATTTTAGATCTTTCCTGCTTTCTCTTGTGGGCACTTAGTGCTATAAATTTTAGGGAAAGATTTCTTAATACCCTACAAATGCTGAAAAACATTTGATAAAATTTAACACAGGCAATAAAAACAAAAAAGGACAAATGAGATGACCTCAGGTTAAGACAACCTGTGCACAGCAAAAGAAGCAATCAACAAAGTAAAGAGACCAGCCACATAATGGGAGAAAATATTGGAAAACTATCCTTCTGACAAGGGATTAATAACCCAAATATATAAGGAACCCAAACAACTCTGTAAGAAAAAATCTAATAGTCTGATCAAAAATGAGCTAAACATCTGAACAGACAGTTTTCAAGACGTACAAATGGCAAACAGATATAAGAAAGGTGCTCAACATCATTGATCATCAGAGAATATTCCAGTTTTGATTCCAAACCAAAACTACAATAAGATTTCATCTCACAACAGTTAAAATAACTTCTAACCAAAAGAAAGGCAATAACAAGTGCTAGTGAGAATGTGGGGAAAAGGCAACCCCACTGCACTGTTGGAGGGAATGTAAATTAGTACAACCACTATGGAGAACAGTTTGTAGGTTCCTCCATAAGCTAAAAATATAGCTACCATATGATCCAGCAATCCCACTGCTAGGTGTACACCCAAAAGAAAGGAAATCAGTATATCAAAGAGATATCTGCACTTTCATGCATATTGCAGCGATATTCACAATAGCAGATATTTGGAAACAAGCTAAATGTCCATAAGCAGACAAATGGATAAAGCAAATGTGGTACATATCATACAATAGAGTACTATTCAGCCATAAAAAATGAGATCCTGCCATTTGCAACAACATGGATGGAACTGGAAGTCATTATGTTAAGTGAAATAAGTCAGATACAGAAAGATAAATATCACATGCTATCACCTATTTGTGAGAGTTGAAAATCAAAGTAATTGAACTCTTAGAGAGTAAAAGGATAGTTACCAGAGGCTGGTAAGGGTATTAGGGGGTAGGAGTAAAGAGAGGATGGTTAGTGATATAAAAAATAATTAGAAAAAATGAATGAGCTCTAGTATTTGATATCACAACAGGGAAACTGTAATCAATAATAATTTTTTGTACATTTTAAATAACTAAATGTATAATTGGATTATTTGAAACACAAAGGATAAATGCTTGAAGCGGTGGGTACCCCACTTAACCTGATGTGATTATTACACATTACATGCCTGCATCAAATATCTCATGTACCCTATAAATACATACACCTAGTACGTACCCACAAAAATTAAAATATATATAATATAAAAAATATAAAGAACAATGGAGAGCTATTGAATATTTTAAGTGACAGAGGTCTGCATATTGAAAAGATCATTCAGGCTGAAGAGTAGAGAGTGGATTATAAGAGTTATAAGGGGGCACAGTGGATACAGAGTTTAACCAGCTAAGAGACTATTGATAGAGTCCATGTAATAGATAATGAAAGCTTATAATAGGATAGTGGTAATGAAGATGGAAAGAAAATGATGGATTAGCTGGCTTTAAAAAATATATCCATCGACCTAATCCAGTGTAAGCAAAAAATGAGACTATATCAGGATATTAAGTACCTTATAGAATTTCTAGCAGGGTCAAACACCAAGATGGAATGCCCCACAGCCAGAAGCAACACAACAAAGAGAAACATCCAACACACTACAAGACTGACTGTTCTACTGGAAACCTCCAAGACCCTCATGATGCTAAGGACCAGACAGTACAACTACTGCCTTAGCTGCCCCAGAAGACTCATCATCTCCACAATAGTGTTTGCTGCATGGTCTGAGCCCCTCCTACATGGCTGCCACCCCTCATTGTTTGTGTTCACCGTGCAAAATTCACATGAATGCATCTGCCTCACAGAATCCAAGTCTAATGAGAAAACTTAGCTACAAAAAAAAGTAAATGTTATCTTTAACTTTTTAGACTCAAAACTACAGGGAAGGGCATACTTGTGGGGGACAGAGTAGATGAGTAAACCAGACTGAAGCATCGGCCACAAATACATAAAATGAATTGGAATTCATGATGGATTTGATAAAAGGGATGAAGTTGAGCAAAGTATCAAAACAATTCTAGTATTTTTGCTTCCCAGTTTGATGGTTGACAGATGATATTCAGTGAATTTTGCTTGAAAGTAACAAATATAAGTTTGATTTTAAACACATTGAAATTGAGGTAGCTTTAAGACAGCCAACAGAAAATGTCAAATAGACAATTAGGTATACAAGAGATGGTATCGCTGGAGATATAAATTTATGAGTCATCTGTAATAATTGAAGTCATGTTGTATTCATTTTCCTATTGCTGCATCACAAATTACCACAAATTCAACCACTTAAAACAACACCCATCTATTGTATCATGTATCAATTTCCATGGGTCAGGAGTCCAGGCAGGGATAAAACGAGTTCTTTGTTCAGGGTTTTACATAGCTACAATCAAAGTGTTGGCTAGGACTTCAATCTAATCTACAACTCAGGGTTCTCTTTGAAACTCACTGGTCGTTGACAGAATTTAGTTCTTCGCAGTCATAGGACTGAGCCCTCAGCTCCTGGAGGCTGCCTGCCATTTCCTGCCCTGCGACCCTCTTTAGAACACAGCGATTTTCTTCTACAAGGTCAACAACAGTGCTTCCCATCTCTCCCACTTTGAATCTCTCTCATTTTGAATCTCTCTCATTTTGAATTTCAAAACCCTCTTTTAAAGGTTCCACTTGATCTGGTCAGGCTCAACCAGGAGATGAGCTCCCTTTTGATTAACAAAAAAATCATCTTACTCCGGACCTAAGTTACATCTACAAAATCCTTCCATCTTTGCCACTCAAAAGTTCCATCTGCATTAAAGAGAGAAATACACAGCATATGTACATCACAGGATGGGAATCTTGGGGGTCCATGTTATACTTCTTTTTTTCTTTTCTTTTTTTTTTTTTTTTTTTTTTTTTTTTGAGACGGAGTCTCGCTCTCTCCCCAGGCTGGACTGCAGTGGCGCGATCCTGGCTCCCTGCAAGCTCTGCCTCCCGGGTTCACGCCATTCTCAGCCTCTGGAGTAGCTGGGACTACAGGCGTCCGCCACCACGCCCGGCTAATTTTTTGTATTTTTAGTAGAGGCGAAGTTTCACCATGTTAGCCAGGATGGTCTCGATCTCTGGACCTCGTGATCCACCAGCCTCCGCCTCCCAAAGTGCTGGGATTACAGGCGTGAGCCACCGCGCCCGGCCATCTTAGACTTCTGTCTACCACACACATCAGAAGGTGAGGTATCTTAGAGAGAAAGTATAGAGTGAGAAGAGCATAGAGCCTAAGAAAACAACTATGAAGCATTCCAGTATTTAATAATGGGAGAGAGATGATTGAGATTGACATAAAGTGGAAGCTCTATTATTTTTAATGTTTTCTTAATTGAAAGTCTAACGTGCTTAATTATAATACACTAAACCATTTTGAATAATTGATCTATTTCAGGCTTTGCAACCTTACAGAGAAAAGGAATATGGCCTGAGAAGTTTATCAATAGCTTAGACTCATAACTCTGTAGTTTCTGAATATAATAAAAGTTAGAAAAGACCTAGTAAAGGCTCCTTGTTTTATAATGATGATACTAATCATAATGACTTTGCCAAAGTCATTCTAGTCAATGATCTGCTGACTCTGAAATCAGTATTGGCTTTTTTCTTTAAGTGTGTTCCATGAGATTAAAATTTGCTGTGATGCCTTTTGCAGAAAAATTATCGTCTTTAGGATCTTTTTTCTCTAGTGCTCCAGGACTTCCCCGCAATAATGTCCTATATATAGCCCATTCAAGAGGCCATAAACATTAGTGTATAAAACACTGTTACACACTATGGCAGGCATATTGTCTCTGTTGAAAATGCTTAAACTATGTTGTAAATTCTATTTTATTACAAGCATATTGTGTCCATTTCTGTTCAAACACTTGAACTGTGTTGTAAATTATATATATTAGTCTTCCCCTACCAGGCCTTTAGGCATATATGGGCACTCAATAGCTATTTGTTGTTCATCCAAAGAGGACTGGAATGTTCATTGCCTTTGGAACTAAACAATAATACATTGGAGTCCAGCCTCCAGTACACAACAACTTGTGATTGAGAAAGTTGTTTCTATGAATCTATCTGTTAAATATATACAACTATTGAATTCATAACATTTTGAGAATTTAATGAGATAATGGATGTAATATACCCCATAGATTACATAATCCTCAAAGTATTGTTCATTTTCTTTCCATTGCCTCTCAGTCCTTTCATCTATCCTTTTGTCATACATGTTCTTGTGAACTAAAAAAAATAGAGCCATCCTATCTTTATTTACGTTATATATGTTTTGGTTTTCATATAAATCGCTCAATTTTTATTAAATAAGAGTCTTTTACTGAGTCTAAATCCATTTTTACTAGCCTATTTAACTCAATTGGAAGTGGAAAGAATAAATTCTCACAGGAAAGAGGAACTATAGTGGGCAAACAATGACACCATGTCCACTACACATATTAAACATCATCAGCAGTTAATATCAATAACTGCTATTCTTCTGCTGAGATTGTCACCTGAGAATAGGATTTGAGTTAGGAAAAAAATAATATATACTTTAGAAACGTATATGAGAAGCTCCAAAAAGAGAGTAAGAGGAGCACGTGTAGTTTGAACAGCCTTCCACTACAGGTGATTGAGAAATCTACCCCCAAGTATGGGCTGCTTCCTCCCTGAATACCCTCCTCTTAGGAGTGAGATCCTTTGATAGATGTTCTGATGCATGTTTTATTGCTATTCAATGCATTTTTAATATTTTTCTTCTTTGCGGGTAAACCATTACTCACAAACAATCCTTTGTTTCTATTAAAATTAGCCTAAGCTGCTTTTCTTTTTCTAATGTTCAGTTTTAAATGGCCTGACCTCATTTACTTTTTGAGCCAGGCAGATTTATTTTTCTGTTTCTTTAATCAATGTCTTTAGTTTTAAACTTGAGTTCACTTTATGCATTTTGTCTTGAGAATGTTCATGTTCAGTCAAACTTGTGACAATAACTATAATTATTATATTTTATGTTTTTAGCCTTTTGGTGTCACATGCATAATGCACTTGCTGGCAAAAAGAGACATATTTCAGTTGTTCTTCATTAATTCTGGTTCTTGTTTGCAAGCTGAGTTTACATACCCTAACTACAGTGTGGCCATGAGATACAGCAGCCTCAGTGAGACATCCCTCTATTTTATTGTTCTAAAGAAATGTGCATTGGATATTTAATAGGCCTCTTTCAATTATAATCGGTAGACAACCAACTCAAACTGGCTTTACAAAAAGGGACGTTTGGCTACTAAGAACTGGGTAACTCAAATATTTGAAATAAAAGCCAAAGAGAGTTAAGACAACCCAGATCTTTGTGGTGTGAAACTAGTATCTCAGTGATTCTCTGCCTGCTTTTCTCTCTGCACCTACCCATCTCTCATCTCTGTTGGTTTTGGGGTAGTCTTATTCTCTCCCACTAAAACCAGTATCATCGTGTTGTCTGATTTGTCTTCTACCAGCTCCATGACCCAGGGACAATACCCCTTCATATCCACCTCCAAACAGAACAATTCCTGGGAGACCTCTGACTCAGGGTAGGTCACTTAATCTTCTCTAGACTAAATCATCTTAGACTGGGGAAAGCGCCAATATGATTGGTCTTGTCTTGAGCCCTATGAATATTGGGCAAAGAACCACAAAAGAAAGCCCTACCAGAATCATTCAATTAGAAGTCGAAAGAATAAATTCCCAAAGGAAAAAGGAACTATACTGGACAAATAATGACATCATGTCCACTAGAGATATTAAACATCATGAATGTAAGAGTTAATTTTCAATTATGTGGCATGAGGACTTCAACTTCTCCTGCCAAAAAGAAATAGAGACAAGGATACTTGGCCAAAAGATACTGCTTTAGCATCTCCATCAATGATGTGAGCAAATACACGAAATGTTTTTGTATTAAATGTTTTTTGTATTGTATTGCAAGACTGAAAGATACAGAGAATAACATTAACTAGATAACTAAACAGCGCTTGTGCTGTGAACTAAAGTGGAGAAACCTAACCCTTGCTACTCAAAGTGCGGTCCATGGACTGACAAAGATTGACATCACTGGGAACTTGTTAGAAATACGGAATCTGTAGCCCCACCTCAAACTTACTAAAACAGAATCTTTTAACAAGATCCCTAAGGTCTTGTTAAAATTAGATACACCAAAGACAAGATCCCCACAGACATTAAAGTTTGAGATGCACTGTCCTAGATTAAATCCATGAAAGCAACAACTCAAAAGCAGCCTAGGTTATTATGTCAAGCAATCTGAACTAAATGTAAATACAAAGAAATGGCTTTGGTAAAGCTAACAAAGAACAAGAAGAATAGCATTTTCAAACTTAGACTGCAGATTTTAAAAAAGTAGAGTTCTAAACAGAAACAATTCCTAAAAAGAGTAACAGTGGCCATTATTATCAAGACAGTATGAGAGGACACTCCTACAAATTGGCAACAATAGCTTTGGCAGCCATATCTTTATATTGGCATAGGGGAATATAGAAAAGCTATATTCCTGTGTGTGTATGCGCACGTGTGTGTGTGTGTGTACCCTCTCACATGTGCACACATATTTGAGCTTGTTGTCTGTCTGAAGTTTCCGCCATTTGTTTTATTTTTTTTATTTTTTGCCTCTCCCACCCCTATCTCCTAGATGTTCTCTATAACTGCCATCTTCTGGCACAATTTTTCCTTCAATTCCTCTCGCCAGAAAGAGAGATAAGAATACACAAGAAAACAATGCTGAGAGTCTTCAATTAATACTTCGTTACACTCAAGGAAAGAACATAGACATTTTCCAAATAAAAATACAATTTAATTGACTACAATTAAAATCAAAGTTTTGTTAAATTAAGGTAAATTTTTCTTAATTTCCTTAATGTACAATCATCTTTAAAATAGCATACTCTCTTTTCTTTTAAAAGATTTTTTTTTTTTTGAGACAGAGTCTCACTCTGTTGCCCAGGCTGGAATGCAGTGGCGTGATCTCAGCTCACTGCAACCTCTGTCTCTCAGGTTCAAGTAATTCTCCTGCCTCTGCCTCCTGAGTAGCTGGGAGTAGAGGCACATGCCACCACACCCAGCTAAATTTTGTATTTTTATTAGAGACAGGGGTTTCACCATGTTGGTCAGGCTAGTCTCGAACTCCTGACCTCGTGATCTGCCCACCTGGGCCTCCCAAAGTGCTCAGATTACAGGCATGAGCCACCGCACCCAGCCTTAATTCTTTTGCTTTTTGCGTCCTTTGAGATCAAAGCAAATAAAAAGTGATTGAATTTTCCTATTCCATCTCCTCTCTCTATAAATGCACTTCATTCAAACTTGTGCATCTGTTCAGATTTAAAGTGGGATCTGAATATAATAAGCTGAAAATGTATTGCTGATTATAATAATTTCTACATTTTAACATTACAAACAAATATTTGCCAAACTTTCTCCGATGCCTCTAAATAGATAGATAGATAGATCTATATCTATATATCTATATATATATATAGATATAGATACAATTTTTTTTATTATACTTTAAGTTCTAGGGTACATGTGCATAACGTGCAGGTTTGTTACATATGTATACTTGTGCCATGTTGGTGTGCTGCACCCGTCAACTCGTCAGCACCCATCAATTCGTCATTTATATCAGGTATAACTCCCAATGCAATCCCTCCCCCCTCCCCCCTCCCCATGATAGGCCCCGATGTGTGATGTTCCCCTTCCCGAGTCCAAGTGATGTCATTGTTCAGTTCCCACCTATGAGTGAGAACATGTGGTGTTTGGTTTTCTGTTCTTGTGTTTGCTAAGAATGATGGTTTCCAGCTGCATCCATGTCCCTACAGAGGACACAAACTCATCCTTTTTTATGGCTGCATAATATTCCATGGTGTATATGTGCCACATTTTCTGAATCCAGTCCATCACAGATGGACATTTGGGTTGATTCCAAGTCTTTGCTATTGTGAATAGTGCCGCAATAAACATACGTGTGCATGTGTCTTTATAACAGCATGATTTATAATCCTCTGGGTATATAATCAGTAGTGGGATGGCTGGGTCATATGGTACATCTAGATCTAGATCGTTGAGGAATTGCCATACTGTTTTCCATAATGGTTGAACTAGTTTACAATCCCAACAGTGTAAAAGTGTGCCTATTTCTCCATATCCTCTCGAGCACCTGTTGTTTCCTGACTTTTTAATGATTACCATTCTAACTGGTGTGAGATGGTATCTCATTGTGGTTTTGATTTGCATTTCTCTGATGACCAGTGATGATGAGCATTTTTTCATGTGTCTGTTGGCTGTATGAATGTCTTCTTTTGAGAAATGTCTGTTCATATCCTTTGCCCACTTTTTGATGGGGTTGTTTGTTTTTTTCTTGTAAATTTGTTTGAGTTCTTTGTAGATTCTGGATATTAGCCCTTTGTCAGATGAGTAGATTGCAAAAATTTTCTCCCATTCTGTAGGTTGCCTGTTCACTCTGATGGTAGTTTCTTTTGCTGTGCAGAAGCTCTTTAGTTTAATCATATCCCATTTGTCAATTTTGGCTTTTGCTGCCGTTGCTTTTGGTGTTTTAGACATGAAGTCCTTGCCCATGCCTATGTCCTGAATGGTACTACCTAGGTTTTCTTCTAGGGTTTTTATGGTATTAGGTCTAACATTTAAATCTCTAATCCATCTTGAATTAATTTTCGTATAAGGAGTAAGGAAAGGATCCAGTTTCAGCTTTCTACTTATGGCTAGCCAATTTTCCCAGCACCATTTATTAAATAGGGAGTCCTTTCCCCATTTCTTGTTTCTCTCAGGTTTGTCAAATATCAGATGGCTGTAGATGTGTGGTATTATTTCTGAGGACTCCGTTCTGTTCCATTGGTCTATATCTCTGTTTTGGTACCAGTACCATGCTGTTTTGGTTACTGTAGCCTTGTAGTATAGTTTGAAGTCACATAGCATGATGCCTCCAGCTTTGTTCTTTTGCCTTAGGATTGTCTTGGCAATGCAGGCTCTTTTTTGCTTCCATATGAACTTTAAAGCCGTTTTTTCCAATTCTGTGAAGAAACTCATTGGCAGCTTGATGCGGATGGCATTGAATCTATAAATAACCTTGGGCAGTATGGCCATTTTCACGATGTTGATTCTTCCTATCCATGAGCATGGTATGTTCTTCCATTTGTTAGTGTCCTCTTTGATTTCACTGAGCAGTGGTTTGTAGTTCTCCTTGAAGAGGTCCTTTACATCCCTTGTAAGTTGGATTCTTAGGTATTTTATTCTCTTTGAAGCAATTGTGAATGGAAGTTCATTCATGATTTGGCTCTCTGTTTGTCTGTTACTGGTGTACAAGAATGCTTGTGATTTTTGCACATTAATTTTGTATCCTGAGACTTTGCTGAAGTTGCTTATCAGCTTAAGGAGATTTTGGGCTGAGACAATGGGGTATTCTAAATATACAATCATGTCATCTGCAAACAGGGACAATTTGACTTCTTCTTTTCCTAACTGGATACCCTTTATTTCTTTCTCTTGCCTGATTGCCCTAGCCAGAACTTCCAACAATATGTTGAATAGGAGTGGTGAGAGAGGGCATCCCTGTCTTGTGCCAGTTTTCAAAGGGAATTTTTCCAGTTTTTGCCCATTCAGTATGATATTGGCTGTGGGTTTGTCATAAATAGCTCTTATTATTTTGAGGTACGTTCCATCAATACCGAATTTGTTGAGCGTTTTTAGCATGAAGGGCTGTTGAATTTTGTCAAAAGCCTTTTCTGCATCTATTGAGATAATCATGTGGTTCTTGTCTTTGGTTCTGTTTATATGCTGGATTACGTTTATTGATTTGTGAATGTTGAACCAGCCTTGCATCCCAGGGATGAGGCCCACTTGATCATGGTGGATAAGCTTTTTGATGTGCTGCTGAATCCGTTTTGCCAGTATTTTACTGAGGATTTTTGCATCGATGTTCATCAGGGAGATTGGTCTAAAATTTTCTTTTTTTGTTGTGTCTCTGCCAGGCTTTGGTATCAGGATGATGTTGGCCTCATAAAATGAGTTAGGGAGGATTCCCTCTTTTTCTATTGATTGGAATAGTTTCAGAAGGAATGGTACCAGCTCCTCTTTGTACCTCTGGTAGAATTCAACTGTGAATCCATCTGCTCCTGGACTTTTTTTGGTAGGTAGGCTATTAATTATTGCCTCAATTTCAGAGCCTGCTATTGGTCTATTCAGGGATTCAACTTCTTCCTGGTTTAATCTTGGAAGAGTGTAAGTGTCCAGGAAATTATCCATTTCTTTGAGATTTTCTAGTTGATTTGCGTAGAGGTGTTTATAGTATTCTCTGATGGTAGTTTGTATTTCTGTGGGGTCAGTGCTGATATCCCCTTTATAATTTTTTATTGCGTCTATTTGAGTCTTCTCTCTTTTCTTCTTTATTAGTCTTGCTAGTGGTCTGTCAATTTTGTTGATTTTTTCAAAAAACCAACTCCTGCATTCATTGATTTTTTGGAGGGTTTTTTGTGTTTCTATCTCCTTCAGTTCTGCTCTGATCTTAGTTATTTCTTGCCTTCTGCTAACTTTTGAATGTGTTTGCTCTTGCTTCTCCAGTTCTTTTCATTGTGATGTTAGAGTGTCAATTTTAGATCTTCCCAGCTTTCTCTTGTGGGCATTTAGTGCTATAAATTTCCCTCTACACACTGCTTTAAATGTGTCCCAGAGATTCTGGTATGTTGTATCTTTGTTCTCATTGGTTTCAAAGAACATCTTTATTTCTGCCTTCATTTCGTTATGTACCCAGTCGTCATTCAGGAGCAGGTTTTTCAGTTTCCATGTAGTTGAGCAGTTTTGATTGAGTTTCTTAGTCCTGAGTTCTAGTTTGATTGCACTGTGGTCTGAGAGACAGTTTGTTATAATTTCTGTTCTTTTACATTTGCTAAGGAGTGCTTTACTTCCAATTATGTGGTCAATTTTGGAATAAGTGCGATGTGGTGCTAAGAAGAATATATATTCTGTTGATTTGGGGTGGAGAGTTCTATAGATGTCTATTAGGTCCGCTTGGTGCAGAGATGAGTTCAATTCCTGGATATCCTTGTTAACTTTCTGTCTCATTGATCTGTCTAATGTTGACAGTGGAGTGTTGAAGTCTCCCATTATTATTGTATGGGAGTCTAAGTCTCTTTGTAAGTCTCTAAGGACTTGCTTTATGAATTTGGGTGCTCCTGTATTGGGTGCATATATATTTAGGATAGTTAGCTCTTCCTGTTGAATTGATCCCTTTACCATTATGTAATGGCCTTCTTTGTCTCTTTTGATCTTTGATGGTTTAAAGTCTATTTTATCAGAGACTAGGATTGCAACCCCTGCTTTTTTTGTTCTCCATTTGCTTGGTAGATCTTCCTCCATCCCTTTATTTTGAGCCTATGTATGTCTCTGCATGTGAGATGGGTCTCCTGAATACAGCAGACTGATGGGTCTTGACTGTTTATCCAGTTTGCCAGTCTGTGTCTTTTAATTGGAGCATTTAGTCCATTAACATTTAAGGTTAATATTGTTATGTGTGAACTTGATCCTGCCATTATGCTATTAACTGGTTATTTTGCTCGTTACTTGATGCAGTTTCTTCCTAGCCTCGATGGTCTTTACATTTTGGCATGTTTTTGCAATGGCTGGTACCGGTTGTTCCTTTCCATGTTTAGGGCTTCCTTCAGGGTCTCTTGTAAGGCAGGCCTGGTGGTGACAAAAGCTCTAAGCATTTGCTTATCTGTAAAGGATTTTATTTCTCCTTCACTTTTGAAACTTAGTTTGGCTGGATATGAAATTCTGGGTTTAAAATTCTTTTCTTTAAGAATGTTGAATATTGGCCCCCACTCTCTTCTGGCTTGTAGAGTTTCTGCCGAGAGGTCTGCTGTTAGTCTGATGGGCTTCCCTTTGTGGGTAACCCGACCTTTGTCTCTGGCTGCCCTTAAGATTTTTTCCTTCATTTCAACTTTGGTGAATCTGGCAATCATGTGTCTTGGAGTTGCTCTTCTCGAGGAGTATCTTTGTGGTGTTCTCTGTATTTCCTGAATTTGAATGTTGGCCTGCCCTACTAGGTTGGGGAAGTTCTCCTGGATGATATCCTGAAGAATGTTTTCCAACTTGGTTCCATTTTCCCCCTCACTTTCAGGCACCCCAATCAGACGTAGATTTGGTCTTTTTACATAATCCCATACTTCTTGCAGGCTTTGTTCATTTCTTTTTCTTCTTTTTTCTTTTGGTTTCTCTTCTCGCTTCATTTCATTCATTTGATCCTCAATCGCTGATACTCTTTCTTCCAGTTGATCAAGTCAGTTACTGAAGCTTGTGGATTTGTCACGTATTTCTCGTGTCATGGTTTTCATCTCTGTCATTTCGTTTATGACCTTCTCTGCATTAATTATTCTAGCTATCAATTCTTCCACTCTTTTTTCAAGATTTTTAGTTTCTTTGTGCTGAGTACATAATTCCTTCTTTAGCTCTGAGAAGTTTGATGGACTGAAGCCTTCTTCTCTCATCTCGTCAAAGTCATTCTCTGACCAGCTTTGATCCGTTGCTGGCCATGAGCTGCGCTCCTTTGCAGGGGGAGATGCGCTCTTATTTTTTGAATTTCCAGCTTTTCTGCCCTGCTTCTTCCCCATCTTTGTGGTTTTATCTGCTTCTGGTCTTTGATGATGGTGACGTACTGATAGGGTTTTGGTATAGGTGTTCTTCCTGTTTGATAGTTTTCCTTCTAATAGTCAGGACCCTCAGCTGTAGGTCTGTTGGATGTTGCTTGAGGTCCACTCCAGACGCTGTTTGCCTGGGTATCAGCAGCAGAGGGTGCAGAAGATAGAATATTGCTGAACAGCGAGTGTACCTGTCTGATTCTTACTCTGGAAGCTTCCTCTCAGGGGTGTACTCCACCCTGTGAGGTGTGGGGTGTCAGACTGCCCCTAGTGGGGGAGTCTCCCAGTTAGGCTACTCAAGGTCAGGGACCCACTTGAGCAGGCAGTCTGTCCGTTCTCAGATCTCAACCTCCGTGTTGGGAGATCCACTGCTCTCTTCAAAGCTGTCAGACAGAGTCCTTCGGATCTGCACAGGCCTCTGCTGCTTCCCCTGTTGTTTTTTAGCTGTGCCCTGTCCCCAGAGGTGGAGTCTACAGAGACAGGCAGGTTTCCTTGAGCTGCTGTGAGCTCCACCCAGTTCGAGCTTCCCAGCGGCGTTGTTTACCTACTTAAGCCTCAGCAATGGCGGACGCCCCTCCCCCAGCCTCACTGCTGCCTTGCGGTTAGATCGCAGACTGCTGTGCTAGCAATGAGGGAGGCAC
Organism: Piliocolobus tephrosceles; assembly: GCF_002776525.5. Lineage (NCBI taxonomy): Eukaryota > Metazoa > Chordata > Mammalia > Primates > Cercopithecidae > Piliocolobus > Piliocolobus tephrosceles. The sequence goes on along the minus strand of NC_045438.1, from coordinate 25,049,807 downwards.
CATGGCCGTGGGACCCTCCCGGCCAGATGTGGGTATAATCTCCTGGTGTGCCCGTTTGCTTAAAGCGCAGTATTGGGGTGGGAATTACCCGATTTTCCAGGTGTTGTGTGTCTCAGTTCGCGGGGCTAGGAAAAGGGATTCCCTTCCCCCTTGCGCTTCCCAGGTGAGGCAATGCCTCGCCCTGCTTCAGCTCTCGCTGGTCGGTCTGCGGCAGCTGACCAGCACCGATTGTCCGGCACTCCCCAGTGAGATGACCCCAGTACCTCAGTTGAAAATGCAGAAATCACCGGTCTTCTGTGTCGCTCGTGCCGGGAGTTGGAGACTGGAGCTGTTCCTATTCGGCCATCTTGCTCCGCCCCCTGATTTTTTTTTTTGAGACGGAGTCTCACTCTGTTGCCCAGGCTGGAGTGCAGTGGCCGGATCTCAGCTCACTGCAAGCTCCGCCTCCCAGGTTTACACCATTCTCCTGCCTCAGCCTCCGGAGTAGCTGGGACTACAGGCACCCGCCACCTCGCCAGCTAGTTTTTTGTATTTTTTTAGTAGAGACAGGGTTTCACCATGTTAGCCAGGATGGTCTCGATTTCCTGACCTCGTGATCCGCCCATCTCGGCCTCCCAAAGTGCTGGGATTACAGACTTAAGCCACCGCACCCGGCCTGCCTCTAAATATTTTTAAAGGGCTGTATTGTATAGGCTGAATGAAAAGAGAAAAGGTCCTAGATGTAAATATCTTGTAATGAACATTAACAAATATAAAATCATAAAGATTCTATTAAAAGGCCAACAGGTTTAGGCAACTGGCTCTGCCCGATGTGCTAACTAATCCCTGGTTCAACAAGTGTTGCTATTGCTGTAGGCAGAGCTCTAATATATGATTTTGTGCATTAGTTAATACATAGTAGTGCACAATGTTGACAGAAGTCTCAGATAGACACAAAGAACTGTAATTCACCTCCATCAACACACAAAGAAATGAAATCTCACCACCCCAGGACAAGTTTGGGTTCTTGCCAGTCTGTCATATTAAACCGTAATTGACCTATGGAATCAAGACCTAATAGAAGGGAACACATACACATAAGTATAGACAGGCTGTTTTTATAAGTTTCAACCATGCTGCTGCCCTCTGAAGCAAGAATCAGACCTAAGCGGACTTACCAGGATAGTCTATAGTGGTTGGAAGAATTGAAAGAATGCTGTACACAGGGATTCTAGTATATACAATACCTTCTCTCCTTCCAGGGTGTGAGAGAGTCATAGCCTAACAGCAGAGAATCTGGTCCTGAGTCTTTTTATCAAACTGGCAAGCAAAGTAGCTCACAGATGGGGGCTCTGCCACTTCTCTCACACCTATATACAATAACAGCTGAGGTGATGCGTTCTGCACCTGCCACAGTTTCTGGAGAAGTTTCAGAGGAAAGTCAAAGAACAGTAAATTATAGTTGACTGTCCAGAAGAAAATGAAGATGTTTATAATATCTGTAATGGGAAGAAAATAACATCCCACTGAATCTTTTTAACTTATGATTATTTCTTTAATGCCTACAGTTTATTTAAAAAATGATGAAAAGTTGTAACACAGTTTTCTTGCACCTGGAAACAAATCTTGCAAATGGTTGTTTTTTGCTTAGTTAGTTGGTTGTTCTTAACTAGTATAATTGCCCTACAGACTCGTTCTTGAAAACAGAACACATTAATACACACACACACACACACACACACACACACACACAAAAAAAAACAATGATCCCACTTCCCAGAGATAACTACATTTTGTTGGACAGCTTTGTAAATTTTTATTTATGTATTGATTTTTTAATGAATCATTCTATACATAGTATATTCTAATATTATTTTTAATATGTGGTAGTACACACGTAAAATCTCATTTTAATGGCTGCCTGATATGCCATAGAGTAGAATATAATTTATTTAATTAATCACATTTAGATTATTTCCAGTTTTTGACTATCACAAATAACATAATAAATATGCTTGTACATAACAGCTTTGCACACTTTGCCCTAGAAGTGAAATTGCTGAATTAACACAAATAAATATTTCAAGGCTTTTGAGATACACTAGTACAAGCTGGTTTTGAGGTCATCTTTACTTATCACAATATAAATTGCTTTTCACTGCCCCCAAAATTATTGCACTCAACCTGCTGGTGACCAGGGTAGGCTGAAGTCATAAAACAGACTCCTGGTATATTTGGAGGATCTCAGATGGAAAGGTACAACTTTATTGCTATCTCTGCTCAGCCTTTTTGAATCTGTCTTCTACTTTTTAAGTGGTTAGGAAAAAATCTAAGTGGTCTCTTCCAACTTTGAAAATGCTATGAAAGGTAAGTCCCATGCAGTAGACCAGCTAAGTAATTTGCAGAGCTCACTGCAAAATGAAAATGTGAAAAGATGAAATTGTTCAAAAATTACTGAGACTATCAAGACAGCAACAGCAGAGCATTAAACAAAACATGGGGTCTTCTGAGCTCAGGGACCTGTGCGACCACAAACAGCTCCCAGGTACAGAAAGTGGTGCTAGTCTCATGCTCACTCACAAGCTACCTGCCATGATTACTTGGTAATCCACAGCCAGTTCAGACCTACTGCTTTATTTCTCAGAAATTCACTTTGCTGAAGAGCAAGAAACATCCTTTATGCAACTGCTGATGTAACCATTTGTTACTTCCCATTAACTATATCCAACCATACTTTCCTTACACTTCATATAAAAGGGGAAAAAAAATCATCCTAATTCTACACACGAATAAGGTCATCAACTGTCAGGGAACAGTTTAAATCTACATCAAACACCATCTTTACTTAACCCGGCAAAGATGAAGCTCCCATTAAAATCACATTGAAACAAAAACCTCATTCATGAAGGTTATTTTTCCAAATTCTTCAAGTTTGTGTATGTTCATAACTATCTGTTTTAACTCAGCCAACACATAAACTTTAATTTTTAAAGTTGTTTTTTAAATTTAAAAAGCCTTGGTCTAGGTGTTAACATTGAATTAAAGAAATCAACACAAAACTAAAGGAAATCAGGAAATGGGCTGAAATTTGGCAACCAAAAGACATTTTATATTCAATGCCTCCCTTTTCTATTGCTTTTGGTTTGGTTTCCATGGAAATGTATATTTGCTGCAAGCCAAAGCTTTTTGTGGTCTTAACTACAGGGGGAAAAGAAGTAGAAAGAAAAGCAGATAGGTAGTCAGAAGAGATGTTGACTTAAAATATTTGCGAGGCACATGTAAGCCTTAGAAACTGGATGAAATTCTGACTGGTCCATTGAGTTCTTAATAATCTTCCTAAGTAAACCAGTTTGCTCCAAAATATGGGTACATCAACCTAAGAAACACAGAAAATATGTTTATGTTGGCAACAATATGTTAAGCCAGGCTTTATATTATATATATTTTATATTATAAAGATGCTAATCTTTATTTTATCCATCAGACATTTATTATTATTAAACAGACCTTTATTGAGCACCTACTATATACCAGACACTGCATTGTGTACCAGGGCTACATAGGAGTTTAAGTTAGTTTATTTCTGTGGCTAGCAAAATAGTTAAACAATGTTATTCAATTCAGCATTTTACAAACATGTATAGGGCATCTTCTCCATGGCGGACTCTGGAGAATACAAACATAAAAATAAGGAAGACTAGACATATACAGTTAAATTAATGGTGCAGGGGAACGTGAAGCAGTCATAATTATAATTTGATGCAGTAGAATAACACACCATTGAACAGGCTAGCAGTTTCCACAGATACATTCCATACAATTCAGTGCAGAATATAAAAGTACTCTGAATTGGATTTTAACAGAGGCAAAAAAAGAAGTAATTGCGTCATGTGAAAAATAAATATTAGAGAAAATGAGTAGAATGAAGGAGTAGACAAAAACTTAGAGGAAAATAAAAGGAAAGAGAGAATGCAAGGAAAAAATATAGGAGAAGAGCAGAAAAGAAGAAAAGGAATAAGAAGAGCAAAACCAAGATATAAACCATCAATATCAAATGCCTGAAGAAGTGGATGAGTGGAGAAGGATAGAGGGCTCTGTGAAGTATCATTTGCACAAAAACAGGACAGCAGGCTTATTCTATAATTTACTGGGTCCATGGTGTAATTGATAGGATCAGGATCGATCCACAGGAGGAACATCTGTGGAAATGCTGTCCAGTTCTTGGAAGGCAGTGGTCCCATATGGAGTATGTAGGATAAAACAGGCAGCATGCAGGATATACAAATGAAAGACTGTGTTCCATGTAACCGCCAACTTTCACACCTTTGTTTTATCTAAGGAAAGCAGTTTGTCCAAAGAGTGATGTAGAATTAAATCTGTGTCAATTTTTTTCCATTTGGATTTTCTTTCTATGAATAGAAACAAATTTCAAATGTAACCTTTATTATTTAAAATCAATGGCCAATATTCAAAACTGTTTCCAAAGCAGTATCATGGCTATTCCAGATACAGCAAAGCACTTCTCCATGGACCAAGTAGTAACCAAGGAGACTGAATCAATAAACATATCATTTGCTAAAGATGCCAAGATTTCATATGGAATATGATATTGGCAGGGAGTACGCTTTGGATTGTCACTCAAATTTGCATTTAAAGCCATGTTAGCAGATAGATCTGCACAACCTTTGTCGAAACACTCCCTATTCTAAATGCTGCAAAAATATTTGCACACTTATCTAAAAATCATTGCCTCCATAGAAAGAACTACTCCTCCTAGTCAGAGAAATCAGGACAGGCCAATGATGAGTAAGCCTTTATTTATAAATGCACGTTGAACCGGGCACGGTGGCTCACGCCTGTAATCCCAGCACTTTGGTAGGCTAAGGCAGGCAGATCACAAGGTCAGGAGATCAAAATCATTCTGGCTAACACGTTGAAACCCGGTCTCTACTAAAAATACAAAAATTAGCCAGTCGTGGTGGCGGACGTCTGTAGTCCTAGCTACTCGGGAGGCTTAGGCAGGAGAGTGGCATGAACCCAGGAGGTGGAGCTTGCAATGAGCCAAGATCACACCACTACACTCCAGCCTGGGTGATAAAGCGAGACTCCGTCTCAAAAACATAATAATAATAATAAATGCATGTTGGACTAGGATGGAGATTTAAACACAAAAGACTAGTATTTTATCACACGTTGCTTAGCAGTGGATTCATAACTAGGTATAAACTCCAGAGATTAAGATATTGAGTTATTTTTAACTTCTGACTGTATTTTAAAATAGCAGTGCCATTTTGTAGATGAGAAGTAGGTAAATGCTAAGGCCAGAGAATGTGATAGTAATGACAGCCTTGCACCCAATGTATCTTTCCTATTTACACTAGTCACACACATGTCCCTCTGACATTACCGCTGCCACCATCACCACCCTTTGCTAGTTTTAATTTCTCTTTCGGTTTACAGCAGATTTACAGTGACCATGATACACACATGTGACAGTCACTGTTTTCACTGAAATAAAAGTTTTAATCTGTGACAAACTAAATTCTGTAATTTATAATACTAGCACTTGAATACTGACTTCAAGAGCCCTGGATGAGTCTAACACATTTGGACTCTGAAAGCTCAAGTTGTTCCGACTTGGGAGGACAAAGTATGTGAAAATTGGGGTGAATTCTAATCTTCGACCAAAGCAAACATGATCTTTTGAGAGATTCAAAGAGTTGTCTGCAGAGCTTGAACCTGAGATTGCAAGAAAAAAATAGACTAGATCATCTTTTATTTAAATTCAGAATTGAAATGGAATGTTTGTCACCCTAAGTATACAAATAGATGCTTCTGCCACAATGGTTTTTGTATAAAGCAGGTGCTTATGACATCAGGTGATTCTACGAGCATATTAGAAGTGTTTGTCCCTCAAGTCCTTTGTTGGCTTTGTGTTCGCAGCTGTTAGAGAGACTTTTCTCTGTTTAAGCCATTTTTATTTCCAGCTACACACCAATTATTTAATGGATGTCCAATTATGTGAACATATTATAGAAAAACATTCTTTGTTCCTCCTCCTAGAACTCAAAGTACTTTAGTTATATTCCTACCAGTATTATTGTCACTGGATCCAAAACAAACCTTTCAAACATGAGAGAGAGAAATAAATTGGAGGATGGAGATCAGCGAGAGGCTCCCTTCTTGGTGGTTTTAACTATACATCAAGGTTCTTGGGAGGTTGTGCTGCTTACATTTTAGAAGGAAATACTGCTGTGCTCTTCTCCCTCATGATGATGATTTGAAGCATTTAAAGTAGAAATCCTTCACCCTGAAAATATCCACAGGGTTTCTCAAAGAGAGAGGGCTCATGAAAGCAAGCAGTTATTTTTACCCTCTCACTACCCACAGTGCAAAATGTTCTCACATTTGCTGAATTTCTGTGGCAGTCTTTCAGACAAAGAAAGAAGGGGTTTTGTAAACTGAGATTAACTAAATAGTGTGGTCTAATCCCGTCTAGCTGGTGTTTATGTATGCTTCACTGTGGGATTTACAGCCTTAGCTCATGGAAAGACAGAATAAATGTAGTGAACACAAAGAATCCAGGCTTTGTGTTTCTGGAATTAGGATCAGGTTCAGGTGGGAATCCATCAGAAGATTTATCTGAAAACAAGATATGGGAATGGAGAGATAGAAGAAATCAAACTCTCTTAGCTTTCATGAAGACCCATTTAAAATTATCTTTAAAAAGGAAAACACCCTTATATATGTTCTATACAAGAATAAACACAATGACAAATTTGTTTGATAGATAGTAGTTCTTAGGCTTGCTTTTTCCTACAATGGTTTCCTCCATTTCTGACCCTAAGTTTCTGCCACCAGAAGTACCACACCAACGTTAGAGATTTATTTTTTGTCATGCATCTGGAAGATTCTTGGACTTATAACCCATCAGGCTTGTCAGTAAAGAGATGACAGTAATTGACAGAGGGCAGTGACTGTGTCCTGAAAGGTTAAGAGTAGAATGTAAGCTATGTCTAAAATGTTCCCACCGAGTCCAGTCTACTTTATTAAGCTGTTTCAAAGACTACATTCATTCTTTCCACTCCAGATCAAGTTGACTGATAAGGAGCTTTTATTATTTCTTCTCACCTGGATAAGAAAGGGTCTACTTGTTATGAGCGGTCTTTTTGTTAGATGGTATATGTCCTTTGTGTTCATGTTTTCCTCTGGTCCCTCATTGCCTCTTGGATTTTATCAGCTTTCACCTTGGGAGAGCTGAGGGCAGCTAGGGATCAGGATTGTGATAGCTTTAGCTGCACAAAAGTGGTGGGATATGACACTCAAAGGAACAAAGCCAAAATAAGAAAACCTCCATATTTGTGTCCTTATTGCATTCCTGTCTCTTAGATGATCTTATCAGTGATATAACAAAGCTGATTTATGTGGAAAGAAAGGAAGAAGAACAAGTCTGCTTTGTACAATGCAGATATATAATGTATAATATGTAGTGAAAATAAAAGATAAGGAATCTGAGGAATATACAGAAATCTTTTATGGATTGAACTGGCCATCAGAAATTGCACTAATAACTCCCCCATAAAGTGAAATCATATGTAGCTTTTAAAATGCGTAATGATCAAGGTTTTTAACAATGTGGGAAAACATTCCTATTATATGATTAAGTTAAAATATGTTAGGAAAGAGATTATCAGCCTCTGGATAAAACATGGCAGACTGAACAGTTCGCTGATATTTGTTTCAAACTGAAATCCCATTGAAATTACAGAAAAAAAAATTTCTAAGGCATAAATCCTAAAAGACAAAGCAAAAGAGAAAGGAAATTATGACCAGCTACAAAAGTCAACAGATATTGGAAACTGGTAAGTGGTAAGTGGTAAGGAGCCATAACTGGCCTGATAAAGCAGAAGAGGTAGAAACACAAGCAACTGCAGAGGGGATGGCCAGGATCATTCAGTTTTAATGTGTGTTAAATTAAATACATGTAAAGCTGATAAATGGTAAGAATAAATAGATAATAGACAGAGAGATGATAGATGAATGCTTTAGGCATCAAAAAACTCAATTCAAAATAGTTTACACAGTGAACTTCAAAATTTTTAGGCTAGTCTATCTTCTCTTTTTTTGAGAAACTATGTATCTTCTCATTTTTTAAGTTGATATCTAAAATGTTTTATTATAAGTTTAAATATTTGTGAGGCATTTAATACCAGAAAATCATAAACAGTGTTTTTTTAAAAAAGTTTAATTCCCAATTTTGAATTTAACAATGGAAATTTAATGGCATTACAATTTTATGCCCATTGTCATGAATTTTTAAATGAAATTTAAAAGGTCTTATTTAATAGATATTCCTTTTCTTCCTTGAACTTGTACTTCTATTAGACCTTCCTCACAGCTATTCTAATGAAGTATGTACTTTTATGCTTGAAAATCCTTTATAGATATTCTGTCACACTTCTCTGCAATAAAAATATTTTTTAATTTTAAATTTAAAAAAGAATTTTCTAGTATCATAAAACTCCAAGTAATCAAAATATCTTCTAGTTATGTCAAATATTATTATTACAGAATTAGTCAAATTCCCAAAAAGCTGTAAATTATTAAAAATTATTAATAAAAAGAAAAATTTTATTGGCAATACTATTGTTAATCAGATAGATGAGGTATTGATTTTGATGCCCCAATTAAGGGAGCTTTCTTGATGTTAATTTACACCTTAGGTGATAAATCTTAGTGAAACTTAGAATAAGTGAGTGGTAGATCTTTCCTGTGTAAAGTGTAAAAGAAGCGATTACGAAAGAGGTGGGAAGTGAGAACTGCCACAACCTCCTTGTTTCATGTGTGTTCCAAAGGTCAATCAATTTTAGTACAGAGTACTTGTAAAAGTTGAGGATCTGGAAATTGATTTCTTTAAAGCTATTTATACCTATTTACCACCTGGATTGTTTTTGCCTTTCTGGGGTACTAGCATGAAGTTTGAAAACCATTGGCTTAAATAATGAAGTATTTTATCTCACTGAGCCATATGAGCAGAGATAAACAGTTCTAAGGTTGGTTAATTCAGCAACCTAATGATGTCATCAAAGATTCGAGTTACTTGTAGCTTCCTGATTTGCCATTCTTAGTGCAAATAATTTTCTCTCAAGCTAGCCCAGCAACCCTCATAGCCACAAGATGAGAACTGTACTTGCAGACCACACAGAGACATGAAAATGTCCAAAGAGAAAAAGAAGCCATCTCTTCCTGTGTGTATCTCTTAAAACAGTGAATCCTTTCCCTGAGTCACCAAGCTGACTTCCCTTCATGTCTCATTGGTCAGAATTGCATCACCTGCCTAAGCCAATCCCAAACAAGGGAAACAACCTTGATTGGCTTAAACCAATCAAGAGTCACCCCCAGGGCTAATGAAGGGTCAGCCTCTCCCTCCAAAGTACGTGGCTATGGGGAGGGGTAAAATACCTGAACATACTCGAGATTCTGTAAGGAAAGATAAAGGAAGTCAGTGATGTACACTGAATAAACAACAATGTTTCCACAAATATATGTTTTTTAAGCCCAGACAGAAAAATGCTGGAATGTTTACATCTGTGAATGGTTTTTACACTTTTCCTTTCATTTATTTCTGCTTAAATTTTGTCCTAAAGTCTGTGATAATAAACACAAGTTGATTTAAAAAATGCCAAAATACTTAATATATGAGATTATCACTGATAATATTTGGATAAAGGCAAACAGCAATTTATGTGTGAACATAAGACAAGCAGAAATTATATTCATATTGTTTAAGACTCATTTATTTTCATCATGATTTAAATATACTTTTATTAAATATTCACTAAGAATCTTTTGCTTCTATTGAAAGTAAAAACATGCCTTTTAAAGGAGGAAACACATTGTTCCAAAAGCCTGCTGTTAAAGCTTTGTGTAATTTATCTGAATCATAAAGTGATTCATTTTTACTAATAATTTTTAAAACAGTCTCACTCTGCCACCCAGTCTAGACTACAGTGGTACAATCATAGCTCACTGCACCCTCAAACTCCTGGTTTCAACAATCCTCCTGCCTCAGCCTCCTGAGTAGCTGGGAAAACAGGGGCATGCCACCATACCCAGCTAATTTTTTTTATTTTTTGTAGAGACAGGATCTCACTATGTTGCTCAGGCTGATCTCAAACTCTTGGGCTCAAGTGATCCTCCCTCCTCAACCTCCCAAAGGGCTGAGATTAAAGGCATGAGCTACTATGCCCAACCTAGTTTTTAAGTACTACAGGTGATAGGTAAATTAGGACCAATGCTGTGTGACTAGGTAAATTAGGACCAATGCTCTGTGACTATGTTTAAATTCTTTCTAATAACTAAAGTTTTGAAGACTTGGTATAAAGTATATTTCTACTCTTTTGAAAACAAAGCAAATAAGTCTGTTAATGTTGATTCACAAAGTTGAAAGGGATGGTGAAAAGTTGCCTAGTTAGCACTGCCCCACAATATTTGGAACTAAACTTGCCCAGAGAGATAAGAACTATCTGAGTTTTTAAAGTCATTTAGAGCAAATGTCAAAGTTTGGTAGTCCATTCTAAGTTCTAAAACCATTACAATAAGATTATATTAATGTATCTGTGAATCAGTGAACATTAGGGCAGGAAATTAATAAGGTCTTGTTGAGTGCACAAGGAGAAACAACTTCATAAAGAAATAATTGTCATATAAATGGTCAGTAGTGTGTACCATCAGTGAAATGGAAAGGAGCACAAAAAGGAGAATAAATATATATGCATCCAGTACTGGAGAACTCAAACATATAAAGCACATATTAAGAGATCTAAAGGGAGAGATAGGCTGCAATATAATAATAGTAGGGGACTTCAACACCCCATCTTAAGCAATGGCCAGAACACTCATGCAGCACATCTACAAACAAACATCAGAGTTAAACTATACTCTAGATCAAATAGACCTAACAGACATTTACATAACATTTCATCCAACTTCTCTTCAGCACATGGAACAGTCTCCAGATGGACCATATATTAGGCCGAAAAGCAAGTCTCACTAAATTTTTTAAAGTCTAAACCATATGAAGTATCTTTTCTGACCACAACAGAATAAAATTAGAAAGCTAGAGGAACTTTGGAAACAATGCAAACACATGGAAATTAAACAACGTGTTGCTGAACAACTAATGGATCAATGAAGAAATTAAAAGGAAAATTTAATTTTTTTGAATAAAATTCAAAAGAAACACAACATACTGTAACCTATGAAATACAGCAAAAGGGGCACTAAGAGGAAATATTGCAGTTACAGAGGTCTACATCAAAAATACAGAAACGCTTCTCTTAAATAACCTAACAATGCACTTAAAAGAACTAGAAAAGCAAGAATAAAGCAAATCATGGTTAGTAGAAGGAAAGAAATATTAGAGATCAGAGCCGAAACAAATAAAATTGACACTTAAAAACTATAAAAGATCAACAAAATAAATGGTTGTTTTTTAAAAAGATAAGCAAAATTACTAAAACCTTTAGTTAGACTAAGGAAGAAGAGAGAAGACCCATATACATAAAATCAGAGATGAAAAAGGAATCATTACAATAGTTGCCATAGAAATGCAAAGGATCATTAGAGACTATTATAAACAACTAGATGTCAATAAATTGGAAAACCTAAAATAAATGTAAAAAATACAACCTACCAGGATTAAACCAGGAAAAAAATGGAAAAACCTCACCACACCAATATTGAGTAATGAGACTGAAGTAGTAATAAAAAGTCTCCCGTTAAAGAAAGCCCAGAACATGATGGATTCACTGCTGAATTTTAGCAGGCATTTCAGAAAGAACTAATACCAATTCTACTAACCTATTTCAAAAAAAAGTTGAAGAAGAGGGAATACTTACAAACACATTCTACAAGGCATGCATTATACTATAGAAAAACAAGACAAAGACACACACACAAAAATAAAACTATAGGCCAATATCCCTGATAAATGTAGATCCAAAAATTCTCAACGAAATATTAGCCAACACATTAATGAGATAATTTACCATGATCAAGTGGGATTTCTCCCAGGGATGCAAGTATGGTTCACCATAATCAAATCAATAAACGTGATACATCACATCAACAGAAAAAAGGGCAAAAAAAAAATGATCATTATGTTGATATTGAAAAATTTTTTGATAAAACTCAGCATCCCTTTGTGATAATAACTTTCAACAAATTCTATATGAAAGGAGCATAACTCAACATGGTGAAAGCCATACATGATAATCCCACAGCTAATCTCATACTGAAAAGGGAAAAACTGAGAGCCTTTTAAGTAAGATCTCAAAAAAGACAAGGATGCCCACTTTTAACACTTTTTATCAATGTAGTACTAGAAATCTCAGCCAAGAGCAGTTAGGCAAGAGAAAGAAAAAGAAGGCATTCAAATGGGAAAGAAAGGAGTCAAATCATTCTTGTTTGCATAAGACATGATCCTGTATTTATAAAAACCTTCCTGTATTTATTAAAAAGCCTTCACTAAAAAACTCTTAGAATTGGTAACTCATTTTAGTAAAATTGCAAGATACAAAATCAACATACAAAAATCAATCATTCCTATTTGTTAACTATAATCAATCTGAAAAAAATTAAGAAAGCAATCTCATTTATGATAGCTATAAAAAATATAATGCCTAGGAATAAATTTAAACAGATAAGTGAAAGGTCTCTTCAAGAAAAGCTATAAAACACTGATGAAAGAAATTAGAGGACACCAAAAAATGGAAAGATATCCTGTGTTCATGGATTGGGAGAATTAATACTGTTAAAATGTCTATACTTCCCAAAATGATCTACAGATTCAATATAATTTTTATCAAATTACCAATGAAAGTCATCACAGAAATAGAAAAAAACTTCTAAAATTCATACAGAACCACAAAAGGATCCAAATAAAAAAGCAATTCTGAGGAAAAAGAACAAAACTGAAATAATCACACTACCTGTTTTCAATTATACTACAGAACTGTAATAACCAAAACAGCATGGTGCTGGCATAAAAACAGACACATAGACCAATGGAACAGAATAGAGAACCCAGAGATACATCATATACTTATAGACAACTCATTTTTGACAAAAGTACCAAGAACATACATTGTAGAAAATACAGCCTCTTTAATAAGTGGTTCTGGGAAAATTAGATATCTACATGCAGAAGAAGCAACTAAATACCCATCTTATACAATATACAAAAATCAACACAAATTGGATTAAAGATTTAAATGTAAGACCTGAAACTATAAAATGATTAAAAGAAAACACTGGAAAGGATGTGGAGAAATAGGAACACTTTTACACTGTTGGTGGGATTGTAAACTAGTTCAACCATTATGGAAAACAGTATGGTGATTCCTCAAGGATCTAGAACTAGAAGTACCTTATGACCCAGCCATCCCATTACTGGGTATATACCCAAAGGATTATAAATCATGCTGCTATGAAGACACATGCACACGTATGTTTATTGTGGCACTACTCACAATAGCAAAGACTTGGAATCAACCCAAACATCCATCGGTGACAGACTGGATTAAGAAAATGTGGCACATATACACCATGGAATACTATGCAGCCATAAAAAAGGATGAGTTTGTGTCCTTTGTGTGGACATGGATGTAGCTGGAAACCATCATTCTTAGCAAACTATCACAAGAACAGAAAACTAAACACCGCATGTTCTCACTCATAGGTGGGAACTAAACAGTGAGATCACTTGGACTCGGGAAGGGAAACATCACACACCGGGGCCTATCATGGGGAGGGGGGAACGGGGAGGGATTGCACTGGGAGTTAATACCTGAGTAAATGACGAGTTGATGGGTGCTGACGAGTTGATGGGTGCAGCACACCAACATGGCACAAGTATACATATGTAACAAACCTGCACATTATGCACATGTACCCTAGAACTTAAAGTATAATAATAAAAAAAAATTAAAAAATAAAAATAAAAATAAAAAAAAGAAAACACTGGAGAAATGCTACAGGACATTGATCTAGACAAAGATTTTAAGGGCAGGGCAAGACCTCAAAAGCACAGCCACAACAGCCAAAAAAAAAGGACAAGTGGGATTATATCAAGCTAAAAAGCTCCTGAACAGCAAAGGAAATAACAAAATGAAGAGAGAGCTTATAGAATGGGAGAAAATATTTGTAAGCTATCTATCAAGAGATTAATAACCAGAATATATGAGGAACTCAATTCAATAACAGAAAAAAAAAACTAGTAATCTGATTTTAAAATAAACAAAAGATCTGAATAGACATTTCTCAAAAGAAGACATATAAATGGCCAAAAATATGTGAAAAAATGCTCAACATGACTAGTCATAAAGAAAACGCAAATCAAAACCATAAGGAGATATTATCACACCTCAGTTAAAATGGCTACTATCAAAAAGGCAAAAAATAAAATAAAATAACAAATGCTGGTGAGGATGTAGAGAAAAGTTAATGGTCATACAGTAGTTGATGGGAATGTAAAGTAGTACAGCTATTATGGAAAACAGTATGGAGGTTCCTCAAATAATTAAAAATAGAACTATCCTATGATCCAGCACTGCTAGGTACATATTTAAGAGAAAGGAAATCAGTATGTTGTAGAGATATCTGCACTCCTGTTTCTATTGCAGAACTATTTACATTAGCAAAAATATGGAATCTTTCTAAGTGTCCATCAATGGATGAATGCATTAAGAAAATGTGGTATATACACATAGTGGGATATTATTTAGTCATAAAAAGGAATGAAACCCTGTTATTTTTAGCAACATGGAGGGAACTGGAGGTTATAATGTCAGGTGAAATAAACCAGGCACAGAAAGTCAAATACTACATGTTCTCACTCATATGTGGGAGTTTAAAAAGTACATCTCATGGCAGTAGAGAGTGAAATCACGGTAAACAGAGGCTCAGAAGGTGTATTCGTCCGTTATCACACTGCTATACAGAATACTACCTGAGACTGGGTAATTATAAAGGAAGGAGGTTTAATTGACTTGCAGTTCTGCAGGCTTAACAGAAAGCATGGATTGGAGGCCTCAGGAAACTTACAGTCATGGTAGAAGGTGAAGGGGAAGCAGGTACCTTCTTCACAAGGCCTCAAGAGGGAGCATGTGCAACAATGATGAAGTGCCCCTCTTTAAAACCACTAGCTCTCATGAGAACTCACTCACTGTCAAGAGAACAGCATGGGAGAAACAGCCCCCATTATCCAATCACCTCCCACCTGGTCCCTCCCCTGATATGTGCGGATTACAATTCAAGATGTGATTTGGGTGGGAACACAGAGACAAACTGCATCAGAAGGAAAAGGGGAAAGGAGGTAGATGAATTGAAGCTAGTTTAATGGGTAAAAAATGCAGTTAGAAAAAACAAATTCTAGTATTAGATAGTACAGTAGGAAAATTATAGTTAATAATCTATTGTATATTTCAAAATAGCTAAAAAAGAAGAAATTATAATGTTTCCAACACAAAGAAAAGATAAATGTTTGAGGTAATGTATATCCCAATTACCCAGATTTGATCATTACTCATTGTATATATGTATGAAAATATATGTAACACAAAAATATGTACCACTACGATATATTTAAAAATACAAAAGAATAAAAGGGCTTATAAAGAAAATATTTTTCTTCTGAAATAAATAACTTTTTAAAACAATGACTGTTTTGAGATATAAACAGAAACTTGGGATTAATACATGTTAAAGTATTATATTTACACTTATCTTGTAAAAATGTCCAGTATGCTACCTTATTACCAAGCCAAAAGTAACCCAAGTACTACAGCCCCACCAAACAATAAAATAAAACCCAAAGAACTAATGACATGAACTATAGGCAAAGTGAAACCTATTTTTATGTTTATTGGCCATAACAGGAATTGAAACCTCAGAACCTGAGGTGTTCCCTTTTCCTTAACCCTAAGGGAAGTCATTAAGTAACAATGTTCCCATTTTCTATAAAATTTTATTGGGAAACATAAAAGAAGATTTGAATGTTCATGGATTTAATTTTTTTAAACTGCAAGAGATTTTTGCCTATAAAATTGGCAAAGATTAGAAAGAGATGGTATCCAACCTTCTTTAGAATTGGGGGCTACAACTCTGATTCTTATCAGAAGAAGGATTTTAGTTAATAATATGAGCTGCAATTTAGTGAATACCTACAATATGTGAAGCACTGTCTTGAACACCTTTTAAATGAAACTAATTAAACCCCACTACTGCCCATTAAGTCTTACATCATTATACAGAAGGAAACTGAGGCCCATAGAGGGTAAGCAATTATCCTGCATTTAAGTACTTGGTAAATAAAAGATCAGTATAGGGGTCTGTCTGACCCCACAGTCCAACTCTTAACCCCTTCACCAAATCCCTTTTTCAGTTTTTTGGCACTCAAAGGCTCTGCTTTCAATCTCTCTGTGACAGAAATTAGAAAGAACGAACCCTTCTCCTAATCCACAAAATAAATAAAATGAGAGTCTATAACCACCTGTGATTTTTTTTTTTCCAATCAGGAGATAATCATTGCTTTTACCCTTTTCATGTTTCATATGTACTTCTTCCAGACAGAACAGCTGGATGATTTGAATATAATAACTTATAA
Source organism: Piliocolobus tephrosceles (assembly GCF_002776525.5). Classification (NCBI taxonomy): domain Eukaryota; kingdom Metazoa; phylum Chordata; class Mammalia; order Primates; family Cercopithecidae; genus Piliocolobus; species Piliocolobus tephrosceles. The sequence continues at coordinate 25,033,162 of NC_045438.1, read as the reverse complement.
TAGCTATAGGTATTTAATGCATTTCCTCAACTGTAAAATGTACCATTGATTTAATCAAAAGTCCTTGGTAAGAAGATCAACCAGAGAGGGGCACGCCCAAGATGGCCGAATAGGAACAGCTCCAGCCTCCAGCTCCCAGCATAAGTGACACAGAAGATGGGTGATTTCTGCATTTCCAACTGAGGTGCAGACCGATACCTCACACCTCACATGGTGGGGTACACCCCTGAAACAAAGCTTCCAGAGCAAGAATCAGACAACAACACTCTGTGTGCAGCAATATTCTATCCTCTGCAGTCTTCGCTGCTGCTACCCAGGCAAACAGGTCTGGAGTGGACCTCAAACAAACTCCAACAGACCTACAGCTGAGGGTCCTGACTGTTAGAAGGAAAACTAACAAACAGAAAGGACACCCACACCAAAACCCCATCAGTACGTCACCATCATCAAAGACCAAAGGCAGATAAAATCACAAAGATGGGGAAAAAGCTGTGCAGTAAAGCTGGAAATTCAAAAAAGTGAGTGCATCTCCCCTTCCAAAAGAAAGCAGCTCATAACCAGCAACAGAACAAAGCTGGATGGAGAAAGACTTTGACGAGTTGAGAGAAGAAGGCTTCAGTTGATCAAACTTCTCAGAGCTAAAGGAGGAATTACGTAACCAGCGCAAAGAAATCAAAAACCTTAAAAAAGAATGGAAGAATGGATAACTAGAATAATCAATGCAGAGAAGACCTTAAAAGAACTGATAGAGATGAAAACCATAACATGAGAAATACATGACAAATGCGCAAGCTTCAGTAACCGACTCTATCAACTGGAAGAAAGAGTATCAGTGATTGAAGATCAAATGAATGAAATGAAGCGAGAAGAGAAGTGTGGAGAAAAAAGAGTAAAAAGAAATGAACAAAGCCTCCAAGAAGTATGGGAGTATGTGAAAAGACCAAATCTATGTCTGATTGTTGTGCCTGAAAGTGATGGGGAAAATGGAACCAAGTTGGAAAACACTCTGCAGGATATCATCCAGGAGAACTTCCCCAACCTAGTAAGGCATGCCAACATCCAAATTCAGGAAATACAGAGAACGCCATAAAGCTACTTCTGGAGAAGAGCAACTCCAAGACACATCATTGTCAGATTCACCAAAGTTGAAATGAAGAGAAAAATGTAAAGGGCAGTTGGAGAGAAAGGTCAGGTTACACAAAAAGGGAAGCCCATCAGACTTACAGCAGATCTCTCAGCAGAAACTCAACAAGTCAGAAGACAGTGGGGGCCAATATTCAACATTCTTAAAGAAAAGAATTTTCAATCCAGAATTTCATATCCAGCCAAACTAAGTTTCATAAGTGAAGGAGAAATAAAATCCTTTACAGACAAGCAAATGCTTAGAGATTTTGTCACCACCAGGCCTGCCCTACAAGAGATCCTGAAGGAAGCACTAAACATGGAAAGGAACAACAGGCACCAGCCATTGCAAAAACATGTCAAAATATAAAGTCCATCGATGCTAGGAAGAAACTGTATCAACTAGTGAGCAAAATAACCAGCTAATACCATAATGAGAGGATCAAGTTCACACATAACACTATTAACCTTAAATGTAAATGGATTAAATGGGCCAATTAAAAGACACACACTGGCAAATTAGATAAAGAGTCAAGACCCATCAGTTTGCTGTATTAAAGAGACCCATCTCACATGCAGAGACACACTTAGGCCCAAAATAAAGGGATGGAGGAAGATCTACCAAGCAAATGGAAAACAAAAAGAAGCAGGGGCTGCAATCCTACTCTCTGATAAAACAGATTTTAAACCATCAAAGATCAAAATACACAAAGAAGGACATTACATAATAGTAAAGGGATCAATTCTTCAGGAAGAGCTAACTATCCTAAATATATATGCACCCAATACAGGAGTACCCAGATTCATAAAGCAAGTCCTTGGAGACTTACAAAGAGACTTAGACTCCCATACAATAATAATGGGAGACTTTAACACCCCACTGTCAACATTAGACAGATAAATGAGACAGAAAGTTAACAAAGATATCCAGGAATTGAACTCAGCTCTGCACCAAGCGAACCTAATAGACATCTACAGAACTCTCCACCCCAAATCAACAGAATATATATTCTTCTCAGCACCACATCACAGTTATTCCAAAATTGACCACATAGTTGGAAGCAAAGCACTCCTCAGCAAAGGTAAAAGAATAGAAATTATAACAAACTGTCTCTCAGACCACAGTGCAATCAAACTAGAACTCAGGACTAAGAAACTCAATCAAAATCGCTCAACTACATGGAAACTGAAAAATCTGCTCCTAAATGACTACTGGGTACATAACAAAATGAAGGCAGAAATAAAGATGTTCTTTGAAACCGATGAGACAAAGATACAACATACCAGAATCTCTGGGACACATTTAAAGCAGTGTGTAAAGGGAAATTTATGGCACTAAATGCCCACAAGAGAAAGCAGGAAAGATCTAAAATTGACACCCTAACATCACAATTAAAAGAACTAGAGAAGCAAGAGCAAACACATTCAAAAGCTAGCAGAAGGCAAGAAATAACTAAGATCAGAGCAGAACTGAAGGAGATAGAGACACAAAAAACCCTCCAAAAAATCAATCAATCCAGGAGCTGGTTTTTTGAAAAGATCAACAAAATTGAAAGACTACTAGCAAGACTAATAAAGAAAAAAATAGAGAAGAATCAAATAGACGCAATAAAAAATGATAAAGGGGATATCACCACCGACCCCACAGAAATACAAACTACCATCAGAGAATACTATAAACACCTCTACGCAAATAAAATAGAAAACCTAGAAGAAATGGATAATTTCCTGGACACTTACACTCTCCCAAGACTAAACCAGGAAGAAGGTGAATCCCTGAATGGACCAATAGCAGGTTCTGAAATTGAGGCAATAATTAATAGCCTACCAACCAAAAAAATCCAGGACCAGATGGATTCACAGCTGAATTCTACCAGAGGTACAAGGAGGAGTTGGTACCATTCCTTCTGAAACTATTCCAATCAATAGAAAAAGAGGGAACCCTCCCTAACTCATTTTACGAGGCCAACATCATCCTGATACCAAAGCCTGACAGAGATACAACAAAAAAAGAGAATTTTAGACCAATATCCCTGATGAAAATCGATGCAAAAATCCTCAATAAAATATTGGCAAACCAAATCCAGCAGCACATCAAAAAGCTTATCCACCATGATCAAGTGGGCTTCATCCCCGGGATGCAAGGCTGGTACAACATATGCAAATCAATAAACGTAATCCAGCATATAAACAGAACCAAAGACAAAAACCACATGATTATCTCAATAGGTGCAGAAAAGACCTTCAACAACATTCAACAGCCCTTCATGCTAAAACTCTTAATAAATTCGGTATTGATGGAATGTATCTCAAAATAATAAGAGCTATTTATGACAAACCCACAGCCAATATCATACTGAATGAGCAAAAACTGGAAGCATTCCCTTTGAAAACTGGCACAAGACAGGGATGCCCTCTCTCACCACTCTTATTCATCATAGTGTTGGAAGTTCTGGCTAAGGCAATCAGGCAAGAGAAATAAATAAAAGGTATTCAGTTAGGAAAAGAAGAAGTCCAATTGTCCCTGTTTGCAAGTGACATGATTGTATATTTAGAAAACCCCACTGTCTCAGTCCAAAATCTCCTTAAGCTGATAAGCAACTTCAGCGAAGTCTCAGGATACAAAATCAATGTGCAAAAGTCACAAGCATTCTTATACACCAGTAACAGACAAACAGAGAGCCAAATCATGAATGAACTCCCATTCACAATAGCTTCAAAGAGAATAAAATGACTAGGAATCCAATTTACAAGGGATGTAAAGGACCTCTTCAAGGAGAACTATAAACCACTGCTCAGTGAAATAAAAGAAGACACAAACAAATGGAAGAACATACCATGCTCATGGATAGGAAGAATCAATACTGTGAAAATGGCCATACTGCCCAAGGTAATTTATAGATTCAATGCCATCCCCATTAAGCTACCAATGACTGTCTTCACAGAATTGGAAAAAACCGCTCTAAAGTTCATATGGAACCAAAAAAGAGCCCGCATTGCCAAGACAATCCTAAGCCAAAAGGACAAAGCTGGAGGCATCATGCTACCTGACTTCAAACTATACTACAAGGCTACAGTAACCAAAACAGCATGGTACTGGTACCAAAACAGAGATATAGACCAATGGAACAGAACAGAGCCCTCAGAAATAATACCACACATCTACAGCCATCTGATCTTTGACAAACCTGACAAAAACAAGAAATGGGGAAAGGATTCCCTATTTAGTAAATGGTGCTGGGAAAATTGACTAGCCGTAAGTAGAAAGCTGAAACTGGATCCTTTCCTTACTCCTTATTCGAAAATTAATTCAAGATGGATTAGAGACTTAAATGTGAGACCTAAAACCATAAAAACCCTAGAAGAAAACCTAGATAATGCCATTCAGGGCATAGGCATGGGCAAGGACTTCATGTCTAAAACATCTAAAGCAATAGCAACAAAAGCCAAAATTGAAATATGGGATCTAATTAAATTAAAGAGCTTCTGCACAGCAAAAGAAACTACCACCAGAGCGAACAGGCAACCTACAGAATGCGAGAAAACTTTTGCAATCTACTCATCTGACACATGGCTAATATCCAGAACCTATAAAGAACTCAATCAAATTTACAAGAGAAAAACAACCCCATCAAAAAGTGGGCCAAGGATATGAACAGACATTTCTCAAAAGAAGACATGCATATAGCCAATAGATACATGAAAAAATGCTCATCATCACTTACCACCAGAGAAATGCAAATCAAAACCACAATGAGATATAATCTCACACCAGTTAGAATGGCGATCATTAAAAAGTCAGGAAACAACAGGTGCTGGAGAGGATGTGGAGAAATAGGAACACTTTTACACTGTTGGTGGGACTGTAAACTAGTTCAACCATTGTGGAAAACAATGTGGTGATTCCTCAAGGATCTAGAAGTAGAAATACCATTTGACCCAGCCATCCCATTTCTGGGTATATACCCAAAGGATTATAAGTCATGCTGCTATAAAGACACATGCACACGTATGTTTACTGTGGCACTATTCACAATAGCAAAGACTTGGAATCAACCCAAATGTCCATCAGTGACAGACTGGATTAAGAAAATGTGACACATATACACCATGGAATACTATGCAGCCATAAAAAGGGATGAGTTCATGTCCTTTGTAGGGACATGAATGCAGCTGAAAACTATCATTCTCAGCAAACTATCGCAAGAGCAGAAAACCAAATACAGCATGTTCTCACTCATAAGTGGGAACTGAACAATGAGATCACTTGGACACCAGAAGGGGAGCATCACACACCGGGTCCTATTGTGGGGAGGGGGAGGGGGAGGGATAGCATTAGGAGATATACCTAACGTAAATGACGAGTTAAGGGTGCAGCACACCAACATGGCACATGTATACATATATAACAAACCTGTACGTTGTGCACATGTACCGTAGAACTTAAAGTATAATAATAAAAAAAAAATCAACCAGCTGTCAGATTTACTTTGAAATTGGTTGTAAGATAATACATGTGTCTGGGATTCAAGAAAATGTGATAAACAACAGTAGTTATATAGTGGCTGACTTAAGGCTTTAGTTTGCAAACTTGTCTACATGCTCTTTGAAGGTACCAACAACTTTGTTTCACCCATTGTGAACTGTAAATGCATAATTGTTGCGTAATTGCATGGATGAATAACATTTTCCAGAAACAATTTATCACATAAATCAAACCACTTTGAACAGAATTTAACATGAACAGAATTTTAAACTCATTTCACAATAGCACTGATCTGATTCCAGTTGCTCCATATCCTTACTAACTTTGAAAATTGCCAGACATTGTTTATTTTAGCCATTCTGTGGGTATGGAATGGTGTCTTGTGGTTTTCAATTGCATTTTCTTGGGTACTATGATGTTGAATCCATTTTCATTTGTTTAATTTGTATCATTCAGTTATCTTTTGTGAAGTGCTTGTTCAAGCTTTTGCCCATTTTTTATGGATTTGATTTTTATTGTCAATTTGTAGGAAATCTTTATCTATTCTAGATGTGAATCCTTTGTCAAATGTAAGCATTGTGAATATTTTCTCCCAATTCATGGTTCACTTCTCAGTTCTTTTTTGTTTTCTTGGGGTATGGGGGATTAATGATATCTTCTAATAAGTAGATTATTAATCTTGATAAAGTCTATTTTATAAGTTGTGTTCTTTTAAAATTCACGCTTTTGTATCCCCTCTAAAAAATCATTGCCTACCTCAAGATCACAAAGATATTTTCTTGAGGTTTTTGTAGATATTTTATGGTTCTAGCTTTTATTATTTGTCTCAAATTAAATTTTATTTATGGTGTGAGGTAGGGAGCTAAGGTTCACCTTTTCCAAATGAATAGTGAGTTGTTCCATTGCCATTTCTTGAAAAGTCTCCTTTTCTCGAATGAATTTCCCACTGACTGGATGCTTGATGGAAAAGCAATTTATTATATATACATGAGTCTATTTCTGAGCTCTGTTCAATTTTCTTGACCTATTTAATGTATCCTTACTCCAACACCTCAGTGTCTTAATTATTATAGCTGTAAAATAAATTCTAAAATAAGGTAGCATAAGTCTTTACACTTTATTCTTTTCCAAGATTGCTTTGGCTATGCTAGATTCTTTGAATTTCAATTTCAATTTTAGAATTTATCAATTTATTCAGAAGTTTTAGAATTTATAATTTCTTTAAAAAAGTATGTTGAGACTATGATTGAGATTGAGCTGAACATATAAATCAGTTTGGTCTTCTTAACATTATTGAGTCTAATAATTTACAGACATGATATTTATCTATCATTTTAGATCTTATAAAGTTTCTCCAAGTAACATTGTACAAATTTTAGTGTAGGGTCTTACACATTTTTCATTAGACTTGTTTTCAGATATTTGATTTTTTTACTGTATTGCAAATCATATTATTTTTCAAGTATTGTTTTCCAATTGTTAGTTGCCAGTATATAACAATTCAATTGACTATTTTATATCAATATTGGATCCTGCAATTTGGCTAAATTCACTTATTACTTCCAAGAGTTTTTTTGTGGATTCCATAGAGTTTTCTTCATACATGATCATATCATCTGCAAATAAAATATTTTATTTCTTCTTTTCAAATTTACATGAGTTTATTTCTTTCTTTTTCCTTATTATACTGGCTAGGACTTTGATATAATGTGGAAGAGAAGTGATGAGAATGGACATCTTTCCCTATTTTGATCTTAGGAAAAAGTATTTCATTTTGCCATTAAATAAAATATTAAATGTAGGCTTTTTTATAGATGACTTTATTGGGTTGAGCAAGTTCTATTTAAATACCAGTTTACAGAGAAATTTTTATCATTAATAGGCATTGACTTTTTATAAAAGTTAGATGAATATTTCTTTTTTAATACTTGAAATTCAAGATTTAAGGTCATTTTTCGTTAATTTTACCCAGCATTTTATGAGCTCTTGTGATCAGAAAACTAAAGGTCATGAGGGAAATATTCAAGACTCAAATGCAGAATTTGAAGCTGTGTCAGCAAATAAAACATCAAGGGAAAAAAGTGATTAAATATTACAAAGATCTATGGGGGATATTTAACAAAACTCCTGCAACATATATGAAAGATTCCTAGAGAATGAAAAGGTAACTTCACAATCAACTTGAATGAGATGTCTAAGTCAATATAATTAAAACAGCAATTTTCCTAGGTAATATTTAATTGTAATTTGTCAATGTTTAAGTCAACATTTTATAGTCACCTGAAAGATACAACCAAAATATTACATTGCTTTCTTCTCCAAAATCAGAATTTGATGTAGCTTTTTATTTCAACATCCCACTTGTTTCATTCTACAATTCTAAGAATTTAATTAAACTAATTGGTTGTTTTGAAGTTGCATTTAGATATTTGTATAGATCCCAAAGCAAGGTGTTTCCATAATTAAAGAAAAAAAAAATACTGCTTTATCTTGAATTTAGACAAAATCAAACAAAATTGTAGTTACTTTGTGCCCAAGATACATCTGACTTTATCAGTCTCACCAAAATCAGTAGTGATGCTCTGCCCTCTGTACTGTAAACCAGTAAACTGCCTATATCATGTTATTTGGTAAGCTATGAAAGACCTTTGTGCTCCTACAAGAAAATTATAGAGCTCCAAATCTCATAATTAAAGTAAAGCTTTGGAAATAAAGCATTTTCTTCAGAAGGATATTTAAAAATGCACATATCATTATGGAGGGTGATATGGTTTGGTTGTATCCCCACCCAAATCTCATCTTGAATTACAGTTGCCATAATCTGCACATGTCATGGGAGGGACCTGGCAGGAAATGATTGGATCATAGGGGCAGTTATCCCATGCTGTTCTCATGTTAGTGAGTTCTCATGAGATCTGATAGTTTTATAAGCATCTGGCATTTACCCTGCTTACACTCATTCTCTCTCCTGCAGTCCTGTGAAGAGGTGCCTTCCACCATGATGGTAAGTTTCCTGAGGCTTCCCCAGCCATGCAGAACTGTGAGTCAATTAAACCTCTCTTCTTTATAAATTACCCAGTCTCAGGTATTTCTTCATAGCAGCAAAGGAACAGACTAACACAAAGGGCTAACTAAACCCTAACACCATTATCTTAAATTATGGTCTCATTTATTTTATCAGCAAGCTTTTTACCCTGGAAAGCAGTAAAAAAGAGAAGAGAAGAACATTAGATAGAAAAATTAAGTATTAATGAATGAGAGAATATTTTAAAACTAGAAAAGCGTATCAGTAAGATAAAACAAGTGACCTCTCCTTAGAATACACAGGCTCAACAGATATGCAATATGTATTTTAGATGGTTGTTAAGAATAGCCTGGGGCCAGGACATGCAAAAGAAGCCTGGCTCCTAACCAGGTGATTGCTCACCATTCTAGAAGCTGAAGAGTCCCCTGAATAAAGAGCAGGAAGAGTGCCAAAAAGAGATTTGTGATGGCTTCCTGGGAAAGACTGTAGGAGTAAAGATAAACTTTACTGACCATAACAGCTTATCTAAACTAGTCCTACTGACTCTACCCTTCACTTAGAAATAAATCTTCATTACCAAATAAATATTTGAATCAAGGAAAAAATGTAACTTGTTTCCAGGGGATTGCCCACAAATACCTCCCCTACTCACCTATCATGTTTTCTCCTTTCTCTTGACCTTCAAGATCTAAAATTAGGATTACTCTTTGAATGAGAACAATGTTCCTCAAACTTGAGTGGATCAGGAAGAAAGACATGATCTCAAAGACCCACAATGCTGATATTACATATTCTTAAAGTTGTTTAATAATGTGCAAACACAAAACCAGGTCTGTCACTCCTTTCTGCTTGATCCCATACAAGCTGCTGTCCCCATTTGATGTTTTTGGGCAAGGAAATTCTTTGTCAGGCTGCCTCTAATTGCATTTAATCCTAGTTACTATGCAGCCACTCTTCTTAAAGAAATACTTTTCCTCCATAGTGACAACAACAGAGCCAGGTTCAAGTTCACCCTACTCTTGGAATCCACAGAATCCTCCTACAACACTAGCTGGGTCCTCAATCTTTCTCAGCTACTTTCCTTCAGTTGAGGGATCCCAAGAAGGTCTGAAGGAACCAAGAGAAAGCACCAAGAGAAAAATACAGGGGGAGAGAAAGGATCAGACAAACAAGTTATTGCCATCAAGGGAAACAGGCAGCCTCCGTCTGCATCCCAGCTTCACCACATTGGCTGTGTGATTTGCTGTTCTGAGCTTCAGGTTCTTCACTTTTCAAATAAATAATAATAATAATTGAAGTATTATATGTAATATTTCTGGCATAGTATAGCAGTTCAAAACCTGTAACTGTTATCATGATTATACTCTGGACTTCAAAGTAAGAACATTGTCACCTAATGTCCCAAAGCTTCTATTTAGCCAGTCAGTGACCAATATTTATTAAGCAGTGGAGAATTAGAGAACATATATAGTATACCCTCCTTGCCTTCAAGTACTTAGTTCAAAGAAGACCTCTAGTCTATCAAAATACAATTTTTGAGAGGTATAGAAAAAACTAGAAATCAAAAAGCCTGGATTCTTAACATAGTTTGCACTGTGCATTACCTGTGCTTCAAAAGGTAATCACTTGACAGTTGTGAGTCTCATATTACTCCTGCTTAAAACAGAGATCATGTTTTGTGCTATGCCTACCTCAAGGATTATTATAAAGGCAAATAAGATATATTAGGGCACTAATAAATATAATTTATTATGATTAGTGATTTTCAAGACCAAAATGACATCTCATCCTATTCTCTCATTTTCCAGATGGCAGGACAGACTCCCACAGAGGCTTCTAACAACATACAGCTAGAGCTGAGACTCACACTAAGGGCTGAGGTGCCTCTTTCTCAGATTGTTGGCATCAGCTTCCCCTCCCTCCCACCTTCCTTGCCCACTTATTGTCCCCCATGCCTTAAAAAGATGAAGCACTCTATAAGTGCTAACAATTAATCTAGAATTATTGTTAAAAATGGTGAACTGACAGAGTAGGAAAGTAATCAGAGTTTAGAGTCAGGGAAAGTTCCATAAAGGTGAGTTCCCAGAGCAGGTGCTCTGCAGATCACAGGATCTCATTTCAATTCCCTGTCCAGTATCATTGCTTATGAGCATAGTAATAAACTCCCCCAGCATTTAGCACTCCCTGGGACCTCTTTAAAAGGCCCTCCACTCTTCTGCACTGCCCAAGTAGGTTAATTAGTACGGCTATCTGAAATCCTTTACTCCAACTGTTCAGATAGCTGCACACTTTGGGGACCTACCAATTATTTCCCGCTTTTCATGAGGTGGCTTATTTTAGTCAATGCAATATCCCAACAACTCTGCCCACTCCTGAAAACTCTCACCCCAGATCATCTGTGCCTTATTTGCAGAAGAAATTTTTATTCTTGGTACTTTTAACTTGGAGTGCTATTTGGAAAGACTTGGCTCATAAAAAGTCTTACAGTTCCTTTGTTGGCCTTATCATGACCTGAACATTTTGTTAACAAAGCACCCTGTTAATGTTTTGACCACAAGAACTAATGTGCTTGGGATTGATGGTGTTGCCAAAGTGATACTTGCTCCTAAAAAGGGAAAGTTTTAATTCTATTTTCAAAATAAGTCATCTTACCCCTGCTATATTAGGAAATGTCATCAATCAATCCACGGAATCTGCAGTGGATGGGTAGTGTTGGAGGGACGGGTGTGTTAATTCACTTGTCAGTCCAGTTTCCCAGTGTCACAAACCTCACCTCCCTGTAGGGGGCAGGTGAAGTTCCAACAGCCCCAGTTGAAATTGGCCTGAAATTGTCCTTTTAATTACAAAATATACAAAGGTATTCTCAGTGGGTGCATACCTAGTGACTGGGCAGAGATTGCAAAATAAAAAAGGTGATCTGAGGGTCAAAAGACAGACAATGATTCACTTCATTATCTCCTGGGCAAAGTCATTCTCAGCTCAGGAAATCACCAGAGTCCTAAAAGCTCCAAAAATAATCCCTCTAAGAGCAAATATTTAAAGCTGTCTGCCTACCTGCACAAGAATGAAGACTCCAAGCTCGAGTCGGGAGGAAATGTAGTGTAGTATTGTACAAGGTGTCCCAGGGAAGAGGCTTAAATACCTGGAAAAGGGTCATACTGCATGATAGGGTTGGGGGAGTCAGGGGTCAGGCTACCATACTGGTCTCAAGCACAGACCCCATAAGGGAAGATGACAAAAAGAGGTCCTAAAAAGAGACCACTAAGGCCTTCAACAATCAAACCCCATTAGCCCAGATGCATGGTAAAGCAATCCTGTACCAGGTCTTCCTGAGTGGTAAGTCTAAATCCTCTTGAAGAAAATAACTCCAAGAAGTGGGAAAAAAAGAAGAAATGCTACCCAAGTCAACAAGGCTCTTTTCACAGACAAACTCCCTTCAATCCTTCTGCTTTGTGAGGATATGCTGATTATCACAGGATCCCCCATTCGTACCTCCAAAGAAAATCTCTTCCTTCCCCAAAATCTTTCCCTCAACCCTGAAAAGTCATATTCTTTATCTCCCTTTTGTAGAAATGTTCTCAATCCCATTCTGCTTTGATGAACCTGTGCATTCTAGAGTTCATGTTAATATGTAATATTTCCATTCTATAAAGTTATAAAAGCTTTCATGTTTTATAGGCTTTATCTACCAGGTTGTTGTCTCCTGTCTTACCTCCATCAGTGTGTACAATCATTGATAGTAGAAACTGTCTACAATTTCTTTTGAATCTCTCTTTTTAGACTAAGGAGTTTTCTCTTGAATTATCTGTTTTTGACAGGATGACTTGTTATGTATTTGGCAAACTGTATTCTTTACCTCTAAGTGTTAACAAAAAGCCATTAAAAATAGAATTAATGAAGGAAAGGAAATAAGGCTAGTAAGAACTTTGGCTCAGTAAGCTGTCTCAGTTGCCTCAGCTCTCCTGAAAACAGGCCAGATATTAGAACACTTCACACTCACAGGATACTAACATCAATCCCAGGCTTGGAAAGCACCCTCTTCTTCACCCCCAGAGCCAAAATGGCTGACAGTGTTTTCCATTAACTATCACAATCACAATCCCACTGGAACAATGTTGCCCTTTTCTCTTAAATCAGAGTTCACCTTGGGCAATTTACATTCCTGACCTTTTAAGGTAAAGTCTTCTTGCTCCTTGGTCCAACCCACAAAACCCTTTGATATGTAGGAATCTGTATTAGGGTAAAAACAGTTGGTAACATGACCCAAGAAGCCTAAATTGAACAGAGACTTCTCTATCACTGGAAGAAATCAAACAGAAGTTAGGTGATAATCTTAAGCAAGGCTGTTGTCAGGGGAATTTATCAAATGGGGACAGGAGTGGGACTAAAAATTATCACATGCACTTCCAACTGTTAGGGTTTGGGATTATGAATGTTTTAACAAAAATAAAAGGATTTAGGTGAAACATTTCTACCAGCCTGGTCATGTGTTAAACCAGAGGAAAACTTCACTAAGACACAAAATCTTAATTCAAAGCAATAATCGGGAGTGAAAACATTTCTGTTATTAACCTCACAGAAAAGATTCAAAAAATAATCTAGAGCAAGATTCCGGTAACATCGAGCACTAAAAGAGTTTTATGTTTTTAGCCAGAAGTAATCACTAAAATATTCCTTTAAAAAAATCCTCTTTCTAAATGTGTGTCCTATTTATGGAACAATGAGCAGTTTAAATCTTGAGAAAACTATGTTCTTGTAAATACTTATTACGTAAATAATAAAACATAAAGTAAAATATAATTTGTTTTAAAATTTCCAAACAAAAGAATTTACTGCTTAGGGAATGCCCTTTGCGCTTAAACTATTAAATTAAGTTGTGTAATTAGCTGGGCTTTGTCATCAGAGCCATGTTTCTATTACATGAGAAGACAATAGGACAGAACTTTAGCGGTCAGACTAAGACAAGCAATTCCCATGACTCAAACTATAGAACCGTGTGACCAAGTAACTAAGGCATCAGCACCTGTCTTAGGCTCATATTGCCACATGCATAAGCAGTTGCTGAAGAAAAATAGATAGTAACTCATTGATTTGAATATTGTTTTAAAAGCATATGAATCATTCTTGCTTCTATATGTCATAGCTCTGACCTAAACTTACTACATTCTTTACAGTAATCCATTTAAGGACTAACATGTTAGGAATTACTGTGTTTATAACTCTAACACTAAATTTTCTTTGCCAAATTTTCCCTGCCTAAATTTTCCTGGCCTCCTGGCTATAAACATGATAAACTATACATCCTTGCTAAATTTTCCTTGCGTCTTTTCTGAGATCATAGACTATATAATGAATGAAGGTGATACTAGGTTCATTTGACTAATGGCAATAATTACTCTGGCTTGAACAAAGTATTTATCACTTGTTCAGAATATTTAGCTCTCTGGTACAAATTCTGATTTGAATGGCATAAAATATATGCCAGGTATATATTTTTTAAATTTTAATACATATTCACAATAGGTAATCTTTGTAGATCATCTAAGATGATCAAATAAAATATTTCTGAAAATATAATCTCATGAGTCAATGATTAAAAAATACAATGATTGAAGTTTTATCTATAAAGTTTTACTTTTTTCCTAATTTCTTTTATTCCAAACTACTTTTTCAGTCATTTATCACGTAGCATATTCTACTTGAACAAAGGAAAATTGATTCAAGCATATTGACTTATTATAGTTTACAAATAGATTTTTCTCCTTTCTTCTATAGAAACTGGTTTGACGGAGTGAAATATAGTCTATGATTGAAAAAAAAATTTAATGAAAGCATGAATTTAATTTGCGTGTTTTTCAGTTTTCTTCCCTAATTATTAAAGGTCAGTTAGTTAAACTGTGTTCATATTTTTTAGGTGTTTGAATCTTATAACAATATTTCAGAAAACAGAAAAATCTTACCATCATTTTACTTGCTTGAGTGGTAAGTAAATATCTTTGAAAAGTATATACTTCATTTTCATTTGTGAGCTGTCTTATAGTTATTCTTTGCTATATGTGAAACCTGACATGTAGTCTTTCAGTTTTGTCATCCTATCTGCTTTTGCACTTTAGTTAATATTATTTGGTAGAAATGCCATATTTTGATTTTTTTCATGACAAGTTAATCTTTGGAGAAATGAAAGATTAAACAATGGGAATGAACAGTCAGAAAAGTAGAAAAAAACTTTGTCCAGTGTGATATCCTGGAAGCCAAGTGAAGAATGTTTCTAAAAAGAGGACAGGATCAACACTGCCACATGCTGCTAATTTGGTACTAATTTGGTAAAGAGTACTCTGATGGGTTCAAACAAGTTCAAGCAGAGCATGTGTATATAACTATGCTCTTTCCAACTCTACTTAAATAACAACACAGAAATTTTTAAAGATCTGAACCCACATAGATAAAAACAATAGAAGCAGGGACCACAGCAGGGGAGCAATATTGACAAAATCTTGAAAGATGAAGAGTGAATAGCAGAGGCTCAAGCATTCACAGGAAGGAAGAAGGTCCACAAGAAGTGACACAATTTCTTCTGCAGAGCCCTAGAAAGGACCAAGTATGGGAGATATATCTCTGAAGGTACAGTGGAGGCAGGTGGGTGGAAGAGCTGATAACTTTAATTTTGAAGTAATTGGTTGAAATTCTCTTTAAGGAAAAATTAGATTCCTCCAATCACTTTCCAATTTCACATATCCTAAACTTACCCCTCCTATATACCCTGATAGAAAATAAGAATAAAGAGAATTATCTAAAGAATTCTAAACAGAGAAGTTTGGTATGTTTTTCAGGCAGAATTGAAATTGGGGCTGAAACTCCATACTAAAAATAGACTATTAAATTAAAATGTTTACACTAATAATGTAAGTCCCAAACCCTTCCCTGACTAGATCCCAGAAGGCCGCTAGCCAGGTTTATGCTCCCCAAACAGGAGAAAAGATGAAACTGTCTGGGGTCAAGAAAAAAGACATAGACACCAAATAAACAGTTGGTTTTCTCGGTTTTTCTACATGGTGACCCTAAGGAAACATGCGCTGTACGTACTTAGGATTTCAATCAACTTGTCTTTCACATACGGCAGAACAGAAAGCATCCAGCATAGAAGTCAGAGTCTAAAATGCATAAACAGAATAAAGGTAACTTAGAAGAGACAGATACATTGTATGAAGAAAAATATAGTCACAGCTATGTTTCCCTGGGAGATAGACTCTGAGATGGGCTTGAGCATGCAAGATGTTTATTAGGAAGTCACTTTGGAGGGGACAAAAGCAACAGTGGGCTAACGAAGAAGTCAGGCTGCAAGGCCAGTCCCATGAGAGCCTCAGCCTCAGTCTCTGGGGCTAGAACAGCCCTTCAGAACTCTCCCACATTGGGCCAATATGGCCAAGCACTCATAGCCCACATGGAACAGTCTCTGGATGTGGGCTACCTCAAAAAGGGAAGGTGATCTTGGGCAACAACTCTTTCCTTGAAGGGCAACCTGAGTGTTGCACCCAGTGTCTACCACAAAAACTGTAATGAAACTATAATAAATAAATTTAGAAAGCTAAATAAAAGCACTCTTCAATCTGATGAAATAAGAAAATAATGTTATGTATTTTTTTAACATAGAGTATTCTGAAAACATAAAATAGCTCTTGAAATTTTAAAATATAACAATGGACATTTTTTAAAAATTCACAGAAGAGGTGGAAGATAAAGTTGAGAAAATCAAAAAATTAAAAGAGAAAGATTTGGAAGAAGACAAATTGTCAAATAACAAACACACAAAAATAACACATACAAATATTATCAAGGGTGTGGTGCTATGGACTGAAAAGTCCCATTAAATCTTCAGGACAGTATATAAGGGGAGAAAACATATTTGGTGAGAAATTCAAAAATTTCAGAAATAAAGAAAAGATCCTAAAGGCTTCCAAAGAAAAAAAGTAGATCACATGTACAGGATTAGGACTTTAAAAAGCAGTGGGCCGGGCACGGTGGCTCAATCCTGTAATCCCAGCATTTTGGGAGGCCGAGGCAGGTGGATCACGAGGTCAGAAGATCGAGACCATCCTGGCTAACATGGTGAAATTCCGTCTCTACTAAAAATACAAAAAAAAAAAAAAAAATTAGCCAGGCGTGGTGGCGGGCACCTGTAGTCCCAGCTACTCAGGAGACTGAGGCATGAGAATGGCGTGAACCCGGGAGGCGGAGCTTGCAGTGAGCTGAGATCAAGTCACTGCAGTACAGCCTGAGTGACTGAGCAAGACTCTGTCTCAAAAGAAAAAAAAGGAGTGAACTTTATTACAGCAAAGTGGAAGATAGAAAATAATGAAACAATATTTTTTAAATTCTGAGGAAAAAAGTCTTAATCCAAAATACCATATTTAACCTCACTTTAATAAAATCTGAAAATAGAAACAAGACACTTTCCTCTTACTCATCTTTTCTTAGCAAGCAACTGGAGAATGAACTCCAGAAAAGGGGGAGAATAAAGTGGAAAAGTATATGATTCAGGAAACAGAGGAAAGAAAAGAGAGAAAGGGTTAAAGAGAATCCCCAGTTTGATAGTAAGGGGAAGACCCTGGACCAGAGCTTGCAGTAGGCACAGGGAACAATCAGTTGTGGGAGGAGGCAATCAGAGGGCTTGAGGGAAAGGGATGGATAGTTAGAAAAAAGTGAAACTGATGGATCACTGACTGTATTTGCATTGAGAGAGGTTGTATACTTTGGATTTGGGGGATGAATCAGTAGTAGAAATATAAAAATCAGCTAATGAAAAAATAATGCAATTTTTCATTTAGGAAAGCAAAGAGTTGAAAAAAAAGGTCAGAGCCCCCTTCTTAGCTCAGCTGTGTATAGTATTTATGTAGTCACAATAAAGCAAACACAGAATATAGGTTAAACCAAAAATGATAATTTACCAGCATTTAGAGGCTGAGGAAATGGAAAGTATATATTAAGTGGTGTGGGGAGAGTTGATTGGGCTGGATTCTTTTCTCCAATAAGAGGAAGCAAGAGAAAATACCTAAAGCTTCATCACACATATATAAGAAATTAGTATAAATGCATTATTTAGCCATTTGGAATTAGATGCCAGAAGAAATAGCTAAACAAATAGAAATTGGTATCATCTGCACATCGAGAGTTGGGGATAGCAAATGGAGAAGTAGAGTGCTGCTGTTTTTCATTATAAATCTTATAATCCTTTTTGACTCTATATACTATATACTTGCATTAAATCCTGCTTTATGTTGATAAAAATTCCTGTTTCTGTAAAAGTTTTGCATCCAATCTTTTTGAAAAGTTTGTTTTATGTTGCTACAATTCAGTCCAAGAGGAATTAACCCAAGTTCAAGCTTATTTTATGATACCTGGGAAAGAAGAAATCAGAGAGCCAATGGTATTCTTACTTTAATGATTGCTTTTCCATTTCAATAATTAATCATTTTCTTGACTCTGATGATTACAATGACTTTGTTCCTACATGACCCATTTTACCACTTCATCTCAGCTAACTTTTCTTCAGCCACCATTTCTTTGTTTTTCTTTCACGTTAAGAAACATCTGTTGAAGTCTAGGTAAAATTAACTTTAATTTTGATTTCTTTCCAAATTCTACATTTAATCTGGATGAGTGAATGAAGGGTTGAAGGACCATCGCATTTTCTGTTACAATTGATGTTTATGTTGGGCAAGTGAACACTGTTCATGTATCAAGCTGTCAAGTATTGTCACCTTAATAGAGTAAACAATTAAAAAGAAGAATTGTAACAATCATTTTAATGGGCTTCTTGTTCATTAATTTCATAGAAAAAAACTAAAACTGATTTGTGAAAATAAACTACCCATACTTTACCTCTTTCTCTCTTTTTAAAGTGATCCATCAACTAGACCATCGCAAGTGTTCTGTAAATCTATTTTATTCCCTTTACTTTATAGGAAAATTAAATTATAGATCCAAGTGGAGAAAAGGCCATTGTCTGGGTTCCTCTGATCTCATTTTACTCATAGGTCACAGGAGGTATTCAAAGTTCTTAAAACTGCACACTACTAAGAAGGAACTGAGGTCCTTTTTCTAGACAAGATAACCCACCACCTCCCTCAAGTGGTCAATTGGATTAGTTTTCTGTTTCCAGATGTGACTTGTAGTTTATTTCCAAGAACTATAGAGTCATGTATAATGACTGGGTTGAATGGACTTTTTTTCTTTAATAAACTGATTGGCCTTTAGGGCGAAGTATGCTGATTATACTAAATTGCACTATATTTTTAATTTATGTCAAAAGAAAAAGGCACTTAACCAGGGGCTAGCAGTTGTTTACAGGGCTTGCCAACTCAGGATTGCTTTCACTGTGGCCTTTGCCTTTCCTGCTAAGAGCTTAATCCAAACTATATCATTTCGACTTCCTTAAAGTCTTGTACCAATTTCTTTTTCACTAAAGCAAAGGTGTTAACTCCTGCTTCCTGAACAAATTGGCCTTTCAGTGATTACACATCACCCAGCAAAACTTGCTTAATGATGTTATTTCCTAACCAAAACTGAAAACTTTTTAATTGTTTCCTTAATTAATCTCTGAGAAGGGGGATAAGGGGTGGGGAGAGGGAAAGGAGACCCAGGCTGTCTTTCTGATGAACAGCAGTAAGTAAAATTCTCAATGTTATCTATAATCAAATCATTTTCAGGACATTTTGTACCAAAACACCATTTCAGAAGAAATTTATAAAAGTCACTGCTTTTAGTCATTAAGGTTAACTTTAGTTCTAGCAATCTCAGAATAAAATATCCAACAAGGATGTCTGCAGAGTACTAAGTTGAATAAAAATATATGAGTTGATGATATTCATGCTTTCTAATGGTAACTAGGTAAAATTCCTTTTCTGTTATGTTCATTCCTCAGGTTTGTAAAAGGATGAAAGGAACTGGAAAAGAAGTCGGCTGGGAAGCTAGGTATAAACATAATTAAATAGATTTTTGTTGCCTTTAGTGTTTGAATAATGCTTATCTAAAGTTTTCCAGTTGATTTAGATAACCTAGCAATCAGCTAAATCAGATATTTGAGGGCAGTTTTTAGCTTTTTTCAAACCCAACCACAAAATAAACGAACTCTTGCTGCAAAACAGTCAGCCTCCCTGGTATTTTGGCTCCACAACTCATATCTCAATGAAGCCAAACCCCTAGGAATGAAAAAAATGTCTACAAATGCACACAAAACTTACTAACCTATGTCAAAAAAGGGCCAAGTGTGTCAGGTTGGAGAGGACCCTGGACACTCTAATCTCAAAGAAGATCAAGCTATGACAAGGTTTAATTCTTCTATACCTTGATCTATTGCTAGGCTCCTCCAACTACTCTTGACAAGAATACCTGGGTTCAATCACTGTCTCAATGCGAAGGGTTTGAAACAGTAGAGTGGACAGACGCATGAAAAGTAGTCAATGATACAAAACATTCCAATATGTGTATCGTACTAGCTGAAGGTAATATGTTAATATCATAGTTGAATAGTTTGAAGCCAACTTGGGAAAGCTGCATCAACTTTGCACATACAATAGGTTCCTTTTGTTACTATAAGAAATGATTCTGTAAGAAATCATTTTTGGCGGGGGGCGGTGGCTCACGCCTATAATCCCAGCACTTTGGGAGGCCGAGATGGGCAGATCACGAGGTCAGGAAATCGAGACCATCCTGGCTAACACGGTGAAACCCCGTCTCGACTAAAAATATATTTTAAAAAATTAGCCGGGCGCTGTGGCGGGTGCCTGTAGTCCCAGCTACACGGGAGGCTGAGGCAGGAGAATGGTGTGAAGCCGGGAGGGGAGCTTGCAGTGAGTGGAGATCATGCCACTGCACTCCAGCCTGGGCGACAGAGCAAGACTCCGTTTCAAAAAAAAAAAAGAAACCATTTTCTGAGCTTTGGTTGTTATCACCAAGAATGGGTGTGGTTGGGACTTACCAGGGTGCTCCATTTCTGTCCTTTTCTCTTTTTGTGACTCAGTCTTCTGCTTCTCAATCTGCTCTTGCTCTCTCACTTTTTTTCCTCTGAAAATTCAAAGGCACAATTATAGCATGAAGTTGCAAAGATTTTTTACCTTTCACCTGCAAGGAACTAACAGGCAAGGACATTCAGGATGGGGATATAGACTGAAGAGAAAAATTCCTTTAACTAGATATAACCTTAATTGAAGATTTTTCACTTATCTGCAAGATATCTGTAATAATGGAACCAAATACTGTTCCTATTTTACAAAACAGAAAGCATTTATATTGACTCCCAGAGAATAAATACCTCTGTTTATTTCTTGTGTAAAGTGCTAAGTGCCATATAGGCAAGCGTGGTTAAGAATAGTGTGGCTTTAAGGTCCTGAGGCTGAAAGAAGCATCAACATTTTCCTCATTATTTGGGTAGAATGCCATAATTAAATTTCCATATTTTGGTAAATTGAAGGGCATGGTTGCCCAACAGATGTCAAGAAGTACAGATTCAAAATTCACACCCTAAAATGTCTGGCAGCTTTTTGTGGGCTTCCTGACATTTAACCAGCAAAGACTATAGATGTGTCTGAAATAAGACTGTTCCTTTGTTTTCTGTGACTTAGACTTTTCTGGGTTTGGAGTCTTCTGGGTTTAGAGTTCGTAAAATAAAGATCAGAATGTTTGTGGCTACACCCTCACCAACACTCCACCATGCCATTCCTGGGGGTAGCCTATGAGGAGTGGGTGCCAGTGGGGAATGAGAGGCTACAGAAAGGTGAGGAAAGAACATGTGTTGCCAAGGCCAGTGCTCCATATAAAAACATCAGGTTCTGGGATGGAACTTGAGATTCTGTGTGTCCAGCAAGCTGCTAGGAACACACTTTGAGTAGTCAGGACCTTGGATCAGCATTTCTTACACTATCTATTGAGAAGGAAGAGCTCCCATACCCACACAATCCCAGGCAGGACTCTGCTCTTCTGTTCCCCAGACCTTCTCCTGGGGCAGAGAAAGAGGCCACAGTGACATGACACACTAATCACTTCTGCAGCACACCAGGAACCAGATGCACCGTCAGAAATTCTGCTGGTTTCCAGGTTGGGTATATGAGAAAAAAGGCAAAAAGAATTCCTTACTTTACTGCTTGAAGCCACACAGTCTCTGTAACACACCGAAGGATGCTAAGTTCCTTTGATTTTCCTGCAAACAGCCACTAACACCAGTCTTGTATTTAGAGTAGGATTTAAAATCCATCCACAGCCCATAGTTTTTAAGGAAGCAAATCATGGGGTTGACTTTCCAAATGCTTCTCATCTCTGGGGTCTGCTCACCAATTGACTTCTTATAGCATGCTTGCCCCGGCTGCCTTGCAGTCTTCCCAGATGAAATTCAAGATTCTCCGGTAACTGTAGCAGGACAACTCCTAAGACCAGCGACCTTCCAAATAACCTTCTCATTCCTCTCATGTACAGAGAATGGGAAAGGATGCCAGAAAGCTATGTGAGGGTGAACGACGGCCAGAATTGTAATTTATATCTATGACCTGACAGAAAGGTGGAAATGGGGAGAATGTTACTCAATACTTTTTTTCACTGTACTAATCTCTCCTCAAGGATGCTTTGCCAAGACAAATCATATATTTTTATATAAAGCATCTACCATTTCTACTCCTTTGCCATAAACAGGCATTTTAAACTTAGCAAGGGCAAGAGAACTTTTTTACTAGAATAGAATGTTAGCTCCTTGAAGACAGAAATTCTGCTAGGCTCATTTACTGCCATACCCCCAGCACCAGAACAACATTTAGCACACAGTAGGTGCTCCAGAACACCTGCTGGCAACTACCTAACCATAATGGTAATGAGGGCATTACGAGACCTCATGACATATCTTCTCTATCTACATATTACACATATCCTTCTTACACCCCAGCATACCTCCTGCCAGCCTTCCCTGACTCTTCCCACACTTTATAAACTCCCTTCCCTTCTGCACAAATTTATTATCTTCCCAGGATCCTCACCTTGTCCATATGCCTCCTTTGTTCTACATTTTCTCTGATCTTGCATGTAGCAGAGACTTTTACAGCCTAAGTTTAGAAAAAGTGAGTGTTACAGCTCCACTATCCCTTCTAAGTATACTACCTAGAACCCTGAAAGAAAGAAGACTCTAGTTTGCAAAGATTCCCTGCAGAGGTAACAGCTGTGAGTTCAGCAAATAGTGGATGGATGGATGGGACACAAAGTCATGCCAACAGTATTGAAAGTGTTTCACTAAGACAGAAAAAAATACACTTGAAGAAAAATGTCCTACTTCACACTTTTGACCAGGGCTAGAATAAAGTTGTGAGGAAATATCTGTTGAGTCTTTATGTGATTCTGAGCAATCTGTGAGGTAAAAATCACATAACTACCAGGGACTCTTTTCAGATGTCATGAAATGCAGCCAAGGTCCAACCTTGACTAGAGATTCTACATGGGGGTTCTGCCACATGATGGGAAAGACAGATGGCCTACAGGATTAGTGTTTCTCTGCTCACATAACTTCTTGGAGTAACACTCAAGAACAGACCAAAATGACATCTTATTCTAAATACCTCCCTTCATTGATGTGACACCTCAGCAATCCCCCTACAATGACAGAATTTTGGCTTCTCAGCTAAACTTAATGGTGCAGAAATAATTCAGGACATGAAAACTGAATGGAAAAAAAGGTGCTGTACTAAGCAAAAACCACTTAGGGAAAATACCTTTTTTTTAAAATTTTGATCAAGTAATTCAACCACTCCAAAAAATGTAATAATGTTTGTGTTTCTCATTGAGCACTCGTGAAAAACATTTAACCTTTTTTTTTTAAAAAAAGGCCTTTAAAGGCCAGGTGTGGTGGCTCTTGCCTGTAATCCCAGCCATTCGGGAGGCTGAGGCGGGCAGATCATCTGAGATCAGGAGTCTGAGACCAGCCTAGCCAGTACGGTGAAACCCTTTCTCTACTAAAAATACAAAAATTAGCTGGGCCTGGTGGTGGGCTGCCTGTACTCCCAGCTACTCGGGAGACTGAGGCAGGAGAATCACTTGAACCCTGGAGGCAGAAGTTGCAGTGAGCCGAGATCACGCCATTGCACTCCAGCCTGGGCAACTAGAGCAAAACTCTCTCTCAAAAAAAAAATCTTTAAAGACACAGCTTCTCAAGATCCGATTTTAAAATTACAATATTAAAGTATCACCACCTAATAGTATTGTCACATCTTCCACTCTTGTGACAAATTGTTTTATGACTATTCCCTCCCCAGTTCTCACACTAAAAATAGTATAAGAGCAGTTAAACAAAAAATCTCTTGGTTTCAAGTTTTCTAAATCAGCTACAGTTCAACAACCTGAAATAATTAAAAATAAATTAGAACTTAATGTTCAGAAACCCAATCATAGCATGTGGCTAATTGTGAGTATCCAGTCAACACCAGCACCAAGTTACAATGAAATAAAACCATCCCACTGACATATCCCCCACACCCACTACCCCCAAGACTCCCAGGATACAATGTCATATCTATCACTTGCCAGGGTTACTTCCTTCTGTTAGCACAAACGCTCCCATTGTCAGCAAAAGTCTGAGTCAGTCTTGAGAAAAAAAAAGTAAGCGAATCCTGCTTTTTGCTTTCATAATGCTATAAAAATACATATAACCTCCTTCCATAGTTATCTATCTCCCCAGTTATGGCCTCCCCAAAATCTGGTGGGTTTAAGTAGATGAAACCAAATACTTCAAAGTTCCTCTTTCCATAGTAATTACCTTACCTCACAGCCTAAAGAGGGCAGCACTGAGGGCATCAGTAAAGGAGGTCAAACTTTAAATAGTGTATTTAAGTGGGTCCCAACCTGCTGATTAAAATCACCTGGTACGGTAAAACAATCTCATCCCCAGAGTTTCTGAATCAGCTGATCTGAGGAGGGACCGCTAAGACATTCACAGTTGATTGATGCTTCCCAGGTTATTCTACTGTGCCTTGTAATCAAAGCAGTTTTCACTTTATGTTTTTCCCTTATTTTCACTTATTAAAATATGTCATTTATTTTCACTTAGTAAAATAGGTTTTCACTTATTTTCAGCAAAGTTAAACTTGGAAAAACCCTCAAAGAGCATCGAGGTTGTGCTTCTCAAATTTCCATAAGGGCACAGATCAGCGGGAGATCTTGTAAAAATGCAGATTCCAAGTCAGGAAGTGTGGGGGGAGGCCTGAGGTAGTACAGGTCTAGCAAGCTCACAGGTGTGCCTCATCTCAGAACCACACCTTGTTCTCCCTGTTAACTTTACCAGATAAAAAAATGAGACTCAGACAGAGACTGTGGCTTCCTTCAGGTAATACAGCCAGCAAAAGAACAAAATGTGGTCAGAACTGATCATAATGACTTCCGTCTTGGGTTGGATACCACAGCAGCTGACACGTGGAAAGAACATCCATTAAATTTTCTGTGGGAAGTTGGGAGAAAACTAAGTGATAATGAAATTTGGGCAATTTCAAATATAAAAAGCTCATAGTGTGAAGTTAGTATAAATAAACTAGGGGGAGAGTTACAATTAAAACAAGTAAAAATCAGTTTGGGTTTTTTTGTTTTTGAAGCAGGAGGTATGAACACATGGTAAGAGAATAAAACAAACTGAACAGAAGGGAAAAATAAGCAAACCCTGTATAATAGCACATGAAGAAGGGCACAGAGAGGGAGAAAATGAAACAATAGAAAATAAAAGACACCAGGCTGACGAAAGGAAAATAAGAATAAAAGTAGAGAGCTGGAAAATTAGACACAGGTTCTAAAATAAAAGGAAAATACAGCAGCATGGAAAGGAACAAAAATAAAAATCTAATGAGATGGGAGGATTCCTGGAAAAAAGACTATATAAAATAAATCGCAAGATAATAGAGACCATGGGAAGGTAAAGTATTAAAGAGAGTCAGGAACCTGAACACATTTTTAAAAAATTTATTATTTAGTAAAAAACAGAAAAGAAGTTGTATTTCATAAAATATCATGGTTTTATTTTTCCTGTTTATATTTTTAAAATAACAAAAAGTAATGTCTCCATTACCAGTTGGGACCTGAAAGATTTGCACAGTTGTAGGAGGGGAAGTAAGAACTCCTCTAAGGCTACCATCTCCTCTAGGCAGAAGGAGTTGAAAAGAAAACAAGGTTTAAGTCCAAAAGCATTCCATTTTTTTGTGTCCTGTGTAAAATATCATGGAACCCAGAAACTCTTCACCAGCCAGGTGACCACGTGTTTTACCACAGCATGAGAGACAGGCTTCTTTGAAGAAGCCACTGCAAACTGATTATTCAGGCAGTCAAAATCAAGAGTCATCATCTTCATGAGGAAATGTTTCCCCTGGACATATATCCATGAAAACTAAATTCAGACTGATTTAGTCTTTTTGACATGGGTAACAGTAAGCACCGTTGTTGCCCAAACACACTTAGATTGTGGCTCTAGGGAAGTCCATTTAATTACATATTTTCACTGACCATTTCCATTCACTAACTATAGCTCATTTTCAATTCCAAAACATCACTTAGAGTCTCAAGGAAGAAAAAAAAAAGATTGCAGAAGTTTTCTATCCTATAGACCAAACATTAAAAATTCAAATGCCTACAAGGACAGGCAGCTCACACAAATGGGTAAAGCTGGCCTGCCTTAATAAGACTGGGAGCACGTGTGCCATTAAAAGGTAGCTCCATCTACCCAGTTCCAGTATGCAGAAGTGCAGATCCAGTGCTACCACATGCACCTGCATTCCAGGAGAACAAAGAAATGCGGATTCTTAGGTGTGATCTGATTTTTAAATGTTAATGACTAGTTTGTTCCATTTGATTTTGGAATAACTTTGCAATTCTGTTTTAGATCCTGTATTTTCTTTGAAAAATATGTAAAATTTTCTTAGGGAATTAAAAAGTAAAGAGGTAGACATAATGGTATGAGACAAGTGGATCCACCACAAGTAGACTCACCCATGAAAAACAGCACAAGTGATTTGTACTTTTGTAAGACTTCTTTTCATGGCAGGGCACGGTGGCTTGCACCTGTAATCCCAGCACTTTGGGAGGCTGAGGCTGGCAGATCACGAGGTAAGGAATTTGAGACCAGCCTGGCCAACAGGATGAAACTCCTTCTCTACTAAAAATACAAAACTTAGCCAGGTGAGGTTGCATGCGCCTGTAATCCCAGCTACTTGGGAGGCTGAGGCAGGAGAATTGCTTGAACCCAGAAGGCAGAGGTTGCAGTGAGCCGAGATCACACCACTGCACTGCAGCTTGGGCAACAAAGCAAGACTCCTTCTTGGAAAAATAAAATAAAATAAAACAAGATCTCTTCTCATCCAAGGAGAGGGAAAGTGGCAATTCTAACATAATGGCCAATATGATCAGCAGGATACAGCTGGCAAAAACTTAGCCTCACTTCTGGCATTTGTTCCTGTAGCTCCACACATTGAGAGCATTTTCTTTCCATTCACCAATGACATGTCATTCATATCATTAACAGAAATAAGTTTGGCTCTTGGATTTTGACTTGAAATTCCCTGGGTAGAACCTTTTAACTCAGTATCAAAGACTGTTGGAGAACCCATGAAGAACGCCCCCGACACTGGTTCTGACTACACATCTTTTCTAGGAGGGCTGAGGTTGCCAGTGTAAGAGAAAGAGTGCCACAGCTTCACTGTTCAGCATCAATATTCACTGATAAAATGAAATGTGTTTCTTAACATGGTAACCAGCTCCTAGCTTCCTGAGGCTCCACTGTAGCTAAGTTTCATGAGGCCCACATCAGTCTTCCAAAACACATCTGAAGCCGTGCAGTTCACATTCCAGCTATAAATGGGAGACACTGACCCAAGCCCAAACAAAAACAAAAATCATCCAAAACCTCCTCTTTCCAACATCACAGGCTTCTGAATAAAATGTTTACATTCTTCCAGGCTGGAGTTCTTCCAGACAGGGCTGGAAACTAAAGTCACAGTGAATATCAGAGGCTGACTGATTACAAATCAGGAAACCTACCCGGAAACATATGTCTGAGGTGGAAAAAGAAGGCTGGTCTGTTGAGTGTATAAAGAGTAGGAAATACACATATGTGCGGTATCACTTGCATACATTTGAGAAACTAATGATTATCCATAGGCACAAATACAGACACACACATATACACACACATAAGAGCATTGCCTTCTCCTCAAAATTCACTGATTCCCATACTTTATTTTTTAGCTAAGCTGAACACATGGTAGCAAGTTAATGTTTTAAGAACCGTAACACAGGGCTGGCAAGATGGCTAGGAACAGCTCCGGTCTATAGCTCCCAGTGAGATCAACGAAGAAGGCAGGTGATTTCTGCATTTCCAACTGAGGTACACACTTCATCTCATTGGGACTGGTTAGACAGTGGGTGCGGCCCATGGAGGCCGAGCAGAAGCAGGATGGGGCATCACCTCACGTGGGAAGTGCAAGGGGTCAGGGAACTCTCCCCCCTAGCCAAGGGAAGCTGTTAGGGACTGTGCCATGAGGAACAGTGCTATCCAGCCCAGACACTATGCTTTTCTCATGGTTTTCACAACCCACAGACCAGGAGATTCCATCGGGTGCCTACACCACAGGGTCCTGGGTTTCAAGCACAAAACTGGGCATTTGGGCAGACACTGAGCTAGCTGCAGGAGTTTTTTTTCATACCCCAGTGGTGTCTGGAATGCTGGCGAGACAGAACCATTTACTCCCCTGGAAGGGAGCTGAAGCTAGGGAGCTGAGAGGTCTTGCTCAGTGGATCCTACCCCCAGTGAAGCCCAACAAGCTAAGATGCACTGGTTTGAAATTCTCGCTGCCAGCACAGTAGTCTGAAGTCAACCTGGGACACTAGAGTTTGGTGGAGGGTGGGGCGCCCATCATTACTGAGGCTTAAGTAGGCAGTTTTCCCCTTACACTGTACACAAAGCCTCCAGGAAGTTTGAACTGGGTGCAGAACCCACCACAGCACCATGAAGCCACTGTAACCGCACTGCCTCTCTATATTCCTCCTCTCTGGGCAGGGCATCTCTGAAAGAAAGGCAGCAGCCCCAGTCAGGTGCTTATAGATAAAACTCCCATCACTCTGAGACAGAGCACCTGGGGGAAGGGGCAGCTCTGGGTGCAGCTTCAGTAGACTTAAATGTTCCTGCCTGCTGGCTCTGAAGAGACCAGCAGATCTCCCAGCATAGCACTTGAGCTCTGCTAAGGGACAGACTGCCTCCTCAAGTGGGTCCTTGACCCCTGTGTGTCCTGTCTGGGAGACACCTCATACAGGAGAGCTCCGGCTGGCATCTGGTGGGTGCCCCTCTGGGATGAAGCTTCCAGAGGAAAAAACAGGCAGCAATCTTTGTTGTTCTCCAGCCTCTGCTGGTGATACCCAGACAAGCAGAGTCTGGAGTGGACCTCCACCAAACTCCAGCAGACCTGTAGAAGAGGGTCATGACTATTAGAGGGAAAACTAACAAACAGAAAGGAATAGCATCAACATCAGCCAAAAGGATGCCCATGCAAAAACCCCATCCAAAGGCCTCTAACACCAAAGACCAAAGGTAGATAAATCCACGAAGATGAAGAAAAACCAGAGCAAAAAGGCTGAAAATTCCAAAAACCCAATGGAAGGAAGCTAAGAACCTTGATAAAAGGTTACAGGAACTGCTAACTAGAATAACCAGTTTAGAGAAGAACATAAATGACCTGGTGGAGCTGAAAAACCCAGCATGAGAACTTCATGAAGCATACACAAGTATGAATAGCTGAATCGATCAAGCGGAAGAAAGGATATCAGAGATTGAAGATGAACTTAATAAAATAAAGCATGAAGACAAGATTAGAGAAAAAAGAATTAAAAGGAACTAACAAAGCCTCCAAGAAATATGGGACTATGTGAAAAGACCAAACCTACGTTTGATTGGTGTACCTGAAAGTGATGGGGAGAATGGAACCAACTTGGAAAACACACTTCAGGATATTATCCAGGAGAACTTCTCCAACCTAGCAAGACAGGTCAACATACAAATTCAGGAAAAGAACACCACAAAGATACTCCTTGAGAAGAGCAACCCCAAGACACATAATCAGCAGATTCACCAAGGTTGAAATGAAGGAGCAAATGTTAAGGGCAGCCAGAGAGAAAGGTCGGGTTACCCACAAAGGGAAGCCCATCAGACTAACAGCAGATCTCTCTGCAGAAACCCTAGAAGCCAGAAGAGAGTGGGGACCAATATTCAACATTCTTAAAGAAAAGAATTTTCAACCTAGAATTTCATATCCACCCAAACTAAGCTTCATAAGCAAAGGAAAAATAAAATCCTTTAAAGACAAGCAAATGCTGAGGGATTTTTGTCACAAGCAGGCCTGTCTTACAAGAGTTCCTGAAGGAAGCACTAAATATGAAAATGAAAAACCAGTATCAGCCACTGCAAAAACATACCTAAATGTAAAGACCATCAACACTATGAAAATACTGCATCAACTAATGGGCAAAACAACCAGCTAGCATCATAATGACAGGATCAAATTCACACATAAGATTTTTTTTTTTTTTTTTTTTTTTTTTTTGAGGCAGAGTCTCACTCTATCACTGGGCTGGAGGGCAGTGGCGCCCATCTCAGCTCACTGCAATCTCCACCTCCCAGGTTCAAGTGATTCTCCTACCTCAGCCTCCTGAGTAGCTGGGATTATAGGCACCTGCCACTATACGCACAGCTAATTTTTTTTTATTTTTAGTAGAGATGGGGGTTTCACCATGTTGACCAGGCTGGTCTTGAACTCCTGACCTTCTGATTTGCCCACCTAAGCCTCCCAAAATGCTGGGATTACAGGTGTGAGTTGCTGCACCCAGCCAATAATATTAATTTCAATGTAAATGGACTAAATGCCCCAATTAAAAGATAGAAGGGAAAATTGGATAAAAAGTCAAGACCCATCAGTGTGCTGTATTCAGGAGACCCAACTCATGTGCAAAGACACACAGAGCCTCAAAATAAAGCGATGGAGGAAGATTTACCAAGCAAATGGAACACACAAAAAAGCAGGGTTGCAATCCCAGTCTCTGAAAAAACAGACTTTAAACCAACAAAGATAAAAAAAGACAAGGACATTACAAAATGATAAAGGGATCAATGAAACAAGAAGAGCTAACTATCCTAAATATATATGCACCCAATACAGGAGCACCCAGATTCATAAAGCAAGTTCTTAGAGACCTACAAAGAGACTTAGACTCACACACAATAATAGTGGGAGAATTTAACACCCCGCTGTCAATATTAGACAGATCAATGAGACAGAAAATTAAAAAGGATATTCAGGACTTGAGCTCAGCTCTGGACGAAGCAGACCTAATAGACAACTACAAAACTCTCCACCTCAAATCAGCAGAATATACATTCTTCTCAGCACCACATAGCACTTACTCTAAAATTGACCACATAATTGGAAGTAAAACACTCCTTAGCAACTGCAAAAGAACAGAAATCATAACAGTCTCTCAGACCACAGTGCAATCAAATTAGAACTCAGGATTAAGAAACTTACTCAAAACAGGGGCAACTACATGGAAACTGAACAACCTTCTCCTGAATGACTACCGGATAATAACAAAATGAAGGCAGAAATAAATAAGTTGTTTGAAACCAATGAGAACAAAGATACAACATGCTAGAATCTCTGGGATGCAGCTAAAGCAGTGGTTAGAGGGAAATTTGTAGCACTAAATGCCCACAGGAGAAAGTGAGAAAGATCTAAAAGCAACACCCTATCATCACAATTAAAAGAACTAGAGAAGCAAAAGCAAACACATTCAAAAACTAGCAGAAGACAAGAAATAACTAATATCAGAGCAGAACTGAAGGAGACAGAGACACAAAAAAACTTTCAAAAAGTCAATGAATCCAGGAGCTGGTTTTTTGAAAAGATTAACGAAGTAGGTAGACTGCTAGCTAGACTAATAAAAATGAAAGAGAAAAATCAAATAGACAGAATAAAAAATGATAAAGGGAATATCACCACTGATCCCACAGACATACAAACTACCATCAGAGAATACTATAAACACCTCTATGCATAGAGGTGAATAGACGAATAACAATTTCTGAAATTGAGATAGTAATTAATAAACTACCTACCAAAAAAGCCCAGGACCAGACTGATTCATAGCCGAATTCTACCAGAGGTACAAAGAGGAGCTGGTACCATTCCTTATGAAACTATTCCAAACATTAGAAAAAGAGGGACTCCTCCCTAACTCATTTTATGAGGCCAGCATCATCCTGATACCAAAACCTGGCAGAGACACAACAAAAAGAGAAAATTCCAGGCCAATATCCCTGAGGAACATTGATGCAGAAATCCTCAATAAAATACTGTTAAACCAAACCAAAAGCGTATCCACCATGATGAAGTTGGCTTCATCCCTGGGATGCAAGGCTGGTTCAACATACACAAATCAATAATCCATCACATAGACCGAACTAATAACAAAAATCATATGATTATCTCAATAGATACAGAAAAGGCCTTTGATATAAAATTCAACACCCCTTCATGCTAAAAACTCTCAATAAACTATGTGTTGATGGAACGTATCTCAAAGTAATAAGAGCTATTTATGAAAAACTCACAGCCAATGTCATACTGAATGGGCAAAAACTAGAAGCATTCCTTTTGAAAACTGGCACAAGATAAGGATGCCCTCTCTCACCACTCCTATTCAAAATAGTACTGGAAGTTCAATACAAGTTCAGGCAAACAGGCAAGAGAACGAAATAAAGCATATTCAAATAGGAAGAGAGGAAGTCAAATTGTCTCTGTTTGCAGATGACATGATTGTATATTTAGAAAACCCTGTCATCTCAGCCGAAAATCTCCTTAAGCTGATAAGCAACTTCAGCAAAGTCTCAGGATACAAAATCAATGTGCAACAATCACAAGCATTCCTATACACTGATAATAGACAAACAGAGAGACAAATCATGAGTGAACTCCTATTCACAATTGCTACAAAGAGAATAAAATACCTAGGAATACAACTTACAAGGGATGTGAAGGACCTCTTCAAGGAATACTACAAACCACTGCTCAAGGAAATAAGAGAGGACACAAACAAATGGAAAAACATTCCATGCTCATGAATAGGAATAATCAATATCATGAAAATGGCCATATTGCCCAAAGTAATTTATAGATTCAATGCTAGTCCCATCAAGCTACCATTGACTTTCTTCAGAGAATTACAAAAAACTTATTTAAATTTCATATGGAACCAAAAAAGAGCCTGCATAGTCAAAACAATCCTAAGCAAAAAGAACAAAGCTGGAGGCATCATGCTACCTGACTTCAAACTATACTACAAGGCTACAGTAACCAAAACAGCATGGTACTGGTAACAAAACAGATATATAGACCAATGGAACAGAACAGAGGCCTCAAAAATAACACCACACATCTACAACCATCTGATCTTTGACAAACTGACAAAAACAAGCAATGGGGAAAGAATTCCCTATTTAATAAATGGTGTTGGGAAATCTGGCTTTGCCATATGCAGAAAACTGAAACTGGACCCCTTATTACACCTTATACAAAAATTAACTCAAGATGGATTAAAGGCTTAAACATAAGACCTAAAATCATACAAACCCTAGAGGAAAACCTAGGCAGTGCCATTCAGGACATAGGCATGGGAAAAGACGTTATGACTAAAACACCAAAAGCAATGGCAACAAAAGCCAAAATTGACAAATAGGGCATATGGGCAATAGGGCAAATTGCCATATGGGCACAGGGAGGGGAACATCATACACCAGGGCCTGTAGGGGGACTGGGGGACAAGGGGAGGAAGATCATTAGGAGAAATACCTAATGTAGATGACAGGTTGATGGGTGCAGCAAACCACCATGGCAGGTGTATACCTATGTTAACAAACCTGCACATTCTGCACATGTATCCCAGAACTTAAAGTATAATAAAAGATTTAAAAATAATAATAATAAAAAGAACCATAATACCAGATGTACCAGGTGGTGGCTGTCAATGTGTGCCACAGATAAAGTTTTGACCTTTTGACTTACCCCAATTTGTACTTTGATTTCTAAACTTTCTTTGGTTTCTAAACTTTCTGTACTTTTATTTCTTTCTTCTTGCTCGAAGAAAATTGTCTAAATCGGAGTTTTCTAACAGGATCCTCTCAACCAATCATTTCTGTTAGCTTCACCTAAAAGAAGATTATTGTTTGGAGATGGAGATGAAGTTCTAATTATCATTAGTCTTTAACACGTTTTATAGCTCTCAGTAAAAGCATATGAAGTCAGAGTGTCTGCTGTTTTCAGTTTGGAATTAAACGTGTCTCATCATGTCTGCGAGGGTGGTAGTAGGAGGGTCAGGAGAAAAGGAAGTAATGCTGGTCAAGAGTATATCTGACTAAAGAGCCCCCTGGCAAGAGCTTATGCTGAGGGAAGGAGAATTAGAAACACAGCTACACAGTCACCAGGAGAAGCGAGTAGAACAATGCTTCAGCATGAAGTCTTCCTATTGTTGACATTGCTGTCCTTCTTACCTCTCCAGAATCTTTGCCGTCCTTCTAGCCTCCATGGACTTGAGCATGAAGTCTAGAAAGATGGTGACTCTTCCTTCACGTAAATATGTTGTTTGAGAAGAAAAAAAAAAAGAAACAATAACAACAACTCTGGGACACATTGGATGAGGAAAAATTGTGAAAAATAAATGTTTCCAGTATCTGTGAAGTACAGCATGGTCATAATCTAGTGGGCTTCAGTAATAATTCTCTCTCCGAGCATATAATCACGTTGTGAAGTGAATTGTGACCTCCAAAAACACATGTTTAAAGTCCTAATTGTTAGTATATCTGAGTGTAACCTTATAGGGAAATAGGGTCTTTGCAGATATAATTAAGACATACATGACTATGAGGTCATACTGGAGCAAGGTGGTTTCTTGATCCAACACGACTGGTGTCTTTATAAGAGAAGAGTCATGAATGTATCCTGAAGTGAGGGAAGAGTATGTTAAAACACCCGAGGTAAGAGATCGGACAGGATACTCCCGCTGTAAAATTGTATTATTTCACCCTTTTTTTTTTTTTAATCACTTACATTTTGTAGTTTCCTTCTAATTCCTGTTGACTTCATGAAAAATAAAACTATGTACAATGTTATTATTTGAAAAACAAGAGAGAGGAGAAGAGACACAGAGACAAACACACAGGGAGAATGCTATGTGAGGACAGAGGCAGATTGGAGTGACCAAGACTGACGGATGACACCCAAAGCTAGATAGAGGTAGGGAAGGATTCTCCCCTACAGGTTTCAGAGGTAGCACAGCCCTTGATTTTGGATTTCTAGCATCTAGAACTGCAAGACAATAAAATTCCACTGTTTTAAGCCTCCTACTTTTTAATAATACTTTGTTATGGCAGCCATAGGAAATGAAAACATGAATGAAATACAATAGAAATTTATTTGTCCCTATTACAACAGTGGAAGATGGCTGTTCCTGGTTGACAGGCAGCTTTGCTCTATGTAGTGATCAGTGGCCAAGTTCTTTCTGTCTGTGTCTCTGCTATCCTCTAGGGCAGATACCAGCAAAACATAGCTCAGAGCTTCTTTTTGTAAATAAAGTTTTATGGGAACACGATACATATTCGTTTACGCATTGTCTATGGCTAGTTTTGCACAAAAACAGCTGAACTGAGTACCATAATCATGACAGAGACCATATGACACTAAAGCCTAAAATATTTGCAGACCTCTGCCCAGAGTACCATCACCATTTGCATCTAGCCAATACAAAGGGGAAAGAAAGTTTGGAGGGGATAAACCAGCTATCCACAAAGTGGCACATATCACTTGCAAATATCTAGCATTGTCTAGAAATTTGTTACACAGTTACATCACATTGCAAGAGAGGTTGAAAAGTGTATTACAGGTGTCCCAAGAGGAGGAGAAAAACAGACATTTAGAAGAAAAATTAGCACACTCTGCCTTTTTGGCATCAGTGGGAAACGTCACCCACATCAGCACAGTAGCAGCAGCAACTGCAAGGGGCCACCTAAATAAGGTTTCACAGAATCCAGAGGCTTTAAAGAAGACATCACCAAAGGGAGTCAGAGCTGGGTGGGCAACAAGGGAAGTGACAGAAGGATGCCACATGGTAGCTGAGAATACCATTTCAAGAGCATCCAAAAGACACCATCTAGGACTTCCCATAGTAACTGGTGACAGAGAGATGCCTTTGTAGGAGGGAGAAGTTCCACAAAAGCAGGTGGGAGATAGAGCCACAGAAATTGCTTTTTTTCCCTAAAATTGTGGCTTGACATTGCCCCAAGCTTGAAGTGGACTTTGCAGCCTGGTTTATACCAAATGCGAAAGTAAGTAAAACACATTTAGAATGTAAAAAATAAATACAGTACCATTCGGGGAAGCTTGTCTCCTATTTGTCTGATATTTTTTGAATCTTTCATATACCATAAGGATCCAGAGTATGAAAGTAGCACTAAAGAACATATTACATAACAGATGTAGACACTAAACCTCAACAATTGTTAGCCTCATAAAAAGAAATAGACATGAGCTGCTTCCTACAGTCTTCCCACACACTCCTTCTAGTATTGCCAAAGATATTGAACTTGAATCTGATCCAGTCTCTGGATCCAGCTGTTAATTTGCAGAAAATACAAAAGGCCAAAGGAACATACTAAACTATACCATGAGAATGTATTCAGCAAAATCCAGACTATGGGAAACTTTACAGGTCAAACAGTCCAGGTGTTCGACAGAAAAAGCATAAGGAAAACATTGAGGTAGGGAGAAGAACCAGAGACTGAAGGTTTCAAAAGACTGATCAAATTTTAAATAATGGGAAAGACTAAATTATAATGTGTAGGGGTGGACTTATATAAATGTTCAAACTAAACATACACACACATACAAGGAAGTGATTGTCATAAATAATAGTAATAGGCTTATTGCCATTATTCTGCTATATAGCATAATTATTACATATGGCAGAAGGGAGGGGATTATGATTGGAACAGAGTATATAGAGGGGCTTATGAGTGGCCGACAAAGTTCTATTTGATCTAGTGATGGTTACAAAGGTTTTTGCCTTAAAATTTATTAAGCAATTCATTAACATGTATGCACATTCATGGGAGAGCATTCTGTATCTGCATTTTATTTTGCAATTTTAAAATGTAAAGACTAAATTATAAAAGACAGAACAAATGGCTGAATAACAGCAAAGTAAAGAAAACTAGAGTAACTGTTTTTTGAACAAACTGTGCAGTCATTAATAGAAATTCAAATGTAAATTTAATTCCTTTTCATCACACCCATCTAAAAAATCTCAACAGTCTATTGGTGGCTCACAGATGATGCTGATGAACTGGATGTAATCTTTTTGTGATTTTAAGCCAATGTCATTTCATCGCACGTAAACTTCAAATTGTAACTCTCCTATAGTCCTCCTTAACTTCCCTGCACCCTCCTAATCCAGTGGAGTTCACTGCCTCAGGAAAAGTACAACACACAGCCAAGAGCAGTAGTCATCAATCAGTTTACAGTTTTATAATATGAAATTTTCAATCCATAGCAAGGCTATTGCCTGAATGCAAAGGCTTTTGGTTTAGCAGGAGCCAGACTTTCTTGAGGATGAAGAGGGTTCCATTGAAATTCTCCAAAGCTAAGTATTTGTATATAAAAACCAAACTTGAAGGACTCAGATCAATAATTACACGCTTCCCAGAGTAGAAAAGAAAGACAATAATCTATTGTCAATTCTAGAAGATAAGAATTGAAATGAAAAGCCATTTCTATGCTGGCAGAAAGAAGAAGAGGAAGTGTGGACAAAGTACCAGAGGTGGGCAGCCCACTTCCTGCCTCCCTACGTAGAGTTCAAACCTCAGGGAGAGAGAGCAGTCTGTGGACAGGAGAAGCAGTGATGTAGGTTTGGGGGCATCTGAGGGACCATTGTTATCCCCTGCTTTCCTGAGCAGAGACTGGCCCTATCAGAAACCTTTCAGAGAAGCTCTGCATTTGGAATGGTACAGCCTCATAATGGCAGCAGGAGTGGACCCAGCTCAAGAGGTGGATTCCACCACCGAGGAAGATGCCTGTATATGAGTGATATAGTTTGGATGTTTGTCCATCCAAATCTCATGTTAAAATTTAATCTCCAGTGTTAGAGATGGGGCCTGGTGGGAGGAGATTGGATCCTGGAGGCTGATCCCTCAGGAATGGCTTGGTGCTAGCCTTGTGATAGTGAGGCAGAAGCCTGTTACAGGAGTGTTGCCCTCACAGAGAAACTCTATGAGGGCAGTGCCAGGGGAAATGTGGGGTGGAGCCCCCACACAGAGTCCCCACGACGACACTGCCTAGTGGAGCTCTGGGAAGGCGTCCTCCACTCCCCAGACTGGAGAATAGTAGAGTCACCAGCAGCTTGCAACCTCAGTGTGTAAAATCCACACACACTCAACTCCAACCTGTGAGAGCAGCAACAGAAGCTGTACCCTACAAAGCCACAAAGGCAGAGCTGCCCAAGGACTTGGTAGCCCACCCCTTGCACCAGTGTGACCTAGATGAGGGACATGGAGTCAAAGGGGATTATTTTGGAGCTTTAAGATTTAATAACTTCCAAAAGGCTGGACGCAATGGCTCATGCCTGTAATCCCAGCACTTTGGGAGGCCAAGGCGGGCGGATCACGAGGTCAGGAGATCGAGACCATCCTGGCTGACACGTTGAAACCCCATCTCTGCTAAAAACGCTTTTTAAAAAAATTAGCCGGACATGGTGGTGGGTGCCTGTAGTCCCAGCTACTTGGGAGGCTGAGGCAGGAACCTGGGAGGTGGAGCTTGCAGTGAACCAAGATTGCACCACTACACTCCAGCCTGGGTGACAGAGCAAGACTCCGTCTAAAAAAAAAAGATTTAATAACTTCCCCGCTGGGTTTCAGGCTTGCATGGAGCCTATTGTCCCTTTCTTTTGGCCAGTTTGTCCCTTTTGAAATAAGAATGTTTACTCCATGACTGTACTACCATTGTATCATGAATGGCTTGGTGCTGTCCTTGAGATAGCAAGTGAGTTCTCATGAGATCGAGTTGTTTGAAAGTGTGTGGCACTTCCCTGCCAGTCTTACTCTCACTCTTGCCATATAAGATGACTGCTCCCCCTTCAACTTCTCAATGATTGCAAGTTTCCTCGGGCCCTATCAGAAGATGCTGGAGCCATGCTTGTATAGGCTGCAGAATAGTAAGCCAATTAAATATCTTTTCTTTATAAATTATCCAGCCCCAGGTATTTCTTTATAACAACTCAAACAGCCTAATACAATGAGTTTAGAGACCAACCCCACAAGGTTCACACACTCCAGTGTGGTGTGGAAAATGGAAGGCCCTATGAATTGTCATGGGCGATGCAAACGTGCTCAACACCTAGGTCTAAAACAGTCCATCAACATTGATCAGGAGTCTCAAAATCAAGGGTGCATGAGCATCAGTTATAGAAATTAGTAGGATGCTCAAAAGATCAATCCAGGCTTGGACCTGGCAAACCCAGACACTGCTGGACCAAGACCTGCAGGAACCAGGAAGACAACAAAAAGATCAAAGTCATGTTCCTGCTTCACTGCCTCATTGGAAATGACTCTTCCCAGTGTTCCCAGATGCCACTGAGGAAAATGGAAAGAAATTATTCCAGATGCCTTTTACTGAGAAGTGGCCAGGCTTTGAATTGAACAATAATTAAAATATTCAATTTTGGCTAAGAAAAATCAACTGGATCAAATTGAAGCTACTGAGCTAGAAGAAATGACATTATCTCCTCTAAGCAGAATAGGACCTCAAGACTATGATGTAGACAGATTCTAGAAAAGAAAACCACATTTCTCCCTTCTTAAGTTGTGATGTGTAAATTTCTACATGCTACAATAGATAAAACTTTTCCATACAAGGGTTCATGCTATCACCCGTCAGAAAGTCACTTCATCTTCTTTAAACTTCCACTACAGACACACACACACACACATATCTTTATCACTGATATCTAACACTATCAGGACAACACCATCATAAAAATTGCTAAGAAAACTAAATATCACATTTAAATAAAATTTAAATCTCACAAGGTTTATAATTCCATGCATTAGGTAGCAATGCACTATAAAGACTGAAAGCTTATTTGATAAGCGGTAGTGGAAAGAACTTATTTATTACAAAATTAAGGGGCTTTTAAAAAGTGGCAGATATCAAGAAAAAGTTTTAACTGCCAGTCACCAATGAGTGGTATGCAATCTTCCCTATGCTGGTGGTACCAACGTGGAATAAATATGCCTGGCATCTGGTCTCAAACACGTAAGACCACACATGGGGGCTTCAGTGTCAGTGCAGTGAGAATGACTCACTGACAGTAGCCCAGCTTGGTTATGTCATTGAAAAAGGAATTCTGGCCACACATTGGATCTTTTCAGGCACACTCATGCACATGGTTAACAATCATCAACACATCACTTAAAAATACAATGTGCAAAACATGCAATGCAGCATACATTGCTTAAACCATTAAATTAGACATTAATAAGACTGAGGTGGTGAGTGGATACAGAATGACAATCTGAGTGGTCTTTTCCCACTTTATTATCTGTGATGTGGTTATGTGCAGATTTGGTTTAACAAGTTTATAAACAAATCAATCTGCCCTTGGCAACTAAGAGATTAACCCAGCTAAATAAGGAAAGCGCAACCACTAAATTTCTGTTTCTCAGAATTTTTTAAAGAAAGGCTTAAAGTGACAGTGTCTTCTTAGTCATATACTCACATTCATAATTTACAGTATATGTTAGTCTTTTGTCAAGTGAACATACACATTGAAACTTGACCTTATTTTTATAAAAATCTTGAAACTAAATTAAATGTCCCAGGTTAAAACTAAATCAGACAACTTGTTTTCAGTTTACTTCAATGTCAAATTTTGCCTAATGGTTTTCACCAGTGTTTAGACCAAAACACACTTTAGGGAAATGTTTAAGTGTTTTGTGTTTTATGTGTAAATTCATTTTATTATCCTTAACTAAAAAGTTATTAGCCCTTTTAGAATGAAATAAATTATTCCAAACCTGTGTAAATAATGTCTGTATAAATTATGTCATAAATGTTATAGCCTTCTTGAAGGGAAAACATTCATGAACTTTCATCCTGGAATGATGTTTCCAAGATCATGTAATATTATGGAACAACTAAATAGATTTTCAGTGCTTCTAATGTTGTGGATCTTTGAGAGGTACCTACATTTTTAGCAATTATCTGGAATTGTGAAAATAATCTAGCATTATTCCCTCAATTTTGCAGATGAAATGTGTAAGAAATTCCATCACGTTCTTCTGGTCAGAAATGGGTTTAGACTCTGGGTCTCTGAAAACCAGTGTGGGTATTTACAGTTTCTCCCGTAACTGCCTCAGGTTGGATTCCTACCCTCTCTTCAGGACTTGAATTGCAACAGCAGTGACTGAGAAAGGACAGCAACCTCAGTAAATCAAGACTGAGTTTTGAAACAGTATCCAAATCAACATGGCTTCAATCTTTCTTCCTGAGTAGTACAACTAACCTAAAGAATTTGGAGCCAAATTTAGAAAGAATATTTAAAAGCAACCTCAGCTCTAGCACCACTCCCTACTCCAGCCTGAGAAATAGTTGTTCTTTCCTTTGTATTCAACCTTGGGAAAACAGTAATATCATCTCTCTGTTAGTTGTAATCTCTTAATCCCCATTGTCTTCTTTGACCTGAGGCATGTGTCTCCCAGTAATGTCTTCATTTAGTAATGATAATCTGCAATTTCTTCTTGTAGTGCTAATAATCCTTGGATTCCACACAGGGCAGAGGGCAGTGACTTCCCAAACCACTGTCTTACCTTCTTTTCAAACACATTATCGAGTTAAAACAATTGTCTACCCAGTTAGAGACTGAAGTTATTTTTGTGTCCACTATCCTGTTTTCAACACATACATTTTTCTCAAAAGGCTTTAAAAAGTAATAACTGTGCTGATCATGTTTGATTTGTTTTGGTTTTTTTTTTTTTTAGCCATTTGGTGACATTACATGAATCCAAAATGAACTAGCATGCCACACTCTAATCTGCATTTCAGAAAGTTACAAAATTTCATTCAAATTGCAGCTTTAAACTTTTCTGTGTGAGGACACATACCCACTACCATACTTACCCCATCCCCAAAAAAGGAGACAGAACTAAACAAAACAGAATCAGAATACATGCTGCCTGTAATAGAAAAAAAGAAAGAAAAGAAAAGAGAGAGAGAAATAGAGAAAGAGAGAAAAAAGGAAGGAAGGAAGGAAGGGAGGGAGGGAGGGAGGAAGGAAGGAAGGAGAGAGAGCAACAGGAAGAAGGAAAGACAGAAAACG